>NC_084460.1:241553691-241879691 GCF_027409185.1 Cynocephalus volans | reverse complement strand
ATTGTTTGGTGGCTGACCAGTACAGGGATCCACATACCTAAACATATTTGAAATAATTCCTTAATATTATGAAATTCCTAATCAATGTTTAAGTTTCCCCAGTTGTCTGACAAATAAATTTTTACAATTGTTGAGTTTTGGGTTTTTTTTTTTCCTTCCCCAAATCAGATCTAAATGTCTACATATGACATTTAGTTGATATGCCTCTTAGGTCTCTTTTAATCAATATGTTCCTTTCCCTCTTTTTCTTTTTTCTTTTATTTCTTACATTGAGTCTCTCTCTCTTTTTCTTTCCTGCAATTTATTTGTTGAAATAAGTTACTCATTTGTCCTGATACCCTTTTATAAATGAAGAAACCAAGGCTCAGAGAGGTTAAAGGAATTTAGTAAGGGATAGAAAAGGAATTCGGTCCTAGCTATGTCCAACTCCAGAGTCCAAGCACTTAACAACTTTATTATATTTCCTTTAAATTAAGTGATGAAAAACAAGACACAGGAAAAACACAATCACCCATAAAAGATTTCAGAACATTCATTTCAGAACTCTCCTAAGTAACCAGTTTTTACCGAGTACCCACAGAAAACTGTTCACTTAAAGCCCAGGCAGGATTTGAGATACGGGAAGAGAAATTGAAAACACGATAACCCAGTATTCTCCTTATGTTTTGAATCTGACTAAATAATTGCTGCATGCAAATGTATCTGTAACATGAAGGGATTTTTATTTCCAACAAATATTTAGTGAGGCAAAAATCTTTCTTAAACAAATCTATCCGTTTCCTTTTTCTCTCTTTTCCTCCATTTTCCTTCTGTTCTCTCCTTTCCTCTATTCTCCATAGCTAGCTAAAGAGAAAACATCTCTTTCAAGCAGTTATTTTAAAATACCAGTCAAATTAACAATTTGGTAGTTTGATATGTGATATCTGGCTTTTGTTACTGTAGTTTTGAAACCACAGTTACCCTAGCAACTGAATACATTTTTTTCTTTAAAAATTTTTTAGCTGTCTGGAGGAGAAAAAAAAAGAAAAAAAGAAAAAGAAAACTTCTTGCCAGAATTTTCCCATAATAGCTCCCATTAACTGCAGTGACTTCTATTGGAGAGGCCAACACTGCTGTCTCCTGCTGTCACCAGTCATTCACTGATCTAGCAGATGTTTTGTTTGATAAGGCCAATTTGAGCTTTATAAAACATTTATTTTTTTCACCTCCAAGGAGCAAATACCGGTAAGGATGGGATTCAGCGTTGATCACTGGATACCGTACTAGGGCCTCAACATGCCAGTGGAGCTTCTAGGTGAGAAGAAAAACTAAAACAAATCTAAAGCCTTCATTTATTAAAAGAAGGAAAAAAGAGGGAGAAAAAAGAGGGGGGACAGTTAAAGGGCATTAGATCAGTCCCTAGGGACTTAGCAAGAGGAAAAAAGTGAGTAAGAAGAGCCAATGGTTTTCTACGGAATCTCTCTGGAAATATCTTGTAGGTGTGCAGTTGCCAAAAAGGGCAATGATGCTAGTTAGTGGGAAAAGTGAATAAGAGAGGGAGTGATGCACATTACATTGAGCTTTGTAGATTTGATGAGCCATGTGTTGGCATTTCAAGGAGGTAAAGTAGAGAAGAATCCACAAGGAAAAAAGGTGCACATTAGGACTTCTTGGAGCAACTAGACTCTTTGAGTACTAGTGAAAATATTCACTTGCCTCTAAACAAAATTCTCTTGACAATCATGCCACCAATGCAGAAAGCTCTAGTTTCCTCTTTTAAAAAAAAAGAAAAGAAAAGAAAAATGATTTTGCAAAATTAAAAATATTCAAATCCTTTGTTTTGAATAGAAGGAAGGTTGGTTTCAGGACTGGGGCTACTGTGTGGGTAAATCAAAAGGTGGCAAAAGAAGTATTGGGTGGTTCTGCTCTTGTTAGTAAGATGCCTCCTTTATGGATCTTCTGGGATTGGGGATAAACAATCCTGGAGACTGTTATTCCAGTCATTCTGCAGAAGACCTAAAAATAAAAATTAAAATTAAAATCTGAAACAGGAATTCATCCTTTGCAATATAATACCTCAACAAAGTTTCAAAGAATGAAGGCTTTTGGGGTTTTATTTTAGGTTGTCCTATGTAAGTACTGTATAACATTTTGACTTGAAGAATTACATTTTGAGCCAGAGTGAGAACTAAAAAGAAAAAGAGAAAGAGAGAATGTCAACTCCATTTGCAGAATATGTAGAAAGGCTCAGCAGACATTGAGAGTCAAGGGCCTAGAACTCATAAAAATACAAATTTCAAGAAAAATTTTGGCTGAGGATATGGCTTTCGTGGAAAAGCCTAATTCTGGAAGACAGAAGGTCTTAGTTTGGGCCATTGAAAAAACACATGATGTTGTATGAATTGCAACTTTTCCATGTCTTAGTCTCCTTTAATGGGAAAAATGAGGGTCATATGCTATTATTGTTATTTCACTTTTGAAGACTACTTTGAAAGTACATAATATTTATTATATGGTTCTATCCGGGGAGATTTACAGAAATTGAAAGTATCATCGTTATTAATATGCCCTGTAGGTGACATATACGTTCCAGTTACTAATGCTGACTAACAAAGTACCCAAACCACTATTTTATTGTGCTCCCAGATTCTGTGGTTCAGGAATTCAGATAGGGTATGGTGGTGGAGGACTCATCTTTGCTCCACCATATATGAAGCCTCAGTGGGGATGACTCAAAGGCTAAGGGTCACTCAGTGATTGGGGACGAGAATCATCTGGACATGTCCTCATTCACATAATCTGGCCGAGGATGCTGGCCCTCAGCTGGGACACCTACCATGTGGTCTCCCTGCCTGGGCTAGTTTGGGCTTCCTTACAGCATGCATCTGAATTCCTACAGTGAGTGTCCGAAGAGAGAAAAGTGAAATACTTGGCATTTCTGTGATCTAGCCTCAAAATTTACATAATGTCACTCTCCCGTACTCTTTCAGTTGAGGCAGTCACAAAAGTTTGCCCAGGTTTAAGGGGAAGGGCATAAACTCCTCCTGTCCATGGGAGAAGTGTTAAAGTCAGATTGTAAAAGGAGCAGTTGGGATAGGAGATACTGTTTCAACCAACTTGGGAAAACACAGTCTGCAATAATACATGTATATACGTATAAAGGGAACATTTTAACAGAGTGCAGAGAATTGACATTTGAGAGGTAGTTTTTACTGTCTGTGGTAGCTGAAAATTAGAGTCCTTCCTCAAAGACTGAACTACAAAGCAGGATTTTACATATTCCCTACGCCTTCTTTTTTAGGAATTATTTTTCATTAATTTCTTGAAAGTGTGAGATTTGTAGTGGTTTGATTAACATTTTGTTCTCACAGGTACAATTTATTTATTTTTTAATTTAATTTTATTTTGTTAATATACAATGTGGTTGATTATTGTGGCCCATCACCGAAACCTCCCTCCCCCTCCATCTCCCCGCTCCCTCCCAACAATCTCCTTTCTGTTCGCTTGTGGTATCAACTTCAAGGAATTGTAATGTTGTGTCTTCTTCCCTCCCCCCCCAACATGTACAATTTAGTAAGTACATTACAATTCTTTAAACTTCTCATGAACAGATGAGCAGCAGTAAGTACAGAATCACAAACTTTAGAGGAGTTTCTCATTTGGCTCAAAACACTGCAATTGAGAGTGTAGATCTAATTACTTGATCACTCACATCTCTTTAAAATAAACTTGATAGACTGCTTCAATAGAGAATTATTGACATTAGAAAAAAATGTTCAGTCTCTCAGTTGTGCATTTCTTTTTATTAGCTTCCCTTTGATTAAATAATCCAAAAGTTTGGAATATTGGAAATCAGCCTGCATCTTTGAAAGAAAACCTAATACTTTTCTTTATTACTGTAGGATTTTTTCCTTCTTTTTCTATGTTAAGAAAACTGAGGAGATGTCCTAATATTTGGTTAACAAATTAAAAACCCATGTTTAAATGCTTTAATATCCTGGTCCTATTTCAGTGTGTCATCAGGGGTTGATTTACTGGCTGTAAAATTACATAAGAAACCTTTTAAATGTAGAACTGTTGACAATATTTGAACTTCTGTACATAAACTGTGATCTTCTGATAATGACTGCATCACTTGTGACAGCTCCTCTAGCTCTCCCAGACTAGCTCTGAAATCAGTGATTTATTTTCAGAGATCAGAGATGGGTCACAAGGCTGGGCCTTTTTAAGTATCCAATGCTTGTTACTCATTCTATAGTTCATGCATTTTCCAGACTTCTCTAAATATTTTTGCAAACTTTATAAACAAAACACTTCCTTTAAGAACCATGCAATTGGTATATTTGGGTAGCCTATCGATGAAGAAGACAGAAATGATGTTGATTATATAGTAACGACAGACCCAAGGGCAAGGAGTTTTGGAAGTTGAAAATTTGTCATTTTATAGCACTAAGTTTGATGGAATACATCTCAGTTAACAGTTATACTAGATGAGATGACATGAGCTCAGATTGAACCCATTTTTCTGTGTGTCTAGCTCCACCATAATTCAGGGATGGGGGAAGAAGTATACAGAAATGTGTATAAGTTAGGGTTTGTTTGGCTACATGTGTCAAAACAATTAGAAGCCAAGATAAATTACACTGGCGTGAAGTTTAAAAGATAGTTTACTTCTAAACTGATGTGGTGGCTCCATGATCATCAGGGATCTAAGTGCTTCTCTCTTGATACCTCACCTGCTTTACTTAGTACACAACCTCGTAAGTCAAGATGCTTAAGTTCCAGCTACTGTTTCTACATTCTTGTCAACAAGGAAGAAGAAGATCAAAGAAAACATGCTCTTTCCCCTTAAAAACACTTCCCAAAGAGGAGGACGGAAATGAGGTTACCAGAGGTGTGGGGGGAGGGGTAGCAAGGGCCACAAAAAATGATTACATTGTGTAATGATGAATATACTAATTATCCTGATTTTAGCATCATATACTCCATAAGTGTTGATATTCAACTCTGTATCCCACAGATAAGTACAATTACATTTCAATTAAAAAAAGAAAAAGAAAAATACTTCCCAATAGCTCCACTCAACACTTCAGTTAACATCTCATGTACTAGAATTTACTCACATAGCCACATCTAGTTGCAAGGAAGGCTGGAAAATACAGTCTTTATTCCTCATGGTCATGTTTCTAGCTAAAATTCTATTAGTAAGTGCTATGTTTTAAATTTTTTTTTGTCCCCTCCATTTTCATGTGTTGGAAGTTTAATCTGCAAATCAACAGTGTTGGGAGGTGGAGCCTAAGGGGAGGTGTTTAGGTCATGAGGGCTTTGCCTCATGAATGGATTAGTGCTGCTATAAAAGGAGCTTGAGGGATGGACTCTCTCTTCCATTCTTCTGTCATGTGAGGAACAGCAGTCTTTCCCTCTGGAGGATTCAGTGTTCAAAGCGTCATCTTGGAAGCAGAGAACGGGGTCCTCACCAGATACCAAAGCTGCCAAGCCTTGATCTTATACTTCTCAGCCTGGGAATTAGGAGAAATAAATTTCTGTTCTGTATAAATTACCCAGTGTGAGATATTCTGTTATAGCATCACAAATGGACTAAGACACTAAGATAATAGTCCCTAACACAAAATTAGTGCTTTGGGAAAGGAGGGATGGCCTAGAAAACAATAAACTGTTGTCGTGAGACAAACGTATACTACGTTTGGCTAGTCAGTATGTGACTGAATAGCACGATGATTTTTAAACTTCATTCTACCCAAACAAACATCAAGAATTATATCTAAATGAGAAAAAGTAATTATTACTGATGTTATTAAGTGCGACAGTGGCATTATGATGATGTTAAGATAAAACCCTTACTGGGCCGACCCCGTGGCGTACTCGGGAGAGTGTGGCGCTGGGAGCGCAGCGACGCTCTGGCCACAGGTTCGGATCCTATATAGGAATGGCCAGTGCACTCACTGGCTGAATACCGGTCACGAAAAAGACAAAAAAAAAAAGAAAAAAGATAAAGCCCTTACTTTTTAAAGATTTATATGGAGTATGGAAGGGTGTAATGACAGGATCTTTGGGATTTGCTTAAAGTACTTCTGTGAAGGAAGAAAAGGGGGAGAATGAAGGAAATGTAGCCAAAATCTTGATAATTTAAAATTTCAGGCTATGAGTATATGGGATTTATTGTACTATTATTTTTAATTTTATTTATTTTTTAATTGAACTATTAATTTTAGTATGTTTGAAATATTTCATAATGAAAATAATTTTTGTAAATAATCAGCATCAAAATTTCTAAGTCCCAAGTGGTAATATCAGTTCCATGTAGCACTGGCCAATTTACTCAATGTTTCTGAGTCTCATTTTCTTCATAGGTAAAATGCAAATGAAAATATCTGTCCTAACCAGTTAACAGCGATGCAGTGAAGGTCAAATAGAAAAGTGTCTGTGAAAGTGTTTCGGAATCTGTAATGTAGTATGATACCAGATATTGTTGATGACATGCTTGCTGTCATTTCTGTTATCAATTATTAATAGTGGGACAGAGGCCATGTCTCATTATTCACTGTTGTATCTCAAGTGACTTGTAAAATGCCTGGCACGTAATAGATATGAAATAAATGTCTGATGAGTGGGAATAAAAATTAAGAAAAAAAATTTATCTAAAGTTGGCATGGACTCATAAGGATAAAGAGACCTCGGATATCATCCAATAACCTCGTATTACATATGAGAAAACTGAGGCCCAGACCAATTAAACAACTGACTTACAATGACACAGGGTGGCAGAGTTTCAGTGCAGTGGAAGAGATAAAGGCATAATCATCCTCCAAATCACAAGGGGAATACCAGAGACTCAGAGAGAATGTTGTTCCCTTTTTAAAAAAACTAATTTTTTTCATGGTACATGTTTATGGAGTATAGTTTGTTGTTTCAATATGTGCGTGCATTATACAAGTTGTATGATGATCCGGTCAAATTAGTTAGCATGTCTATCACCTAAACATTTATCATTTCTTTGTGGTAATAACATTTAAGATCCTCTTTTCTGGCTGTCTTGAAATGTGCAGTACAATATTTTTAGCTATTGTCACTCTAGGGCACCAGAACTTATTCTTCCTATCTAACCATAACTTTGTAACTTTGCACCCATCTGCCTGTCCTCCTCCACCCACTCCCTTTTCCTGGTAAAAACTATTCTACTCTCTCTTTCTTTTTTCTTCTTAATTTATTTTTCTTAATTGACCCATGAAAATAGTTTATATTTATGAAATACGATATGATATTTGGGCACATTGTTATTCCCTTTTTAGCTACCTTGGGGAAAATGTTCCATTATATAATTGCAAGGAATTTACAGACCCAAGGAACAGTGCATTCTCTATCCGTTCTCAGATTTTGTTCTAACTACAGTTTTCAAACAGGAGGCTAACCAGTGGGGATTCAAAACTTCTTTTGTCGTGCAAATGTTTTGGTTCTAATGGTCCTAATTACAAGAATTGATCCTGTAGATGAAACAACTATTGACAATCTTTTCTTTGAAAGTTCTCATAATACTGTTACATGATCTTTGTGGCCAAGAGCTGTGAATTCTGTCCAAATATTTCATGAGAAATCCTTTACTTGAGTTTGGATCTGGATCAATCATATCAGCAATGTTCTGACACAAGAGGGCTGAGTTAGGATCACATGTTCAGATGAACATTACTTTGATGTGTGGGATACATATATGCAACCCTCCCCAAGAAAAAAGCACCAGATAACAGTCATTCGCTAGCCAAGATTCAATAATAGAAATGATCAGACATTTATTCATTGATTTATTTTGGCATATAAAAATATTTATTTTTGCCCATGAGTCTATGGGTTGGTTAGGCAGTTCAGCTGATCTGATCTGGACTTGGGTGATCTCGTCTGGTTCTTTCACCCATCTGTGATCAGTTGGCAGGTCAGCTGGGAGCTGATTGGATTAGAATGGCCGTGGCTGAGATGACTCATCTCTGTGCTCTTATCCAGCCGGCTACCCTCAGGCTTGCGATCATGGTGGAGGCAGCGTTCTACAAGAGCAATCTGAAGGCACAAAAGGCTTCTTTCTTAAGGCCTCAGGTCAGAACTGTCATATTCACTTCTGCTGTGTTCTATCAGTTAAGCAAGTAACAAGTAGAGATTCAAGGGTAGGGAAAATAGACTCCATCTTTAGATGAGAGAACCTGCAAAGTGACATCATAAAGGACACAGATATGGATGGGAGACGAATCAAGGCCCTTTTTGCAGTCAGTCTGCCACAATAAGGATGAGACTTTGCTGAAGATACTTTCATGAGGTTTTCCCTTGAAGTGTCCCCAACCAACCAAACAAACATATAGCTTTTACTTAAGTTGGGAGAAGAGGAGAACTTTACTAGAATGGTGGAGAGAAGCTTGAAGTAGGGTGACTGGCATCAGATAATTGGATTTTCTTTTGAAGGTTACAAAACCAGGTAAAGCTGTTATGTTTTGTGCATTCCCAAGTTTACCCATGCCCAATAATGACACGGATTTCTATGTTCTGGATATTAAGCTCTCTACATACAGCAGCTCATTTAATTCTCACAATCACCATATGAGATGTCATTATCCCTATTTTATGGATGAGTTAACTGAGGCTTAGGAAGTTTAAACGGCCTAATTAATGTCTCTCAACTATAACTGAGAGAGTATGAATTCAAACGCAGACAACTCTGAGTTCAAAACCAGTGGGAGATATTCTACACTGTGCTATTTAGTCTCCCAAGATGTAATATGCTAAAGTGGGTTGATATATCATAAAGCAGGGATCAACAAACCTTTTCTTTAAATGGCCAGATAGTAACTATTTTAGGCTTGTGGGTTATATGATCTCTGTTGTAGCTCTCCACTCTGTTTTTGTAGCAGAAAAGCAGCCAGAGACAATATGTAAATGAATGAGTGTAGCCATGTACCAACAAAACTTTATTTACAAAAACAGGTGACCAGCCAGATTTATCATAGAGAATTTGATACAAGTGTGGGCTTAGTAAAAATGCACTTTGTTCCAAAGTCCAGTTTGACGTGTTCTCCAAATCCCCTCAAACATTATAATAATAATGTACATTATAATGACTGATGTATGCTATTAATAAAAGATAATTTTTAAAACAAGGCAAAATCATGATTATCATATAAATATAAAAAAATAATGTCAAAGATTTTATTTAACTCATTCATTAATGAAAGAAACGGTAAAATGTTAAAAGCAGTTCAAAAGAGAATCCAAAGAACAAATACATATAGCAGCAATCAGAAACGCTGAAATGAATTTGGCAACAGATTAAAAAACTGGTCGATATTTATAAGAAATAGAATATTACACTTGGAATCATCTTTTCCACAGATTGGTAGTTAATTGCATCTTCACCAGACCCAATTTATTGTCATGTCTATGGACAAGATATTAGCATTACTATCACTTTTCTACTATTTACAGAGTTGTATGTTCCATTGTCCAGTCAAAGATGATGAAAACCACAGATCCCTATATAGTCAGATAACCCCAAAGGATCACTTAGATAACATCCACTGAGAAGATACCCAGTAATTTTCACCCATTCAGAATTATCCCTGATAATTTATTGCAATTTTTCTTAACACTATGCTTTAATCCAAAGTTTCCCAAAAAGTGGTAGACCTAACACTGGTGATACTGGAAATGATTTTACGTAGCATGGACAAATGTTTTCTATCTTAATAATCATATATTTATTTTATAGTAGGTTATAAAATTAGTCTGTCAAACTCATGGTTTCACAGATACTATTTTTTAAAAACCCACACCTAGATAGATCACTGTGAAATTTCAGACCACCGTAGATAAGAGATAATTCTAAAATCCTGTAGAAAGAAAAAAGTTATCTACAAAGGAACAAGAATGAAACAAACATCAGACTTCCTATCAGCAACATTAGATGCTTGAAAACAAAGGAAAAATGCCTTTCAAGTTTGGAGTGAAAACTACGTTAAGTGCAGAATTTTATTTCCATTCAAACTCTTCAATCAAGAGTGAGAGGAAAACACAGTTATTCTCAGAAATTCAATAACTCAGAAAGTTTAACACCCATATAAATGCCAGGTAAATTAAAAACTTAAGTGTGGCACAAACTTGTTTTCAGCTTCAAGTTTCCGTTTCAAGATGGAGTAACAGAGAGCAGATTTACCATCTGCCTGAAACAACTAAAAAAAAAAAAAAAAAAAAATCAGACAATATACATAAATCAATGGTTTTTATTATAACAATGGACAGGAGACAATGAAAGAACAGTGACCCCTGAGAAATGGGAAAACAAGTGAGCCCAATGATTTTCCCAGCTTAATGCCTAGAGAGAGTTTCCAAGCTGCGGTGCAGGAGGGACCCCAGTCAGAACTCAGGGATTTCCCTGAGTTGAGAAGACAAAGCTGGGAATTTGAAGATATGAAGCTGGGAGAGGCCAAAGCTGCTGGAGTTTGCAGAACAAAGTACATACCAGACAGAATTCTTCTCAGAGAGATATAATCCCCCAAATGCCCAGAGGTTCTTCCTTAACTCTTCAGCTGAGTAGTTATTAGCACATGCATGTGAAGAAGGTGCACTTGATCATGGAAAGACCCACTCACAAGGAACTCACACAGGGCCAGGCATAGTAACAATTACCACCAGTCAGACTTGAAAATCTCATAGTTCATGGAGTACTGGGTCTTGCCTCAGTAGAGATGCAAAATTAGCCCTAGATTAAATGTTCTGGTCCCACCTAATGAATCTTAAAAGCAAGACCTAAAAGGATCAAACTTTTTCCATGTAACTTAGTTGCATCCCAGAACAAAGCTCAAGTATATTTATAGGTATATAAAAATATCCAGTACCTAACAAAATAAAATTTGCAATGTCTGGCATCTAAGAAAAAACTATAAGGTATGCAAAGAAGCAGGAAAATTTTAAGCAGAAAAATCGATCAATCAAAACTGGATGAAATGGGCAGGCCAGTAAGTTCTGTTGGTTAGAGCACAGCCTTATAACACCATGGTCACAGATTTGGATCTCTGTACTGGCCAGCCACCAAAAAAACAAAAATAAAAACAAAAACAAACAAACAAAAAAGCCAAGAAAAACAAACTGGATAAAATGGACATAGATGATAGAATTAGTAGACAAGAACATTAAAACAGTTTTTATAACTGTATTAATTATATTCCAAAATCTAGAGTAACAGTTATTAATAAAGGAGTGATTCCCCATTTAGCAATGTCTGGAGACAGTTTGGTTGTCACCACTTGGGGGTAGTGGTGCTACTGACATGAGGTGATCCTGGGGATCCAGGGATCCTGCTAAACATTCTACAATGCTAGAACAGACCCCCACAACAAAAAATTATCCAGCCTACATTGTCAGTGAGGTTGAGAGACCCTGATCTAGAGGAAGAATTGAACATGTTAAGTAGAGACATGGAAGATGTGAATAAAAACACAAATTGACCTTCTAGATATTAAAGTGACATGACTAAAATGAAAAATACACTGGATAGGTTTAACAACAGATTGAAGTTGCAGAAAAAACAGGAGTGAACTTGAAAATATGATAATATAAACCATACAAAATGAAACTCAGACAAAAATATAAGTCTGGGAGAAAGAAAGAAATAGATCATCGGTGAGCTGTGGGACAACTTTGAGTGGCTTAATATACAATGATACTTCAAAAATTTCATGGAAAAATTAATTTAAAAAATTTTTTTTGGCAGCTGGCCCCCACAGGGATGGAATCCTGGACTTTGATTTTATCAGCACCACACTCTAACCAACTAAGCTAACTGGCCAGACCATTGGAAAAATAGAATTTAAAGATATGGATCTTTCTATGAACTTTTTGAAGTATCCTTGTATATGTAATTGGAGGCTTAAAGAAAAGGTCCAGTGGTGACAGAAAAAAAAAATCTTTGAAGAAATAAAAGCCACAATGTTCCCAAATCTGATAAAAGTCATTAATCAACTAATCCAAGTAACTCAACAAGCCCCAAGCACAAGTGACATGAAGAAAACTACACCAAGACAGCATCATAATCAAATTGTTTTAAACAAGTTACCAGGAGAAAATATAAAAAGCAACCAGAGGGGAAAAAAAAAGACATAGTACGTACAGAGGAGCAAAGATAATGATGATAGAACATTTTCTTGTCAGAGACAATATAAACCAAAAAACAGTGGGACATCTTTAAAGTATTTTTTCAAAAAAGCTGTCAACCTAGAATTCTATACTAAAGTATCTTCTAAAAATGAGGCAAAATAAAGACCTTTTTGACATAAAAAAAAAAACAGAAAGAACTTACCACCAGCATATCCACATTACAAAAAATATTAAAGGAAATCTTTTAGGTAAGGAAAATAATACCAGTTGGAAATATGAAACCACCAAAAGGAATGAAGAGCACTGGCTGATAACAGTCTTAATTTGAGTACAATGGAAGTCTTTTTAAGGAACGTGGAGAAGGTAGAAATATTATACTCTACAGCCTGTTATCAACCTACCAAATAAGTGAAAAAGTCCCAGGTAGGAAATTAAGGTTAATATCAATTACATTTCTTTGTGAGATATGTTTTTGTCTAAGCTATTTGGACTCTGGTACTTTATCTGGTATATGCACATTGCCTACTGGATAAGTACTGTCAATGGAGAGCTCCTGTACTAATTTGCAATGTTATTGTATTAATGAATATTTAGTTTATGTTGCAATAAGAAACACCCCCAAATCTCAATTGTTTACAACAACACAGATTTATTTCTCATGGTACATATCAGCTGCAGCTAAACTCAGTGAGTGTTCATTTCAGGATCCAGGTTGAAGGAGTAACACCTATTAAGGACATTCATTATTGTGGCAGAGGGAAAAGAATGTAAGGGCTGAACCATGCAATGACTCTTAAACTTCTACTTAGATGGTAAGCATTGCTATGCCTCACATTTCATTGGCCAAAGCAAATCCCGTGTATAAACTGAATGTTAACAGAGTAGGGAAGTATGGAACTCCTATAGGAAGGCACCTCTAGTCACATGGAAATGCACAGAATGTATAATTCTCTTACAGGAAGTGTGGGGAACAATTGAGAACAAAACTGCAATCTTCCACAGTTATTAAACGGGATGCATCTGATGAAGAATAATTCAACTGACTGTTCTGCTCTGATCACTCAAATAAGACCAACCTGATGGTTTATGTAATATCCTTTTACATTTTATCACTGCACTTTCAATTTAAGAATCATGTAACTTATACTGAAATACAGATCTTTGCTACTCAGTATTACAGTATTTTTTGAGTGATAAATGGGGAAGAAAAGCCTCCCTAACAGGTCCAATCACTAACTAGTTCTGCCCAAGATAGTGACCATTCTCTATAACAGCAATGCCCCAAAGCATTTCTTTCCCACATATTGTTCACATTTTCTTTTTAAAATGTGTGGCAGTCTGAGAATACAGAAAAAGCATAAATGTGTTTTTCCTATGCTCTTACCCAGCAACAATACAGAAGACTTCTGTAACCAAATGTGTGGGGATATCTTTCCACCAGTAAGCAATCAATTCTGCAGTGACACCAACTAGGTTTCCTCTAATTAAAATCTATTCTGACTATCTACCTGGAGATAGCTTCAGATCCCACAAGTTAAGGGCTCAGTCCCCAAGACTGCCCCCACTTCAGATCCCAGCCACAAGTCCAGGCCCCTGCAAATTCTGACGCACCAGCTATAAATCAGGGTTCCCACACTTCCTACTCGGAATCAATTGATTTGCCTGAGCAGCTCACAGAACTCCGGGAAACACTTATGTTTGCCAGTTTATTATAATGGATATTAAAAAGATTCAGATGAAGAGATGCATAGGGTGAGGTATGGGGGAAGGGGTGGGTAGTTCTCATGCCCTCCCAGAGTGTGCCATCCTCCAGTTACCTCTGAACCCTGTCCTTCTAGGTTTTCATGGAGGCTTTATTACATTAGCATGATTAACTAAATCATTGGCCATCGGTGATCATCAACTTAACCTTCAGCCCATCTCCCCTCCCCAGAGGTTGAGGGGTGGGGCTGAAAGTCCCAACCCTCTAATCTTGCGTTGGTCTTTCTGGTGACCAACCCTCATCCTGAAGCTACCTCAGAGCTGCCAGCCATCAGTCAATCATTAGCATGCAAGAAGTCACTCATCACTTTTGAGATTTAAGGATTTCAGGAGTTATATGTCAGGAGACTGGGAGGAAGGACATGTATAGTTCACAGTATCACAGGCAGCCACCACCTTTCACAGTCCCTGTTACTGTTTATAACTCTCCTTTAAAATTTATTTCTACTCAGAATCTTTTCTTGAGAAGTACTATCGTTGATTTTCTCCAGTATTCCACTGAGATGCCACATCGTTTGAAGTAGCTTATCATTGTATAGCCTTACAGCAATTCTTCTGGCTGCAATCTTCCCTGAACCCCCACTTTAACTCATCATAAGGAGCGAACTGGTTATCCTGACGCCAGATGCATGTCCTGGGCAGAGAACCATTTTCGATGAGCTCAGCTACCATACAGATTTTCTGTCTTCACTCTTGAATTTTGGTATGATGTCTGATTTTATGTGAGGGTACTTCAAAAAGTTCATGCCAAGATTTGTATTACCTTTTAACTCTACTTTTTCAAGAACTTTTTGAAGTACCCTCGTATTTTTTTAAAGGGATTGAACTCCATCACAGTTTCAAGGACTTCGATTTTCCTTTGTTGCTTAATGTCACCTAATTTTTTGGTTTCCATTATGATATGATGATCTTCCTAATATTGTTGCCTAATTTTGTTTATTAGTGCATGTGAGATAATCACTCTCTCAGCCCTCATGTTGCCTCTAAAGAGAAAAGTGCCTGTCATTATCATTATTATTATTATTGGATAAGATGAGTCACAAAGAGATTCTGGGTAATGGGCAGACCTGATAGAAAAGATAAAGGTGAGATCGTTCATTGAGCTTAGAACTTGCCTCTCATCTTGCCAGGCACGTGAGTGCAGAGTTTGAAGTTTCTAAGAAATAAAAACCAGCAACTGAGCGGATGATCCAACAGAGAGGCATAAACTTTGAACTTGAGGAGTCACAAATTCTTCTGCTTGCCCTGCTGAGATGCTGACGTAAGGTGGAACACTCGCTATGGAAACTAAGATGAATGAAATTGCTGGAGAAGCAAATATTCCTTAAAAGCCTTCACAATTCACCAGCAAAAAGGCTTCCAAAAATCCAAAAGGGACTGAGAAAGAGGGTCAGGGGTCAAAGGTAAAGCCTCATGATCATCAATGTGGAAGAGATGACTAGTCAGTCAATACGGGATTCCTCTAAGGAATTTTTTTTTTAAACCACTTTATTGAGGTATGTTTGACATACAAAAACTGTACATATTTAATATGCATAACTTAATGAATTTGGAGATATGTGAAACCACCACTATAATAAAGGCCATAAACATATCCATTATCTCCAAAAGTTTCCTCTTGCCCCCTTATTTATTTATTTATTTAGTGGTAAGAATGCTTCACATAAGATCTACCCTCTTAGCAAATTTCTAAGTACTATATACATTACAATATTATTTACTATGGGCACTATGCTATACAGCGAGTCTTCAGAACTTATGCTGTGTAACTGAGAATTTGTACCCTTTGACCAACACGTCCCCATTATCCTCTTCCCCAAGTCCCTGTCAACCACCACTCTACTATCTGCTACTATGAATTTTACTATTCAGGATTCCTCACATAAGTGGGATCATGCAGTATTTGTCCTTCTGTGTCTGACTTATTTCACTTAGCATAATGTCCTCCAGCCTCATCCAAATTGTCGCAAATAGCAGGATTTCTTTCTTTTTTAAGATTGGGTGATATTCCATCTTATGTAAATACAGCACTTTCTTCATGTATTCCTCCATCAGTGGAAACTTAAGTTGCTTAAATATCTTAGCTATTGTGAATAATGCTGCAATGAACATGGAAGTGCAGACATATCTTTGAGATACTGATTTCAATTCCTTTGGATATATATACCCAGAAGTGGGATTCTTGGATTATATGGTTCTGGTTTTATTTTTGAGGAAACCCCATACTGTTTTCCATAATAGCTGCCCCAATTTATTTATTTATTTTATTTAGAAACTTAATGTTTAATCCACAAGTTTTATATAGCTTTAGTTAAAAAAACAAAAACAAAATCAGTGAAACCAAGACACTGTTTCAAGTTCTGAACTCTTCCAGCCTTCCAAATACAAGAATTCTGAAAGTTCTATATACCAATTGGAAGAACAAGATAAAATATGAAAGAAGCCATGACATTTCATAAAACAAAATTTTTACAACTGAAGGATCCTTCCTGGGACTAGTTAATTGCTTTTACAAAAGAAAGAAAACAAATAAACAAAACCAGAAGAACAGAAAGAAAGTTTATGATTTCCTGTTTAATTTCTTCTTGGATCCATAGGTCATTTGGGAGTGTATTAGTCAGGGTTCTCCAGAGAGACAGAATAAATAGGATATGTGATAAATATATGAGAGGGGATTTATTAGGGGAATTAGCTCACACAATTGTGAAGAAAAGTCCCATGATAGACCATCTGCAAACTGATTGCTGGTAGAGTGGCTCAGTCCAAGTCAAATGGCCTCAAAACCAGGGAAGCTGATGGTATCCAAGTCCTGGAACCCAACAGCTGAAGAGTTTGAACTGTGATGTCCACAGACAGGAGAGAAGAGTGTATCCCAGCTCCAGTAGATAGATTAACCTTTTTTCTCTGTTTTTTTTTTTTTTTTTTTTCCCTCTCTGGGCCCACAGTGGATTGGATGGTTCCTGCTCATATTGAAGGTGGACTTTCCCACCCACTCCACTCAGGCTCTCATGCTAATCTCTTCTGGAAACACCCTCATGGACACACCTGAAAAGATAGCTTTACCAGGTGTCTTGGCATTGCTTAATCTAATCAAGTTGACACCTAGAACTAATCTTCAAATGAGACAATAACATAATAGTTTTGCCTAACATGATGCAACTATTCTGTGTACAAGCAAAAATTTCTTTCCCAGAAGAGGAGGTAAAGTCCTTAGTCAATATTTACCCTTCTCTTGATATCCCACGACTTAAACGCAAATACTATGATGTAAAGGTAACAATATTTAAATGCTGATATAAAGTCACTAAGTCTCATGGTAAATGATGAAGAATACGAGAAACAAAAGCAAAGATAATTGCTTAATATGTGTACAGTATATATACATAGAGATATATTTTTAACACATTAGGGAGGACAATTACAATCCTCATTTCTGTAATTGGTCATGTGGTCAAAGCTGGTATTTATAACTACCTTCTTCTACTGCCCATTCTGTATTCCCTTTGCCTTCAGCAAGCATCTCAGCTGGTTGTAGTTCTTTACCTGGCAGAATGACCCAAACCTTTGTCCCTGAAGGGTCTGTGCCATTTGTAGTCTTGCCTGGATTTAGTTGTTGTAATTTTCCATTGACCTTAACCGTAGGGCATGGTTGTACCAAGAGACGCCCTAAGGAATCTCCTGTATTCCAAACATACTCTTCCTTACCTCTGTTGTGAAGTAGTAGTCCAACTTCCTCTTGGTAGTTTGGGTCAGTCATCCCAGCCAAAACCATAACTCTTTTCTTAGCCTGTTGACTCAGAGGCATGAGGAGCCCAAAGTGGCCAGGTGGCAGCCTTAACTTCCAGTTCAATGGGATCATTTTTGTGTCTCCCGATGGAAATATTCCTCCCTCTGGAACTAAGACTTCTAGACCAGCAGAGCATAAAGTCTTGAGGACAGGAAACAAAAGTTTTGCTAGTGGGTCCCTAGGGGTAATGGTGAGTGGTGCCACTTCCATTTCCACTTCTTGATTCCTGGACATGTGAATCTTGGCTATGGGAGAGACAGTGCCATATGGAGTGCTGATTTAGAGAATATACAGCCTTCTGGAGAACCTTGCCCCAGCCCTGCAGGATATTGTCACCTAGCTGGCACTGTAACTGTGACTTCAAAAGGCCATTCCACTGTTCTATCAGACCAGCTGCTTCAGGATAATGGGGAACATGGTAAGACCAGTGAATTCCATGAGCATGGGCCCATTGCTGCACTTCTTTAGCTGTGAAGTGAGTTCCTTGGTCAGAAGCAATGCTGTGTGGAATACCATGATGGTGAATAAGGCATTCCACGAATCATGGATGGTAGTTCTGGCAGAAGCATTTCATGCTAGGAAGGCAAATCCATATCCAGAGTGTCTATTCCAGTAAGGACAAAAGGCTGCCTTTTGTCTTCCATGATGGAAGTGGTTCAGTGTAACCAATCTGCCACCAGCTGGCTGGCTGATCACCCCGGGGAATGGTTCCACATTGGTGGCTTAGTGTTGGTCTCTTCTTCTACCATATTGGGCACTCAGCAGTTGACATAGACAGATCAGCCTTGGTGAGCAGAAGTCTATGCTGCTGAGCCCATGGACAGCCTCCATCCCTGCCACCATGGCCACTTTGCCCGTGATCCCACTGGGCAATGACAGGGGTGGCTGGAGAAGGAGGCTGACTAGTATCCACAGAATGGGTCATCCTGCCCACCTGATTATTAAAGTCCTCCTCTGCTGAGGTCACCCTTTGATAGGCATTCATGCAGTAAACAAATATCTTCACATTCTTTGCACACTCAGAGAAGTCCATCCACATACCTCTTCCCCATATTTCCTTTTCACCAATTTTTCAATCATGTTCCTTCTATGTCCCTGATCAGCAGCCAAATCATCGACTACAGTCCATGAATCAGTATATAATTGCACATCTGGCCATTTCTCCTTCCAAGAAAATTGCACAACAAAGTGCACTGCCCAAAGTTCTGCCCATTGAGATTTCCCCTCACCAGTGTCCTTCAGGGATCTCCCAGAAAGGGGCTGCAGTGCCACAGCTGTCCACTTTGGGGTGGTGCCTGCATATTGTGCAGAACCATCTGTAAACCAGGCCCCAGCCTTCTCTTCCTTTGTCAACTGATTATAACCCCCCATGAGGCCATAGGTGCAGGCTGGGGAAGAGAAGGCAGTGTAGGAGAAGAGGGAACCAAAGGCATTTGGGCCACTTCTTCATGTAACGTATTTGTGCCTTCAGGACCTGCTTAGGCCCAATCACATATATAACATTTCCATTTGATGATTGAGTGCTGCTGCACACACACAACCTTATGACTTGCTGGATCAGATAACACCCAGTTCATGATGGGCAGTTCAGGTTGCATGGTAACTTGGTGGCCCATAGTCAAGCATTCTGTTTCTACTAAGGCTCAGCATATTAGTCCATTTCTGTTGCTTATAACAAAATACATGGAACTGGGTGTTTTACAAAGAAAACAAAATTTATTGCTTTCAGTTTCTGAGGCTGAGGCTAAGTCCAAAGTCCAGGGAACACATCTGGTGAGAGCCTTCATGGTGACGACTGTAATGGCAAGGTATCACATTGCAAGATGGCAGAGCAAAGACGGCAGAGACTCCCCTCTCTCTGCTTTTAAAGCCCTCAGAACCATGCCCCTGACCACCATTTTTAATCCATTCACTACGGCATGGTCCTACAATCTAATCACCTCTTTAATGCTCCACCTTTCAATTACCATAATAGGATTTCCCATCCTCTTAATAGTCACAGTGGGGGCCAAGATTCTAATACATAAAACTTGGGGGACACAACTCAAGCTTCTGTGAGATCTGGGGGAACGTAATTCAATCCGCTACACCCAGTAGCAGGCCAAGAGCTGTTTCTCAAAAGGAGAATAGCTATCTGAGGATGATGGCAGGACCTTGCTCCAAAATCCTAAGGGTCTCCACTGTGATTCACCTACAGGGGCCTGCCAAAAGGCTCCAAACAGCATGTCTATCTGCCACAAACACCTCAATGACTATTGGGTCTGCTGGATCTCATGGCCCAAGGGGCAGAGCAGCTTTCACAGCAGCCTGGACCTATTGCAGAGCCTTCTCCTTTTCTGGGCCCCACTCAAAACTAGAAGCCTTTTCGGTAACTTGATAGATGGGCCAGAGTAACACACCCGGGTGAGGAATATGTTGCCTCCAAAATCCAAGTAGGCCCACTAGGCATTGTGCCTCTTTCTTGGTGGTAGGAAGGGCCAGATGCAACAACTTATCATTCACCTTAGAAGGGATATCTTGACATGCTCCATACCATTGGACCCCTAGAAATTTAACTGAGGTTGAAGGCCCTGAATTTTAGTCAGATTTGTTTCTCATCCTCTGACATGTCTTACCAATAAGTCCAAAGTGGTTGCTACCTCTTGTTCACTAAGTCCAATCAGCATAATGTCATCAATGTAACGGACAGTGTAATGTCTTGTGGAAGGGAAAGGCAATCAAGATCCCCGAGAACTAAATTGTGACATAGGGCTAGAAAGTTTATATGTCTCTGAGGTAGTACAGTGAATGTATATTGATGCCTCTTTCAAGTCCTTGATAGGCTGTCTGCAAACTGGATGCTGGTAGCATGGCTCAGTCCAAGTTTGAAGGCCACAAAACCAGAGAACCTGATGGTATCCTTGCTGTAAATCCCAGAACCCAACAGCTGAAAAGTCTCAAGCTTTGATGTCCATGAATAGGAGAGAAGAGTGTATCTCAGCTCTAGCAGATAGAGAGATATGCATTTTTTGTCCATTTTTTTTTTAATCTACAGGCCCTCAGCCAATTGGATAGTTCCTGCCCATATTGAGGGCTGATCTTTCCTACACAGTCCATTCAGACTCTCATGCTAATCTCTTCTGGAGACATCCTCATGGACACACGCAAAAAGATAGCTTTACCAGGTTTCTTGGCATTCACTAATTTAATCACATTGGCACCAAGAATTAACCTTCACAAGGAGCATGTTGTTTAATTTACATGTAGTTGTGTAGTTTCCTGAGTTTCACTTGTTAGATTTCTAGTTTCAATCCATTGTGGTCCAAAAAGATACTTGAAATGATTTCAGTTCTTTAAAATTTGTTGAGACTTGATTCATGACCTAACATATAGCCTATCCTGGAGAATGTTCCTCGTGCTTATGAGAAGAATATATATTCTGTAGTTGTTGGATGAAATGTTCTGTAGATATCACCCAGGTTCAGTTAGTCTTAAGTGTAGTTTAAATCCATTTCTCTGTTGATTTGTTGCCTAGATGATCTGTCCAGTGCTGATAGAGGGGTGTCAGGCCCCTACTACTATCATATTGGGATTTATCTCTTTCTTTAGGCCTATTAGTATTTGCTTTATATATCTTTGTGCTCCAGTGTTGGGTGCATACATATTTATGATTGTTATGTCTTCTTGTTGGATAGATCCCTTTATTATTATATAGTGGCCTTCTTTGTCTCCTTTTATGGTTTTTGGTTTACAGTATATTTTATCCGATATAAGAATAGCTACTCCTCCCTGCATTTGGTTTCCATTTGCATGGTATATCTTTTTCCATTCCTTCACTATTAGTCTGTGTGTCTTTACAGGTGATGTGAGTCTCTTGAAGACAGCATATAGTTGGGTCTAGCTTTTTAATCCAATCAGTCAGTCTGTGTCTTTTGAGTGGGGAGTTTAATCCATTTACATTTAGGGTTGTTATCAAAAGGTGCTGTCTTACACCTGGCATTTTATTGATTTTCATTTGGATGTTTTAAATATCTTTTTTCCTTTTCTTCCCCTTTTATTGTTTGTCTTTGATGTTTGTTGGTTTTTTGTGGTGGTAAGACTTAGTTTCTTTCTTTTTCTCATTTGCATTTTTGTTCTACCAGTGGGTTTTGTTCTTTCATGTGTGTTTGTAGTAGTAATTATTGTTTTTTAGATTCCAGATGCGGGACTCCCTTGATTTCTTGCAGGACTGGTCATGTAATGGTGAAGTCCTACAGTTTTTGTTTGTCTGGAAAATACACTATTTTCTCCTTATATCTGAAGGATAGTCTTGTTGGATATTGCATTCCTGGTTGGCAGTATTTTAGTATTTTGAATGTATCATCCCATTTTCTTCCAGCCTGTAGAGTTTATTTTGAGAAATCCGCTAATAGTCAGATAGGGGCTCCCTTATAAGTGACTTGACATTTTTTTCTTGCTGCTTTTAATATTCTCTCTTTGTCTTCAAGCTTTGCCAGTTTAGCTATAATGTGTCTTGAAGAGGATCTTTTTGGATTGAATCTGTTTGGGGATCTTTGATCCTCCTGGATTTGTAGGTCTATGTCTCTCCCTATACCTGGGAAGTTTTCCATTATTATTGTGTCAGATAGGTTTTCCATGCCTTTTCCTTTTCCCTCCCCTTTTGGAATGTCCATAAGTCATTCCTTGTACACTATTGGTGAGGAAGTAAATTGGGGAGGAGCTGAGGGCAGTCCTCACCACCTAAGAGCATGCCAAAAACACCACTTCCACGCAAGTGGCCCGCCACAGCCTCTGCCACAGCCACAACTGACTCCGAGATACAAGAAGACTCAGTTAGACAACATAATGAAATGAGAAAAAAAAAAACCCAAAAACCCATGATATGAAGGAGGAAATTTACAAAGAGATTAATACCTTAGAAAAGAATGTAGTAGAACTCAGGGAACTGAAAGAAAGGAAATCTAAGAGAGCACTTAAAGTTGTCTGCTAGCTCTCTCAGATTTTCTTCATTTTTTTCTAATTATTTTTTCCTTGTTTTGTCCACCTGGGTTATTTTGAAAAGGCCATCTACAAGATCAGAAACTCTCTCTTCTGCTTGTTCTAGCTTGCTGCTTAAGCTCTCAGTTGTGTTTTTTATTTTGTTCAGTGAATCTTTCAGTTCCATGAGTTCTACTATATTCTTTTTTAAGGTATTAATCTTTTTGTAAATTTCCTCCTTCATATCATGGATTTTTTTTCTCATTTCATTATGTTGTCTAACTGAGTCTTCTTGTATCTTGGAATTCCTTTTCAGTCATTTCAAGGGTTTCTTGCTCTACAGGGTCTGGTATTTGAGAATTACTGCATTCTTTTGGTGGTGTCGTATTTTCTTGGATTTTCATATTTCTAGTATCTCTACATTGATGTCTGGTCATCTGGTGGAGCAGTTGCTTTTTCTATTACTCTGCAGTGTGCTTTGAGGAGAGAGACATCCGTTCTTTTTCTGGTCTCTGCTGGTGACTCTCCTTGTGTCAATGTAGTCAAGTGTTTGGTAGGCTGCCTGCACAGTGGCTGTGAATACTACTGTGGTGGTGAGCCAATTTTGCAGCAGTTGTGGCTGTGGCAGAGGATGTGGTTGGCCACCTGCATGGAAGTGGTATTTTTGGAATGCTCTTAGGCAGGGAGGCTGTCCTCAGCTCCTGCCTAGGACCCCGAGTGTGCTGTTGCCTGCTCCTGGGTGGTGCGAGCTGCCCTCAGCTCCTCCCGAATTTACTTTCTCACGAATAATGTACAAAGATTTCCTTTTCTCTGCATCACACTAGCATTGTTATTTTTTATTATTATTTTTTTTAATAATAGCCATCCAAACATGTGAGGTGATAGCTCATTGTGATTTTGACTTACATTTCATTGATGATTAGTGATGTTTAGCACCTTTTCATATGCCTATCAGCCATTTGTATATCTTCTTTGGAGAAATATACATTCAGGTTTTTTGCTCATTTTTATTTTTATTTTTATTTCATTTATCAGGATTTATTATATATACATAATTTGGTTTGTTTTGGTGTTTTTTTGTGGTTTTTTTATTAAATTAAATTAATTTATTAATTTATTTATTACAAATATTCATGAGATACAAAGCTGATTGTCCCCCCTCCTGTCCGTGATGTAGGGGCCAGATTCATACTGAGAGCATATCCATTACCAGAAATTACTTTTGTACCCTTTGTCCCCTCCAAATTATTCCCCAACCTTCCTCCCTTTTCCCCTCTCCCCTCAACTCCAATTTGTAGCCCTAGGAATGTTCCCTCCCTCTGTTGGATCATGGCACTACTGTGCTCTTTCTTTCCTGCCTTCCTTTCTCTCTTAGCTCCCACATATGAGTGAACACATGAGGTATTTATCCCTCTGTGCTTTGCTTGTTTCACTCAACATTAGTTTCTCCAGGTTCATCCATGTTGTTGCAAATGGGAGTATTTCATTCTTTTTTATGGCAGAGTAGTATTCCATAGTGTATATATACCACAATTTCCTTTCCAATCATCTATTGATGGACATTTAGGTTGGTTCCATATCTTGGCTATTGTAAACAGAGCTGCAATAAACATGGGAGTGCAGGTATCTCTTCAACATGATGATTTCCATTCCTCTGGTTATATACCCAGAAGAGGGATTGCTGGATCATATGGAAGATCCATCTGTAGTTGTTTGAGAAACCTCCAAATTGCTTTCCAAAGTGGTTGTACTAATTTACAGTCCCACCAACAGTACAGTAATGTTCCTTTCTCTCCACACCCTCACCAGCATTTGTTATTCACTGTCCTTTTGATTATAGCCAGTCTAACTGGAGTGAGGGGGTATTTCAATGTGGGGTTTTTTGGTTTTTTGTTTTTACCAGTAAGGGGATCGCAACCCTTGGCACAGTGTGGTCCACACCACGCTCAGCCAGTGAGCGCACTGGCCATCCCTATATAGGATCCGAACCTGCAGTCTCGGCACTATCAGTGCCACACTCTCCTGAGTGAGCCACGGTGCCAGCCGTCAACGTGGTTTTAATTTGCCTTTCCATGATGACTAGTGATGTTGAGCATTGTTTCATGTATCTGTTGGCCATTTGTATGTCTTCCTTTCAAAAATGTCTATTCAGCTCCTTTGCCCATTTTTTAATTGGGTCATTTATTTTTTTACTGTATAATTGCTTGAGTTATATGTATATTCTGGATATTAGTCCCTTGTCAGATGCCTAGTTGGCAAAAATTTTCTCCCACTCTGTAGGTTGTCTTTTCACTCTGCTGATTGTTTCTTTTGCTGTGCAGAAACTTTTTAGTTTGATATAGTCCCATTTGTTTATTTTTTCTTTTGCTGCTTGTGCTTTCGGGCTCATGTTCATAAAGCCTGTGCCCAGACCTAACTGCTGAAGTGTTTCACCTAAATTTTCCCTTAGTAATTTTACTGTTTCAGGTCTTATATCTAAGTCTTTAATCCATTTCGAGTTGATTTTAGTGTATGGTGAGAGATGAATATCTAGTTTCATTCTTCTGCATATGGATATCCAGTTTTCCCAGCACCATTTGTTGAAGAGGCAATCTTTTCCTCAATGTAGATTTTTGTTGCCTTTGTCTAATATCAGATGGCTATAAGCCTGAAGAGTGATTTCTGGGTTCTCAATTCTACTCCACTGGTCTGAATGTCTATTTTTATACCAGTACCATGCTGTTTTGGTTATAACAGCTTTGTAGTATAATTTGAAGTCAGGCAGAGTTATGCCTCCAGCTTTATTTTTTTTGCTCAGGATTGCTTTGGCTATTTGGGGTCTTTTGTTTTTCTATATGAAAGGTAAGATTGTTTATTCCATTTCTGTGAAGAATGTCATTGGTATTTTGATGGGGATTGCATTGAATCTGTAGATCACTTTGGGTAATACAGACATTGTCACAATGTTAATTCTTCCAATCCAAGAGCATGGAATATTTTTCCCTCTTTTAGTATCTTATTTAATTTCTTTCAGAAGTGGTTTGTAATTCTCATTGTAGAGGTCTTTCACCTCCTTGGTTAAATTGATCCCTAGATATCATATTTTTCTGGCAACAATTGTAAATGGGCTTACTTTCTTTATTTCTCTTTCTTTTAATTCATTATTTGAGTGTATAAGTGCTACTGATTTGGGGGCATTTATTTTGTACCCTACAATGTTACTGAAGTTATTAACCAGCTCTAGGAGTTTTTTGATAGAGT
Source organism: Cynocephalus volans (assembly GCF_027409185.1). Lineage (NCBI taxonomy): Eukaryota > Metazoa > Chordata > Mammalia > Dermoptera > Cynocephalidae > Cynocephalus > Cynocephalus volans. The sequence goes on along the minus strand of NC_084460.1, from coordinate 241,853,821 downwards.
CTTTAGGTTTTTCTATATATAGTGTCATGTCATCTGCAAATAGGGAAAGTTTGACTTCATCTTTTCCAATCTGGATTCCCTTTATGTTTTTCTTTTGCCTGATTGCTCTAGCTGGTACCTCCAGTACTATGTTGAATAGAAGTGGTGAGAGTGGACATCCTTGTCTTATTCCTGTCCTTAAAGGGAAGGTCTTCAATTTTTCTCCATTCAGAATAATGCTGGTAGTGGGCTTGTCATAAATGGCTTTTATTGTGTTGAGATACTTTCCTTCTATACCTAATTTGTTGAGAGTCTTTATCATGAAGGAATGTTGAATTTTGTCATTGTCAAATGCTTTTTCAGCATCTATTGAGATGATCATATGGTCTTTGTCCTTGAGCTTGTTGATGTGATGTATCACATTTATTGACTTTGGTATGTTGAACCATCCTTGCATCCTTGGGATGAATCCCGCTTGATCATAGTGTATAATTTTTTAAATATGTTGCTGTATTCTAATTGCTAATATTTTGTTGAGGATTTTAGCATCTAGGTTCATCAAGGATATTGGCCTGTAATTTTCTTTTTTTGTTGTGTCTTTATCTGGTTTTGGTATCAGAGTTATGTTGGCCTCATAGGATGAGTTTGGGAGAGTAGCATCCGTTTCAATCGTTTGGAACAGTTTCGTGAGAATTGGTATTAACTCCTCTTTAACAAGTTGATAGAATTCAGCTGTAAAGCCATCCGGACCGAGACTTTTTTGTTGTTGTTGTTGGAAGATTGCTAATTACTGCTTCAATCTCCTTGCTTGTTATCAGTCTGTTCAGGTTTTCTATCTCTTCTTGGTTCAGTCTTGGTAATTTACATGTGTCTAAAAACTTATCCATATCTTCAAGATTTTCAAATTTGTTGCAATACAGTTGTTTATAATAGTGTCTAATGATTCTTTGTATATCTGTGGTGTCAGTTGTAATGTTTCCCTTTTCATTTCTGATTTTTGTTATTTGGGTCTTCTCTCTCCTTTTTTTTTTGTGTTGATCTAGCTAATGGTGTGCCTATTTTGTTTTTCTTCTGGAAAAACCAACTTTTAGTTTTGTTGATCTTTTGTATTGTATTTTGGGTCTCTATTTCATTTAGTTCTGCTCTGATCTTAATTATTTCTTTCCATCCACTGCTTTTAGGTTTGGATTGTTGTTGTTTTTCAAGTTCTTTGAGGTGCAGCAATAGGTCGTTTATTTGGAGTCTTTCCATTTTTTTGGACATAAGCATTAACTGCAATAAATTTGCCTCTTAGTACTGCTTTTGCAGTATCCCACAAGTTTTGGTATGATGTATCTTTATTTTCATTAGTTTCTAGAAATTTTTTGATTTCCTGTTTAATTTCGTCTTGGATCCATAGGTCATTCAGGAGCCTGTTATTTATTTTCCATGTATTTGTATAGCTTCCAGCATTTTGTTTATTGTTTATCTCCAGTTTTAGTTCATTGTGGTCTGAAAAGATTGCTGGAATGATTTTGATTTTTTAAAATTTGCCGAGACTAGATTTGTGACCTAATATGTGGTCTATCCTGGAGAATATACTGTGAACTGATGAGAAGTAAGTGTATTCTTTAGCTGTTGGGTGAAATGTTCTGTATAAATCTGCCAAGTCCAGTTGGTCTAGGGTGTAGATTAAATCCTGTGTTTCTTTGTTGACTTGTTGCCTGAAATTTCTGTCCCATACTGAGAGGGGGTATTCAGATCACCCACTATTAATGTATTAGGCCTATCTCCTTCTTTAGGTCTAAGAGTGTTTGTTGATTATATCTGGGTGCTCTGGTATTGGGTGCATACATCTTTATGATTGTTATGTCTTCTAGCTGTATAGTTCCCTTCATCTTTACATAATGGCCTTCTTTGGCTTTTTAAATGTTTTTTGGCTTAAAATCTATTTTGTCTGATATAAGAATAGCTACTTCTTCTCGTTTTTGGTTTCCATTCGCATGGCATATCTTTTTCTATCCCTTCACCTTTAGTCTATGAGTATCTTTAGAGGTGAAGTGGGTCTCTTGAAGACAGCATATACTTGGGTCTAGCTTTTTAATCCAGTCAGTTAGTCTTTGTCTTTTGAATGGGGAGTTTAGTCCATTCACATTTAGAGTAGTTATTGAGAAGTGTTGTTTAATTCCTGTCTTTTAATTGCTACTTGTTTGGGTGGTTTATATATCTTTTGATCATTATTTCCCCTTTTATTTCTCTTCTTCAATGTGAGTTGGGAATTTAAGGTGGAATGATTTAGCTTCTTTCTCTTTCTTGCTGGCATTTTTGTTTTAAGTGTGGGTTTTGCTCTTTCTTGTGTATTCGTGATGATGGTCACCATTATTCAGATTCCAGATGAACGAGTCCCAGGAGAATTTCTTGCAGGGCTGATCATGTGGTGATGAACTCCCACAATTTTTGTTTGTCTTGGAAATACACTATTTCTCCCTTGTTTCTGAAGGAGAGCCTTGCTGGGTAAAGAATTCTTGGCTGGCAGTTTTTTCTTTTAGTATTTTGAATATATCATTCCACTTTCTTCTGGCCTGTAGGGTTTTGGTTGAGAAGTGTGATGTTAGTTTGATGGGGATTCCCCTATAAGTGACCTGATGCTTTTCTCTTGCTGTTTGTAGAATTCTCTCTTTGTCTTTGAGCTTTGCAAATTTAACTATAATATGTCTTGGGGAGGATCTTTTTGGGTTGAATCTGTTTGGGAACCTTTGAGCTTCCTGGATTTGAAGGTCTGTATCTTGCTCTACACCTGGGAAGTTTTCTGTTACTATTTCCTTGAGTAGGTTTTCAATACCTTTTGCTTTCTCCTGCCCTTCAGGAATACCCACAGTTTGGATGTTAGAATGTTTGAGGTTGTCTGCTATCTCTCATAGGTTTTCCTCATTACTTTAAATTCTTTTTTCCTTTTTTTTGTCTGCCTGACTTATTTCAAAAAGATGATCTTCAAGCTCTGAAATTCTGTCTTCTGCTTGCTCTACCCTGCTGCTCAAGCTCTCAGTCATGTTTTTTATTTCATTGAGTGAGTTTTTCACTTCTAGAAGTTCTGCTACACCCTTTTTAATGGTATTAATCTCTTTGTAGACTTCCTCCTTCATATTCTGGATGTTTTTTCTTATTTCATTGTGTTTTCTAATTGAGTCTTCCTTTATTTCTTCAAGTTTTCTTAAGATCGTTGCTTGAAATTCTTTTTCAGACATTTCAAGGATTACCTGGTCCATGGAGTCTGACTTTGGGGCATTACCATATCCTTTCAGTGGCATCATTTCTTCTTGATTGTTTGTGCTTCTAGTGTTTTTTTGCTGATGCTTGGTCATTTGGTAGGGGGGTTGCTTCTTCTGTTACACTGAAGTTGGCTGTGGAGTGGCCTTGGTTGCTAATGTGGTGGGCGAATTGTCTTTGCTTGACAGTAGGTGTGGTGGTGGTTATGTTAAACCACCTTGGTTCCCATTCTAGACTCTGTGGTCATAGAATGAGCCCCTAGTGCATGGAGTTCTGCTGGGCCAAATTCAGTGGGTCAGCACCATAGGCTGGTGCTCCCACCTGGGTCTGAGGCAGGATGAGGGGCTGTATAGAGCCACGTGCTTCCACTGGCTGGTGTTGCTGACAGCTGCCCCCAGTGGGCTCACCTGCATGGAGCTGGTTCAGGGCACAGGAGCGGGGACTGGAGCTCCCCCCTTGCCTGGGTTCAAGGTGGTGGCATGAGGGAGCCACGTGGAGCCATGGTTCCACTGGCTGGCACTGAGGGGCTCACCTGCGTGATGCCATTTCAGGGCACTGGGGCAGGGTCCGGAGCCACCCCCCCGCCTCAGTCCAAGGCAACAGGATGAGGGAGCCAAATGGAGCCACCCAGTTTCTCTGTGTGGTGCTGCTGCTGGCCGCTTCCAGTGGGCTTCCCTGCCAGAGCCGGTTCAGTTTCTGAGTCTGGGAAATCCAAAGTCAAGGGTTCACATCTGGTGAGAGCCTTGATTGTGGCAACAGTGCTGGCAGAGTATGACACTGAAAATGGTGGAGCAGAGTGAGCACTCAGTTTTAAATTGGGGAGTTTTGGGGGTTTTTTTGAGTTGAAGGGGTTCCTTTCATATTTTGGATATTAACCCCTTATCAAATATATACTATGCAAACATTTTTTCCCTTTCTGTATGTTGCCTTTTCATTTTGTTGATTGTTTCCTTTGCTATGCAGATGCTTTTTAGTTTGATGTAATTCTATTTGTCTATTTTTACTCTTGTTGCCTGTGCTTTTGGTGTCATATCCAAGAAATCATTGCCAAGGTGAATATCAAGAAGCTTTTTCCTTATGTTTTCTTCTAGAAGTTTTATGGTTTCAGATGCCCACTCTCACCACATCTATTCAAATAGTACTGGAAGTCCTAGCCAGAGAAGTTAGGTAAAAAAAAAAATTAACAAACAGCACCCAAATCTGAAAGGAAGAAGTAAAATGATCTCTATTTGCAGATGACATGATCTTATATAGAGAAAACCCTCAAGACTCCCCCAAAATCTGTTAGAACTAATAAAGGAATTGAGTAAAGGTGTAAAATACAAAATCAACATACAAAAATTAGTTGTATTTCTGTACACTAATAATGAACTATTCAAAAAGGAAATTAAGAGAACAATCCCACGTACAATAGCATCAAAAGAATAAAATACTTAGTAATAAACTTAACTAAGGAAATTAAATACTTGTAAACTGGAAGCTATAAAACATTAATGAGGACTGGCCAGTTAGCTCAGTTGGTTAGAGCATGGTATTAACACCAAGGTTCAGGGTTTGATCCCTGTTATGAGCCAGCCACCAAAAATAAAATTTAAAAAAAATTAATGAAAGAAATTAAAGAAAACACAAATAAATGGAATGACATCTTGTGTTCATGGAATGGAAGAATGACTATGATTGTAATGTTCACATAAATCAAAGCAATCTACAGATTCATCAAAATCCCTATCAAAATCCCAATGGCATTTTTTTTTTACAAAAATAGAAAATAAAATCCCAAATTCATATGGAACCATAAAAGAATAGTCAAAGCAATCTTGGGTGAGAAATACAAAGCTGGAAGTATCACACTTCCTGATTTCAAAATATATTACATAGCTATAGTAATCATAACAGTATGGTACTGGCATAAAGACAGATATACAGACTAATGGAATAGAACAGAGAGCCCAGAAATAAGTCTCATGCATCTACAATCAATTAATTTTTTTACAAGAGTGCCAAGGATACACCATGGGGAAAGGACAGTCTCTTCAACAAGTAGTATTAGGAAACCTGGATATCCACATCAAAAGAATGAAATTGAGCCCTTTTCTTACATCAAACACAAAAATCAAGTCAACATGGATTAAGATTTAAATGCAGAACTCCATGGAATTTTGAAACCAGAGAGGGAATTCTGTCCTTCCTCCTCTAGGGTTTAGGAAAAGGCAGAACTCAAGAAACAACATGGCTGGTAGCACCGGCTAGGGCCTTTGGCCCAAATCCTATGATGATAAGAACCAGCAGTTGGTTTCTGGAAGAGATAGAGAATTCTTTCAGTTCTGATGTTGGTACCTGACCAGATCTTGCTCTGGCTAGCAGTCTGAGCAGTTTCACCTAGCACCTAACTCAGATTGGACAGGAGCAAGGGATGGAAAAGAGGGCTGTATCAGCCAAAGCAGAGCTGGGGCTGAAAGCTAGTTTTTTAGACAAGGAATTTGTGTTCTGTAAACTCTAAAAAGGGAAAGGGAAATCTGCCCCTTTCTCCAGGGAGGAGGAAATGGTATTCTTGTCAGAAACCAAGAAACTTATTAGACCACAACTACCTGTGGGCAGGGTCACTGTGATTAAAGACATGAATTTTCTTCTCTTCCTTGCTTTCATACAGTGACATGGACCTTCTGCTCCAAACACTCAGACATTTTGTTCTTTTTTTGGTACTATCTCCTCACTCATGCCTCAGAACGGATAAAATAAGCTCAGGCCTGCCTCCTTGGGGAAGGCTGAGTCATCTTTCTCTCTATTCTTTTTCATTAGATGCTTTAGTTCCTAGGTTCAGTCCCTTGCAGGGAAAGAGTAGTCTTGCTTGGTCCAGATAAAACTACATATACTATTAAATAGTTTAAAAAGGTCTTTCTTGTGCCCTGGAAATTACTATGAAGAGCGGGATACGCCAACCTGAACGTGTTTCCAATTTGGCTTCATTCTATTGGTTGGAGAGAATTAATTCACTCTCCCATTTATTCACTCATGGGCAACATCAAAGAAAAAAAGACAGGATTTTCAGAGCTACCAAATGTATTCAGTGGTGGTCAGATTCCAGATCTACAAATGGTAGGCTTTCATTTGTTAGAAATGTTTGCTTGGGCTCATGATGAGATAAGCAATATACTAGGCAGTGGACCTGTAGTAAACATATTAGATAATCCATGCTCTACAGGTGTTTTACATATACAATTCTTTTATGTGTATAACTGGGAGAAAACAGCTGTTCCACAGCCCTTCCTATCCCAGCATGCTTTTTTATTTTTTTAATAATAATGAATATATATTGCTCCCTGCACATTCTTTATTTCTTCTGTCACAAAGATTGTATCCAGGAGGCATGTGATTCCAGAAGATTCATTTGATGATTAGTGACTACTACGAATTAATTTAGCTGAATTTCTGGAAGTTGCACCCAACTATTCTGTCCCCTTTGAAGTGTCACACAGGATGGTAATTTGTCTGCTACCGGCCTTCTGCAGGCTGTTTTGTGGTAGATGAAAAGAGCAGCATCATGTATATCACTATAATGTGCAGACTGTCCCCATACATTGCTTCCTCAAGGGATAAATCTGTGTTGGTAGAACGGTGACCCATAAGTCATAATGGGAACAAAGAAGGGTGGTAAAGTTAACAGTACAGCATGGAACCCACTTTCAAGCTTTCAGACTTGGTGGTGGAACAGAGTAAGGGAGGGTGTCATGAGCTAAGTGTTAGGGGGAGCTAACTGCTAGGATCATTGGATGTACCGTCAGGAATCTGTCACTTTGTGCCAAGAGCGTTAATCCCAGATGGTAGCCCTGGAATTCAGCTGCTCACCAGAAATTGTTCTGCTAATTTGATAGCCTTGTCTGTTGGGAGCGGAAAGAAAGGAATGTAACATTGAATTGAAAGCATTCCTGGGGACTTCAAAGGAGGACTGTAAACTGGGAGCATTTGCTACTTTCTGATTCCTTATGTCTGATTTATGACAAAATTTAGATCTAAGAATTCTCAGAAAATGAGTTGCTAATATGATTACTTCAGGTAAACAGCTTTGTTCATATCTAATTAGAATTTAGTGAGTTTTCTTGTTTTTTGAGTTTAACTGAAATATATTTCAATGATCAGTGCTATCATAGTATCATTACACTCTAGGTTCAGAAAGGCAATTTATTTTCCCAGGATTTCTTGCTTTAAGTGATGGTTAGAGATTAATGTTATGTAAATGAGCCAATGACCATGTCTGTACTTCTTACTCTACAAATATTTAATAAATATGTAGTATATGAAAAGTAAGTTCAAAGGCAAACCAAATAGTGGATTCTGTTGGAAAAGAGATTTAGGGCTACATATCAAAACATCCAGATAAAATGTCAAAGACGTAATGTCCAAAATCCAGATGTCGGCAATTTTTTTCCCACACTGCTATCATCATGTGACAATGTACACATAGTCTTCAAATATTGATTTATATTCTGTGTCCAATTCTGTTAAAATTTTCCAGGTTTAAACAATCACTTCTATTCAATACTTCAATTAAAAATCCATATTATTAACACTAATAGAATACTTCAGTCTTCATAATATTCTGCTTGACAAAGACACTTTTCAGGTCATTGCCACCTCTTCCTCCTCCTTGTCTTTTTCTTCTTCAAAAGAATTCAAAATGAACATTCAAAGAAAATATCATAAATTTTACCTTTCTAAAGTTTGTAATTCAGGGGTTTTTAGAATGTTCACAATGTTGTGCAATCATCACCACTATATAATTCCAGAACATTTTTTATCGCTTGCAGAAGAAACCTTGTACCCATTAGCAGTAACTCCACATTCCCGTTTCCTCAGCCCCTGACAACCACTAATTCACTTTTTGTCTCCGTGGATTTTCTTTTCTGGGATATTTCATATAAATGGAATCACATAATATGTGGTCTTTTGTGCCTGGCTTCTTTCATTTAACATAATGTTTTCAAGTTTCATGGATGTTTTAACATGAATTAACACTTCATTCCTCTTTATGGCTGAATAATATTCCATTGTACGTATATACTATAATTTGTTTATCCATTTGTCAGTTGATGGACATTTAGGTTGTTTCCACTTCATGGCTATTATGAATACTGCTGCTATATGAACATTTGTGTACAAGTTTTTTGTGAAAAAATATGTTTTCAGTTCTCTTAGGTATATACCTGGGAGTGGAACTGCCAGGTCATATGGTAATGCTATATTTAACTATTTAAGAAACTGCCAGACTGTTTTCCAAGATGACTGCATTATTTTACATTCCCACCATCAATGTATGAAGGTTCCAATTTCTCTACATCCTTGTCAGCACTTGTTATTGTCCATCTTCTTTATTATAGCCATCCTTGTAGTTGTGAAGTGGTATCTCATTGTGATTTTGACTTGCACATCCCTAATGACTGATAACGTGGAGGGAGCATCACTTACGTGCTTACTTATTGGCCATTGCATATCTTCTTTGGAAAAATGTCCATTGAAATCCTTTGCCCTAAAAAGAAAAAAAAGAAAAAAAAAAATCCTTTGCCCATTTTGAAATGGGTTGCCTTTTTATTGCTGAGCTATGAGAGTTCTTTATGAATTCTAGATACTAGACATTTATCAGATATACGATTTGCAAATACTTTCTCCTATTCTGTGGGTTGCCTTTTCACTTCCTTGATAATGTCCTTTGAAGCACCATAGTTTTTAATTTTGATGAAGACTAATTTATCCATTTTTTCTTTGGTTGCTTGTGCTTTATGTGCCATATCTAAGAAACCATTGCTTAATGCAAGGTCATGAAGATTTATCCCTATGTTTTCTTCTAAGAGTTTTTTTTTTGTGTGTGTGTGTGTGTTAACTGTTACACTTGGGTCTTTGATCCATTTTGAACTAATTGTGGGGAGGCGGGGTGTGTGGCTGGCTGGTACAGGGATGAACCCTGGACCTCGTGTTAGTACCACACTCTAACCAACTGAGCTAAATGGTCAGCCCTTTGAATTAATTTTTGTATATCAGAAAATAGGGGTCCAACTTCATTCTTTTGCATGTAGATGTCTATTCATTTTCTAGACATTTTTGCTTCTATTCAAAAATATGAAAAGTATTGATAAAACAACTAATATAACTCTAACGAAATACAGTATTAAGAATAAACTGAGGACTTGGAATTTTCTGGTTTCTAGATTCATGTCCAAATTACACTGGCTTTCATCTAAGGGAAACTGCTAAATCTCTTTTGTTTAGCTTTGTAATCATTCGAGCATCATAGATTTGTAAAGCTCTCTGAAATACCAGCTGTCTACAGGTTTTCATAGTTTATATAGGGCATTTTCAAAGAGCAAACTGCTTGAGTTGACTCTGAATCCTTCAGTTGGTAATTGGTATGTTGAACATGAAGAAAGCATAGTTTTTAACCAGTAGTGAACACTACATTTTATATGTCTTATTTGAGCATTACTTTCTTTGCTTTTTATAGCAATGATCGGACAGCCAATATTTTCAGCTTTACCCTCTCGTTTCATGGCAGTTACTGCCTTGGCTTTAGTCAATTGTCCTTGTTAGATATGAATCCTGTTCTTCTATCACATATCATGCCCCCTTGCCTGTTTATAACTAGCAGTGTGGAGTTACTTGATTCAGAAGTGGTAAAAAATTAATCATCCCAACAGACAAAATATCTCAGATTAGGAAAGTTTGGCTTCCTCTACCTCATTTTTGAAATCAGTGCAATTTCCAACTTACCATTCCTGGTCAAGAAAATATTGGCTACCTTTGAAAATGTTATAGAAAAGCACATAGATATAGCATTGTACCTGTGTTTCTCAAAGGCATTCAGACCCGAGGCCGTTCTCCATCCTGGCTGCTGTGGAGCTGGCATTCTAACAAGAAGATGCTGGAAGCAGGAATGTGAATTATTAATGTACCGCAGCACTGTCAACAACAGACCACAAAATCTATTTTAAAAATTCTTTTACATACGTAGTAGATTCTGCTGCGGCAGTGTGTACTCTCAAAGCTGCAGATACATTTTAGAAAACACTGATGAAGCCATTACTGCTCCGTCCATTTGTTCATAGTATACATCATTATTCAAGAAATTTAAGAACCATAATGATGGAAAATCACACAGAAAGAAAAGAAAAGGAACATGGACTCTGTCAGAAATAAGGGCTACATTTTTATTCAAGAGGTCCCTAATGATGGAAAATCACAGTGAAAGGCAGAGACGAAACCGGGATTCCATAAAGGACCTGACACACATCAGTAGTACAAGTAGGAGAACAGTCATAGCAGACGCATAAAAATAAAGAAAAACAAAATTAACAAGAGACAAGCTGTACTGGGGCTGACGCACAAAACAGCAACAAATCACAGTGAATTCTGAAGATTAATTTCAAAGAATCTTCTGAAATAAGCAAGGAGACAGACAGCATCAATATTAATGAAGCTGAAATGAAACTCCAAAAGAGCTACAGCATAAAATGGCACATGAAATGTTTTGTTTTTAAATGGATTGTAGATTGGATCACAGGACCATCAGGAAAATGAAGGGACATTCACAAGAACATCATAACAGGGCCAGCTGTGTGATAAGCAATTACAACATCAGTGCTAAAATCTCCAATGTAGAAGGAAAACATCAGTGCTGAAATAAAAGAAAATGTCAACCATCTTCAGATGAGGTAGAAGAAAGTGAAGAATAGATTTTTTTGAGATTCAGTAGTCTGCACTACGTCAATATCAAATGTCTGTGATAAAACACGACAATAGGCATTTGAAGAAAGATCAGAGTTTGATTTCATCTTGTGTTGCACTCCCTTTGCCTTCAGATTGTCAGCTAAAGCAGGCCTGGAGTCAGCCCAATGCTTCCGCGGCTTAAACTGCTTGCTGGTTATAAACGAGATGCTCTTGGAAGCTGTATAACTTTGACAGGCTCCTAGAGTTCTGTGGATCTATCTCTCATGCATCCCTACAAATCAAATTTGAAAATAGCTAGTTTAAATGTACTAATAACAGTGACTACTTCACTTGATCTTTGCTAAAAGGCTGAGAAGCGATAGTGCTGGCTACTTAGACCAATGTTGTACTCCAAATTTTTATAAAATGAAGGTCTGTTTATTAAAAAGCAATTGATCATATCCCCATTGATTATGGGGATATAGAGTTCTGACCTCCAGTGGGACAGGTCCAGGGACTGTGTATCTGTGTTCTGTGATATTTCCACTCAGCATTTCCATTGCTGTGTGTACCACAGAGGGAGAAAATAACACTCACTTCAAGTTTTTCTCTCTTCCTATAGCTCTACAACATTTATGATTGCACGTTGTTGGGCGATTTTAACTACTAGCTGAGCCAAAGCCTGTTTGAATGGGAAGGAAGAGCACAGTGAGAATCACTTCCCTTCCACAGTTAGAAAAGTAAGTCATATCTGGCACAAAACAGCCTCTATAAGGCCAGTTTCTTTGCCAGTGTCCCGCCAAAAGATGGGTAGGAAGTTATGGGTGTTTCCGGAGAACTTAAAGTAAGGGACCCTTTTGCAAAGCTTTGCTCTCTGCACTACCATAAGGAAATAATATTAGCACTGTGGGGATTTTAAAATATATTCACAGATTCTTTGGAATGCTTCCCTTTAGGACGTGGCACTTAATTCCTTTCTCCTTTATAGGTGGCTGGACTTAATGACAAATAGAATATGATGAAAATAATGGGTCATGACTTTGGAGACTAGGTCATGAAAGGCAGTGAGGCCTCTTCCTTGTTCTCTTTTGAATCACTCACTCTGGGGACAGCAGTTTCCATCTTATGAGGACATTCAAGCAGTCTTATACAGAGGCCCACCTGGCAAGAAACTGAAGGCTCCCACCAGCAGCCAACAGGAGTAAGTGAGACCTTTTGTCAGGAACCATATACATGAGCCATTCTCTAGCTGCAGTCAATTTTCAGATGACAGTAGCTCTGGCCAACATGTCGGCAAAGGTTTAGGGTGAGATAGTGGTGGGGAAAAGAAAACAGAATAATTTTGTAGCCTAAAGATACATTATTGCTGATAGACAGTCTAGAATATGATTCTTTCTCTACTGGATTTCTCCTACTAAACTTCCCTGTTTTCCCACCTTCCCATGCCACCCCAAATTCTTGGAGAAAGTAGACAGTAGACGCCATTAGACCAGAACTCTCACAATGTCTTGGCAACACACTTAGAACCTACAGTGCATCTTCAACCTCTATTCCTATAACTTTATTGGTAGAGGCATTCACCCTCTTCCTGTGTAAGATCAGCCCCTCCACGTGCCCTGGGCTCCATTCTCTTCTGTTTCTCAGCAAACTTACACTATTACTGCTTTTTCCTATTCTTGACTTTAACCAATCCATCTCTACTAGCTCCTTCCCATTGACATTTAAGCATCTTCAAGTATTTCTCATTTTAAAGTCTCTCTATGAAATACGAAGCAGTGAGTACAACTAAATTGAGTGAAATAGTAAAAGCCAGGCAGAACTTTGATAAAAGATTATGATTCCTCCAACTGCAGAAAGCAGCCTCCTAGAGAGCCTCTGTGCCCCATATGCTAATGATTCATTTCTTCAAAACAAATATTTGTTAAGAATTCTCCAGGATTGTGACAGGAAGCTGGAAATGTTTTCGCTCACTAGAAAAATAGAACTTGGCTCCAAAATTCCAACTGGAATATATTTTTTTTTTCATGAGTTTCCTAATTAGAAAGAGAGAGAAGCAAGTTTTCTTTGTAGTCGAAAAGGTATAATCATAAATAAAAACTGAAGTGCTTGGCCATTTGGATGAAGTCTTTCCACCAAAACCACTTATTCTACTCCTTGTCAATAAGAAACAGAACTATAACTATGGGAACTTTTTCAGATTCCTAACATTAAAACATTTCTACACTCAAAATAGACAGCCATATCCTCATATACTCAAATATTCCATTGTTAAAGATAAATTAATACAATTTAAACATCTGATTTTTTTTAAAGCATTTATAATGGCATGAAAAATATGAAATATTTCTCTGGCTAAAAATGACAGTATTGTTGAGAGAAATCAAAGAAAATCTAAATAAAAGAAGAGCTATACTTTGTTCAGGAATTGAAGAAGCAATATTGCCAAGATGTCAATGCTCCCTAAATTGATCTATAGATTTAATGCAATCCCAATAAAAAAACTTAGCAGGCTGTTTTGTAGAAACTGACAAACTGATTTTAAAATTCACATGGAAATTCAAAAGACCTAGAGTAGCCAAAACAACTGAAAAACAAGAACAAAGTTAGAAGACTTACACTAGCTGATTACAAGACTATAAAGCTCCAGTAATTAAGACAGTTAGGTATGTTGGCACAAGGATAGACAAATAGGACAATGAAATAGAATAGAAAGTTGAGAAATGGTCCCATGCATATTCAGACAAGTGATTTTTTTGACAAAGGTATAAAATTAATTCGAGACAATTTTTCCAACAAATGGTGCTGGGATGTTTGGATATACACATGCAAAAATAAAATAAAATGAATGGGTGTATATATATGTCCAAACTTACCACATTTTAAATATGTGCAGTTCATTGTCATTTATACCTCAATATAGCTGTTTAAAAAACATAAAGATATAATTTCTGAAAAACCAATGTGTAATTGTAAGATGGTATCGTCAGATGTCTTTCAAGTCATAACTGGAATGTCATCTAGCTTAGGCTCTCCCATGGATGGATAAACACAAGAGGTTAGAATTTGGTCGAGGCCATCCTTCCTCCTGGTAAATTCTCACCAGGCTAAGTTCAGATGCTACCATTAGATTATCTTCCCTTGAACATGAAAACTTTTCTTACTGTATACAATTAAAATTGGTGATCAAAACCAATTATCACTTTTGCTAAAAGAATAGATTTGAAATGTGAAATGAGAGATCTCCAAAATAAATTCTGATTTTAGATGGCTGTGGTTCAAGGTGGCTGACTAGAGGTGTCCAACTCTCACCTCTGACACAAAGAAAGTCCAAAACAACAAATAGATGATTACATGTTGACTTGAGTGTCCAGAAAAAAACACCAGAATTCAGCAAAATAGTGAAAAAGATGCCCTGCAGCTCAGAAACTCGGGATAGCAGCATAGAAAGACAAATAAAGCATCTGACTGAGATCAGCTTAGAGCCAGGATAGACTCCTTGCTGCAGGGAAAAAGTAAGCAAGAAAAATCCCAAACAGTCCACACACACAACCCATATACCTCCAAACTGCAAGACAGCCACACAACCTTTACAGGCCATGAGCACAATATAGGGATCTTCTTGGAGCCCACACAACTGCATTGCTCCAGAGAGGGAATTCACACTAAGCCTCCCATCCCCTGGGTCCCAGGCTGCTGCAGCATGTCACTATTTTGGGATTGAAGCCAACACCAGAATTCATTCTTCCCTGAAGACCAATAGTCCCCTCATCACACCATGACTCTGGCCCCTAAGCCCATGCAGCACCCTGCACCCCTGGGAACAAGTGGTTGAGCACAGTGTGGAGGCAGAGAGAGCCAATGTTCACACTTTCCAGATACTGAGAGCTGAACAACTGGGGCCTTCTACCATCACCACTGGCCCTTCTCTCTTCAGTAGAGCACCCATGCACCTATCCCAGGGGCACAGAGTTTTGTCTATAGCTCCAATGAACCTGCTCAGAGGCACCCACCCCAGCTGAGGAGCTGCAGAATGATCCAACGTCTGTCTTGGGGGTGCAGGGTCCCACCCATTACCCCAGTGACCTTGCCCAGGGTGTCCCATTGCAGCTAAGGGGCTTAAGAGCACCCCATCATCTCTCTTGGGTACACAGGGTTCTGCTCACAATCCCAGCAACCTTGCCCAGAGTGGCCAACACTAGCTGAAGAGCTGCAGATTGCCCCAGTGTCTGTCTTGGGGGTGCAGGGTCCCATCCATAGTCCCAGAGATCTCACCCAGAGTTACATACTGTAGCTGAGGAATAGTACAGTAACCCAGTGCCTGTCCAAGGGGCACAGGGTCCCAACCATGGCCCCAGCAACCTTGCCCAGATTCACCCACTCCAGCTAAGTAGCTTCACAGTGCCTCAGCATCTCTCTTGGGTGTCCAAGACCCTGACCAAAGCCCCAGTGACCCCACCCAGCATTGCCAACACCAGCCAAGGATCTGCAGAGTTCCCAGAACATCTCCTGGAGGTGCAGCATCCTGCTCAAAGACCCAGTGACTGCACACAGAGTTGCCCTCTTCAGCTGAGAAGCAGCTGTGAGCCTCAGTGTCTCTCTGAAAATCCAAAATCTTGGCTATAACCACAGCAATTCCACTCAGGGTCAATCTTTTCAACTGAGGAGCTTTAGGGCCTGCCTATGGCTTATTTGGGAGAGTGTGATGCTGATAACACCAAGGCCACAGGTTCAGATCCCTATATAGGGATGGCCAGTTAGCTCACTTGGGAAAAGTGTGGTCCTGACAACACCAAATCAAGGGTTAAGATCCTCATACCAGTCACCTTTATAAAAAAAAATAAAATAAATAAAAATAAATAAACTGAGGAACTGTGAAGCACCCCAGAACCTCTTTTGGAAACATGGGACCCTGGACGTAGCAGCAGCAAGCCTGCTCAGGGTCACCCACTCCAGCTAAGGAGCTGAAGATCACTCTAATGCTTCTCCCAGGTGTCCAAGATCCCACCCAAGACACCAGTGACCCTTCCCAGTGTTGCCTATTCTACCTAAGGAGCTGCAGAATTTCCCAGTGCCTCTCCCAGGAGTTCAAGGTCCCAGCTGAAGCCCCAGCAATGCCCCCAAGGGTTGCCCACTCTAGTTGAGGAGATACAGAGTTCCCCAGTTCCTATCCAAGGGTTCCATGGTCCCACCAATTTCCCAGAAAAATTGCCTGTTTTAGCAGAGGAAGAGCTGATTACCAAAGCACCTCTCTCAGAACCCTGAAGTCCTGACAGTGACCACTTCAGCTAAGGAATCACTGAGATGCACACCAGCACTTCTCCCAGGGGCTCAAGGTCTTGCCCCAGCAACCCCTCCCAGTGTCACCCACTCCAGCAAGGAGCTGCCAAGCATCCTAGGACTCACAGACTACTCTGATATTGAACACGGTTGATGAAATCACATGGGGATTCACCCAGAACCAAACCTAGCATACCTTACCCAACTGACACTATAGAACACATCTACAGGAAAGAGTGTTTCACTACTTTTTGGCCTTTTGGCTAAGATCAAGTGCAGAAGAGTCTCTCAATTCAAAAGCTACTGCAGAAAAATATAGACTGTCCCATCAGATGCCCAGACACCAACATGGGAATATGAGAAACATGAGAAAACAAGGAAACATGGCACCCCCAAAGAAATACAATAATTCTTTAGTACCAGATCCCAAAGAAAAGAAAATCTATGAACTGTCTGAAAAGGAATACCAAATAATAATCTTAAGGTAACTCAGTGAGATGCAAGAGAATACACATAGACAACATAATGAAATAAGAAAAATAATTTATGATCTGAATGAGAAATTCAAGAAACAGATATCATAAGAAAGAACCAAGCAGAAATTTTGGGAACAGAGAATTCCTTAGATGAAATATATAATATGACTGAGAGCTTAAGCAACAGGCTAGATCAAGCAGAAGAAAGAATTTCTGAATTTGAAGAGAGGTCTTTTGAAATAACCCAGTTGGACCAAAAAAAAAAAAAAAAAAAGGAAAAGAATAAAGAAAACCTATGAGATCTATGGGATAACTTTAAGTGTACATTCATATTATGGGTATTTCAGAAGAGGAAGAGAAAGGAAAAATTATCAAAATCCTATATAACAAAAAATGAAAAACTTCCCAAGTATTGAGAGAGATGTGAATTTCCAGATCCAAGAGATTCAAAGATCCCCAAACAGATTTGACCCTAAAAGGTCCTTTTTGAGACTCATTGTAATAAAATTGTCAAAATTCAGACACATAGAGAATTCTAAAAGCAGCAAGAGAAAAGCATCAAGTCACCTATAAGGGAATCCCCATCAGAAATCAGCAGATTTCTCAGCAGAAATCTTACAGGCTAGAATAGAGTGGGATGATATATTCAATATACTGAAAGGATAAAACTGCCAGGCAAGAATACTATACCCAGTAGAGTTACCCTTCAGAAATGAAGGAGAAACAGTGTTTTTCTCAGACAAACAAAAACTGAGGGAATTCATCACCACTAGACTGGTCCTACAAGAAATCCTTAAAGGATTTCTACATCTGGAAGCAAAAGGATGATAACAACTGTCATGATAACATGTGAAAGAATAAAACTCACTAGTAGAGCAAAAATGCAAGCAAGGAGGAGAAAGAAATCATATTTTGTCACTACAGAAAATCACCAAACAGCAAAGACAAACAATAAAAGAGAAAGAAAGGAACAAAGGATATATAAGACAACCATAAAACAATTAACAAAATGTCAGAAGTAAGGCAACAACTTTCAATAATAACTTTGAATATAAATGGATCAAATTCCCTACTTAAAAGACATAGACTAGCTGAATGGATCAGAAAACAAGACCCAACTATATGCAGCCTACAAAAGACTCACTTCACCTATGTAGGCACACACAGACTGAAAGTGAAGGGATAGTAAAAGATATCACACAAAGGTGGAAGCCAAATAGAAGCAGAAGTAGCTGTACTTATATCAAATAAAATAGACTTTAAACAAAATCTGTAAAAAGAGACAAAAAAAGGGCATTATATAATGACAAAGGGATCAGTCCAGCAAGTCGGTATAACAATGTAAATATATATGCACACAACATCAGAACACCAAGACATATATAGCAAGTATTATTGGATCTAAAGTTAGAGATAGACCCCAATTCAGTAATAGTTGGGGACCTCAACACCCCTCTCTCAGCACTGGACAGATCACCTAGACAAAAAAATCAACAGAGAAACATAGCATTTAAACTGTACTATTGACCAAATGGACTAAGACATTTATAGAACATTTTATCCAACAACTGCAGAATACACATTCTTCTCATCAGCACGTGGATCATTCTCCAGGATAGACCAAACATTAGGCCACAAATCAAGTCACAACAAAGTTTTAAAAATTGAAATTATGTCATCTTTTCAGACCACAATGGAATAAAACTAGAAATCAATAACAAGAGAAACTTTAGAAACTATACAAACACATTGAAACTAAACAACATGCTCCTGAACAAGCAATCAGGTCAAAGAAGAAATTAAGAAGAAAATCAAAAAAATTCTTGAAATAAAAGAAAATAGAAACACAACATAGCAAAACCTGTTGGATACTGCAGAAGTTGTACTCAGATAAATTTTTATTACAATTAGTGCTTCCATCAAAAAGTACAAAGATTTCAAATAAACAACCTAATGTTGCACTTCAAGGAACTAAAAAGGCAACAGCAATCCAATCTCAAAATTAGCAAATGAGGAGAAATAATAAATATCAGAGCAGAACTAAATGAAATAGACACCAAAAAAATGATACAAAATATCAATGAAATTAAAAGTTGGTATTTTGAACAGATAAAAAAAATTGAAAAACCATTAGCTAAATTAACTAAGAAAAAAAAGAGAGAAGACCCAAATAAATAAAATCAGTATGGAAAAGAAGACATTATGACTGATTCCACAAATGCAAAGAATCATTAGAGACTAATATGAAGAACTATTTGCCAACAAATTCAAAAACCTAGAAGAAATGGATAAATTTCTGGAGAAATCCAACCTACCAAGACTGAGCCAAAAAGAAATAGAAAGCCTTAAAAGACCAATAATGGGTAATGAGATTGAATCAATAATCAGCAGTCTTCCAACAAAGAAAAGCCCAGGGTCGAATGGCTTTGCTGCTGAATTCTACCAAACATTTCAAGAAGAATTAATTCCAATTCTTCTCAAACTATTCCAAAAAATCAAAGCAGAGGGAATTCTTCCAAACTCATTCTGTGAGGCCAGCATCCCCTGATATGAAAATCTGACCAGAACACAACAAAAAAGAAAACTACAGGCCAATATTCCTGATGAAAATAGGTGCAAAAATTCTTAGTAAAATATTAGCAAATGGAATTAAACAGCACATGAAAAGAATTATACACCACAATCAAGTGGAAGTTATCCCCAGGATGCAAGGATGTTCAATATATTCAAATCAATAATTGTGATACACCACATGAACAATATGAAGGGCAAAAACCATATGATCATCTGAATAGATACAGAAAAAGCACGTGATAAAATTCAACTTCTCTTTATGATAAAAACCTTCAACACATTAGGTATAGAAGAAAAGTATCTCAATGAAATAAAGGCCATATATGACAAACCCACAGCTAACATTATACTAGATAGGGAAAAGTCAAAAGCTTTTCCTCTAAGAATAGGAATAAGACAAAGATGCCCACTTTCACTTATTTGACATAATACTGAAAATTCTAGCCAGAGCAATTAGGCAAGAGAAAGAAATAAAGGGCGTCTAAATTGGAAAAGAGGAAGTCAAATCGTCCCTTTTTGACATGATTTTATATATAGAAAAACACAAGGACTCCACAAAAGAACTCTTAGAACTGATAAAAAAAATTTAGTAAAGTTTCTGAATACAAAATCAGTACGCAAAAATCAGTAGCATTTTGATACACTAAGGAACTAGCTGGAAAAAAAAAATCAAGAAAACAGTCCCATTTATAACAGCTACCTAAAATAAATAAGTAAATAAATAAAATACCTAGGAATAAATTTAACCAAGAAGGTGAAAGATCTGTGCAATGAAAACTACAAAACACTAATAAAAGAAATTAAAGAGGATGCTAAAAGATGAAAAGACATCTCATGTTCATGGATTAGAGTAATTAATGTTATCAAAATGAACTTACTACCCAAAGCAATCTACAGATTCAATGCAATCCCTATCAAAATAGCAATAACATTCTTCATAGAAATAGAAAAAACAATCTTAAAATTCATTTGGAACCACAAAAGACCCCAAATAGCCAAAGCAATTCTGAGCAAAAAGAACAAAGCTGGAAGCATTACACTACTGACTTCAAAAAATACTTTAAAGGTATAGTAATCAAAACAGCATGGTACTGGCATAAAAACAGACACATAGATCAATGGAACAGAATGTAGAGCCCAGAAATAAATCCACATTTCTACAGACAATTGATATTTTACAAAGGCACCAAGATCATACATTTGAGAAAGGACAGCCACTTCAATAAATGGTTCTGGGAAAACAGGACATCCATATGCAGAAGAAAGAAACTAGACTCTTGTCTCTCACCATCTACTAAAGTCAACTGAAAATGGATTAAAGACTTGGATGTAAGTCCTAAAACTATAAAACTACTAGAAAAACACATAGGGGAAACACTCCAAGACAGTGGTCTGGGCAAAAATTTTATGGACAGGACTCGAAAAAGCACAGGCAACAAAAGCAAAAATAGACATGTGGGATTACATCAAACTAAAAGACTTCTGCACAGCAAAAGAAATAATCAACAGAGCAAAGAGGCAACCAGTGGAATAGGAGAAAATATTTGCAAACTGTGCATCTGACAAGTGATTAATATCCAGAATACACAAAGAACTCAAACAACTCAATAGCAAAAAAACAAATAATCCAATTTAACAATGGGCAAATCACGTGAATAGATATTTCGCAAAAGAAGATATACAAATGGCCAACAGATATATGAAAAAGTGCTCAACATCACTACTCATCAGGGAAATGCAAATCAAAACAACAGTGAGATATCATCTCATCCCAGTTAGAATAGCTATTACCAAAAAGACAAAAAATTAAAAACGCTGGCAAGGATGCTGAGAAAAGGGAACTCTTTATACACTGTTGGTGGGAATATAAATTAATGCAACTATTTTGGAAAACAGTCTGAAGGGTTCTCAAAAAACTGAAAATGGAACTACCATATGATCCAGCAATCCCACTGCTGGGTATTTATCCAAAGGAAAGGAAATTAGAATGCTGAAGACATATGTGCACCCCCATACTCATTTCAGCACTAGTCACAAGATATATAATATCTTAATAATAGACAAGATATGGAATGAACCTAAGTGTCCATCAGCAGATGAATGGATGAAGAAATTGTGGCATACACACACACACACACACACACACACACACACACACAAAATGGTATACTACTCAGACAAGAAAAAGAATGAAATCCTATCATCTGCAGCAGCATGGATGAACCTGGAAGAAATTATGTTAAGTGAAATAAGTCAGGCACAGAAAGATAAATACCACATGTTCTTGCTTATATAGAGAAGCTAAAAAAAATAGTTGAACTTTTAGAAATAGAGAGAATTGTGGTTAGTAGGGGCTGGGAAGGGGATGGGGTAGGGGATGGGGGAGGTTGGCTAATGAATACAAAATTACAGCTAGGTAGGAAAAATAAGTTCTAGTGGTGTATAGTTGTGCTAGGCATCTATGTGTAACTAACAATGACTTATTGTATATTCTCAAATGGCTAGAAAAGAGGAGCTCAAGGATTCTTATCATAAAGAAGTGATAAATTTTTATAATGGTGAATATGCTAATTACCCTGATTTGATCATCACATATTGTATACATGCATTGAAATATAACTCTGTACCCCATATATACAAACATTCAATTCATGTAAATTAAAAATAAAAAAATTTTGAGTGCTGGCCCGTGGCTCACTTGGGAGAGTGTGGTGCTGATAGCACCAAGGCCACGGGTTTAGATCCCTATATGGGGATGGCTGGTTTGCTCACTTGGGAGAGCGTGGTGCTGACAACACCAAGTCAAGGGTTAAGATCCCCTTACTGGTCATTCTTTTTAAAATAAATAAATAAATAAATAAATAAAATTTAAAAAATTCTGATTTTAGAATGATACAATTCATCCAGATATTTTTTTCTACCATTCTTGATAATATGAGTTTGTGCTATTATAGTAGGCTAGAAATCTTATTAAATTTAATATCTAATCATGCTAGGGAAATTACATAATGTTTAGAATCACCCAGAGTGATTCTAAAGGCAACGAATTAGTTTTCATTTGATACCATAATAGCAATTAGAGTAACAATTGGGCTTGGTTTAGTGGCTAAGAGGTTTGTCCTTCAAAAGAACTGATCTAAATGTCCATCAAGGAATGAATGGATAAAGAAAATATGGTATATACATTTAACGGCATATTACTCAGCCTTACAAAAGAGTGAAATTCTGACACACGCTACAACATGGATGAACCCTGAAAATGTTATGCTAAGTGAAATCAGACAGACACAAAAGGACATGTAGTATATGATTCTGTTTATATGAGGTATTTATAATAGTGAAATTCAGAGAGACAGAAAGTAGGATAGTGTCACCAGGGGTTGGGAGAGGGGAAAATGGGGAATTATTGTGTAATGGGTACAGAATTTCAGTTTGGGATGATTACAAAGTTCTAGAGATGAATAGTAATTACACAACAATGTGAATGTAATTAATGCCACTGAATTGTACACTTAAAAATGGTTAAAACAATAAATTTTATGTTATACATATATCACCACAATTTTAAAAAAACCCTAAAGCAGCCTGGATGAGAAGCACTTCTGACACTTAAAAGTCATGTGATTGTGGGCTATATAGGAGCCAGAAGTTCCTCATACGCAAATAGGAATAATGCCTATATTACAGGGTTTTGGTGAGAATTAAATGAGATAAATTATATAAAGTATATATACAGGCTTTTTTTTTCTTTAACACAAATTACAATGAAAAAATGGCAGCTATTATTATAAACATATGTTTATTTACCTCTGTATCTCCACGGTCAAAAGTTTGTGGAATGGATAAAGAATGAGTGAAGAAACAAATGAATTACAGGGGCACTTTTCCCAGTGTGTCTGAAATGTTAGAACAGTAACAATAAAAATTACTACTAATATTTGTATAACAATTGAAAGTTTACAGGGAGCTTTTACGTGCATCACCTCCTTTGAATGTTATAACAACCAAGTGAGCAGGGGAGGCATTGAGACTGCGTGCTGTTCCTAACCACCAGAAATACAAAGCAGGGCAGTAATCGGGGTGCTTAGTACGATAGAAGAGTTAATAGACTTAAACTTTAAACCCAGGTTTGGAGTCCAGGGTCTTTTCCATAGACACAACTTAAAATTACCAACAGGATGGGAAAATGTGCAGACATAAGATCACATAGGGGGTTGGTGGGTAGTACCACAGTTTCGTTACTTTCCTTTTCCCTCACACCTAAAAATTAGCTGCTATGCCTCTGGCAATTAGGGGCTAAAGTGAGAATTCACAGCACTTGAAACAGGTATCTTTTGATGGTGAATGAGAGCAAGAGAGGGTGAGAAAGAGAGATATCTGACATTGATTCCCACAAAGGAAGAAAGAGCATTGTCCTGTAATCTCATTTCCATTGCTGTGAAAAGCTCTGGAGTAACAAAGGGAGATTTTTCCATTTCTGGGACCCTGACTTCTTCTCCTATTGCTTAAGTCACAGTCCTCCTCTACACTTATACCATATCGCAATTTATGTAGGGTGGAAGATAGATAAGGCAAAGTCAGAAGCAGACAAGGAAATAGAGCAAGAGTAAACTGAACCCGATTGGTTCTAGACTGTGATTTCTGCCATAAACTAAGGAGAACAGTGATGTAAGCAGTAAGTGATGATGGCAAAGGCCGAGGAATGGGACCATCTTCCTTCATTGCTCCAGAGTATTTTGCACCAGTGAAAATTGCTGGCCAGTTAGCTCAGCTGGTTAGTGAGCTGTGTTGTAACACCAAGGTCAAGGGTTTGGATCCTCATACTGGCCAGCTGCCAAAAAAAAAAAAAAATCATGCTATATAATCTCTCATGCATTATTACAAGGGTACTTCAAAAAGTTCATGGAAAGATTCATATTATCCTTTAATTCTATTTTTCCATGAACTTTTTGAAGTATCCTCATATCTGTGGTGACTCTTTTTCCATAATTTCCTGGGCTGTCTTTTTTGTTTGTTTTCACAGACAAGATTTTTGGAGGTATTATCTTCTACTCAGAATAGAATTTCTGCCCTTAAATTCCACAGCCGAAGTGTGTACCAAATTCTCATTTCCTTTAACATGTAAGAATCAAGTCACAAAGCTGGATAGCCACGCAATCATCTTGAAAAGTGCTTGAAGCAAAGCTTTAGTGAGATGATTCCAACCTCAAACTGTATGGCAAGCGCATGGTTCTCCCAATACCTTCATCATGACAGAGGTGCTCTTCCTGTAGTCTCTTTTGTTGTATGCCTGCCTAAGAGGCTCTTTCCGGCTCTAATGAGTAAGGCTACAGACACATGTCACCGCTCCTTTCTCTTTACTCCTCTGACCTCAGATAGCACGCAGCCCATTTCTGTCTCCATCGTTACTGCAGAAAGTGCTATCTTTAAAGGAAGATATCTTTTTCAGTTTTGTAAGAACTCCAGCAGATCTGGCAAAGGTTGTAACTCTTTATTTTGGGGTGTCTTTAAAAAAGCAATGCTCTACAACTACTTGTTTCCTTATGTAAAATTTCCCCATGTCCATAACTACTATGCTCAAAATCTCACTTAGGAAGCATAAACATTACAGGTAAGATCTGAAAAGTTCAATGTTAAGAATTATAAAAATGTTATTAACTATACATGGTAAGTTTCTTTAAAATCAACGGAAACTTCTTGAATGAACATTGTACAATATAATACTATATTTTCAGACCACATCAAGTTATTGGTTTACTAGGAGATACTGAGAAAATTTCATATGGATGTGAAATTTTGATAGTTTCTAAGGCTATTGGTGCCTGTGTCAGAAAAGAAACACAGTTGTCCCTTGGTACTCTTGGGGGATTGGTTCTAGAACCTCTTGCAGACACCAAAATATGCAGATGCTCAAATCTCTGACATAAAATGTGTAGTATTTGTATATAACCTACACACGCCCTCCCATACAATTTAAATCATCTCTAGATTACTCATAATACCCAACACAATGTAAATGCAATGTAAGTAGTTGTTATACTGTATTGTTAGGGAATAATGACATGAAAAAAGTCTGTACATGTTTAGTACAGATGCAGTTTTTTCCCCCAAATATTTTCAATCCACAGTTGGTTGAATCCACAGACGTAGAACCCACTGGTACAGAGGGCCAGCTGTACACGCAACAAGATATTTGGTGTCCAAAGAAAGAGTCTGATCACAACAGTAGTATAAATGCTACCTTTGCTGCTTCTGGGTTGAAACCACTGAGGCATACAGAACCCTAATGACAGCTGATGGTGACAGTGTAATGGTGCCTATAGGCAGTGCAGTGCTCCCTGGAGGAATGCAGCTGAAGGTGGGGGGTTGTGTATCAGTAGAAAAACGGCGTTGAAGAGGAGATGGGATTCACAGAGTTTGAAGGGAAGAGTAGGTGGCATGTAGGAGGGTACTTCAAAAAATTGATGGTAAGATTCATGTTATCTTTTAGTTCTATTTTTCCATGAACTTTTTGAAGTATAGTAGGTATTTAGAAGAATATTTTGGAGGAGTGCATGGGGAATGTATTAGTTTGCTAGGGCTGCAATAACGAAGTACCACAGGCAGGGTGGCTTAAACAACAGAAATTTATGTCCTCACAGTTGTGAAAGCTAAGTTGTGAGTCTAAGATAAAGGTGTCAGCAGGGTTGGTTTCTTCTGAGGCCTCTTCCTTGGCTAGTTGATGGCCATCCCTGTGGGTTCACATGGTCTTCCTCTGTGTGTGTCTGCGTCCTAATCTTTTATAGGGACACCCGTCATATTGGATTAGGGCTCACCTTAACGACCTCATATTTTCTTAATTACCTCTTTAAAGACCCTATCTGCAAATACAGTCCCATTTTCTATTCTGCACTAGGGGTTAGAACTTCAACATATGAATTTTGGAGGGGGACAAAATTCAGCCCATAACAATGAGCTTTCTAGGCAGGGGCATGAAAATACGAAAGTAAATGAGTATTTGCTGTAACAAAAGTGTAATGTGCTCCTTGGGGGAGTGAAGAAAGATGGGGCTGGAGAGACGGATGGGGCTCACAGAATTAAATGTCTTGTCTACCAAGCTGGGGAGTTTGGATTTCATCCTGTAGCATATGAGGAGCCACAGGAAATTCTATTTATTTATTTTCTTTAAAAGCAATGAGCACACTGAGGAAATATTTAAATTATGGAAATGAGACAACCAAATTTTTGTTTTGAATGCTCTGTCTGCACAGTAGGGACTGGATTATAAAAAGGAAAGTGTTTGAAGGCAGGGAAACTAAACAGAAACTTAAAGGTGAATCCAGAGACTGGACAAGCTAGAAGAAGAGGGTTTTTAGGATGCTATGCAGAGACTGTAAGGGGGGAGATGGTGTGGAAGACCCTGCCGCTGTAAGTGAGGAAGCTGACAGAATAAGGTCCTAAAAGAAGCCAAAGGGGTTACAAAAAGCTCAGAGAAAAAGAACAATGAAGAAAGGAGGAAAGCTGTAAAGATGAGGAGAGATTCAGGTAAGTTTGCAGATGGTGGGGTGGGAGGGTGGTGGTGGGGAATTAAAGGAGTCCCAGCCTGATGACCTATATTTTAGTTTTTCTTGTTTGTTTTTTGCTTCTGCTGAGAGAATGGTGTATAAGGTCTGAGTCTTGAAAAGAATAGTGAGGGTTTGGAGTATCCACTGTGAACAGAAGGGGAATAAAACAATTTCTGAGCCACACTGAAACCCCAGCAGAGGTGAGGCTCTCATAAGACCAGAGGATAGTAGTCCTGGAAAAGAGAAATTGACCTGGGTTGATTTCTGTTTGGATGGCTGACAGGACGGAGGAGGCCGAAGGCCCAGGCTGAGGGACTGAGGGGGCTGGTGAGAGGGTGACTGACTATTTGAGATCCAGGCATGAGGGGAAGGAAAGGAGCCAGGAGGGGCTAGAAGTCTGAAAACCTAAGACACCAGAGGTCAAGAGAAGGCTGAAGAGCAGGTTTAATGACAGGGAGGATGTGTGAAATAAATGTGGTGGTGAAAAAATAAATTTCTGATGAGAGATTTCAGAGAAAGAACAGTTTCAGGTAGTGACAAGGTCTTAAAGTCAGTATTAAATGAGAGGAGATATGTGCTGCGATTACTCAGGAGAGATTTATATTAGACCTAAAGGAAACATTTCCTAAAAGTTCTGTCAACACGGCTCTATTGTTTGGTTCTTTTTAACTTTGGGATTAGGGAAATATTGGAAACCTCTGTTCCCTAAGGAAGATGAAAGTGAGAAGATAGAGCTCTGAAAAGCAAGTACATCTGGGGACCATTAATTATATGTATAACCAAAAACACCCTCAAAACAGAAACAGGACAGGGAGGTAAGCACTCTGCCTCTTGCTATGTTAAATAACTAGCTAGAAAAGAATTCTTTGCCCAAATCTTCATAATAAGGCAATTTTATTTGGTTTATACTTCCTATAAATCTTGAAACAAGAGAACTTTTATTTAAGTTTTTTTATACAAATCCCCCCTGCCCCTGAAAAAGCAGCTTGAACTCTCTTTTATGTTCTTGTCATGCTCCTGGGGTTATGAGTTTGATTAGTAAAGTGGACCTATAATTTCTAACTTCACACTCTTATACTTTATCTAAGTATTTATAATTAACTTAATTTCTCTCTCCAGAAATCGGTGTTCTTTTAGACAGCTTTCTTTTCCAAAATATTGTCTGCAATCTTAAAGTAAAAAAAACCGAAACAAGAATAAAAAAATAAACTAAAAACAAAAACACACCTTAACCTTATTTAGGTTATTCCGTAGGAAACTTTAAAGCGAAAAAATTGTAAATAATGTTCACAGCATTATTCGTAATAGAAAAAAATGAAAACAACCCAATTGTCTATCAACTGATGAATGAATAGATAAAATGTGGTCTGTCCATATAATTGAATATCATTTGGCAATAAAAAGAAGTGAAGTATTGATACATGCTAAAACATGGATGAATCTTGAAAACAATGTGCTAAGTATGATGGTTAATTTTATGTGTCAATTTGCCTGGGATATGGGATGCCCAGATTAAATGTTATTCTGGGGTGTCTGTGAGGGTATTTCCAGATGAGATTAACACTTGAATTGGAGGCCCCAGAGTAAGGCAGATTGCCCTCCCTGATCTGGGGATGGGTGGATGTCATCCAATTCATTGAGAACTTGAATAGAACAAAAAAGTAGAAGAAGGGAGAATTCATTTTCTCTGCCTAAGTGCTTGAGCTGGGACATCAGTCTTCTCCTGCCTTTGACTGGGATTTACACCATCCCTGGGTCTCAAGATTGCAGAGGGCAGATCATGGACTTCAAAGCCTCTCCAATTGCATGAGCCAATTCCTTACAGCAAATCTCTACCTACCTACCTATCTACCTTTCTACCTATCTATCTAATCTATCTGTCTTATTAGTCTGCTTTCTGGAGAACCCTGACTAATATATGAAGTGATAGAAGCCAGACACAAAAAGCTATATATTGTATGGTTCCGTTTATATGAAATGTTCGGAACAGGCAATTCTGTACAGACAGAAAGTAGATTAATGGTTTCCTGGGGATGGAGGGACAGAGAAATGATGAATGACTGCTAATGGGTACAGGATTTCTTTTTTGTGGTGATGAAAATGTTCTGGTATTGGATAGTGGTGATGACTGTTCAACATTGTGAATATGCTAAAAAACACGGACTTGTACATCTTAAAAAGGAGAATTTTATGGTATATGAATTATATCTTAATGAAAAATAAAATGAATAAAGCTACTAGAGATTGAAGTAAGGTCTATATGACACATAGGGCTTGCTACATAGAAATAAAGCAATTGCTGCAATTTAACGCCTGTATGACTGGTTTATTTTGCCTTGTTATAATCTTTCATCGCCCCTAAGCTGTTAAGCTACCTGACTTAAGCTTTTTAAAAATGGGGCAGAACATCTTTTAACCTGTTGGTCATACAGGTGTTTCTTTTGTTTGAATTTAAGATTTCTGCACACATTAAACATTTCTTAGTTTTACCCATAGTTTGAAAAGTATCCCTATGCAGTCCAAACCCGTAATGGTGAATCCGGGCCTATACTCTATAAGTCAAACAGCCAAGCGTAGGATCAATGGGCAATAAGTGCTATACTACTTGACATGCTCTCTCTTACACTGCTTGGGGGAACAAATGGTAGCTGTTTGAGGTACCATTTTATAATTCAAGCAAAGTAGGTGATCAGGTCAAAGAAGATGTTAGTAATTTGGCTTAGGAGCAAGATGCCTTGGGTTGAATGTCCCCCAAAACTTAATTCCCACTGTAACTGTTGAGGGTGGAAAAATCCTATTACGGTAATTGCAAGGTAGGGCCTTGAAGAGGTGATTGGATTGTAGGACCATGATGTAGTGAATGGATTAATAATAGTGGTCATGGATGTGGCTCTGAGGGCATTAAAAAGAGAGTGAATGAGGTTAGGCTCTCGCTCTCTCTGCTCTGCATTTTCTGTCATGTGGAGACCCCTGGGTCACTGTTGCCACCACAAGGCCTGCACCAAATGTGTTCCCTGGACTTTGGACTTCTCAGCCTCAGAAACGGTAAGCAATATATTTCATTTTCTTATAAATTACCCAGTTTCAGGTATTTTGTTATAAGCAACAGAAATGGACTAATACACAAGATTTTCTTCTTTACCAAGACAAGTTAAATGCATTCATGTCCTCTTCAAAAAAAAAAAAAAGAGGAAATGAAGAAAGGAAAGAGAAAAAAGAAGATGGAACTTTGCAACCTTGCAATATCTGGCCTAACATTCCCTGAAGACCTGACACAGGGTTTGAGATGGAGACAAACAGTGCTTGATCTAGTCAGACGTCTACACCCACACTTAAGGGAGTGCACTGATACATAAGAACAGGGGAGTCAGACTCAGTCTTCCTCCAATTTATCCCAAACAAGGCAGTGCTAGACTTACCTGTTCTAATAGCTGGTGTCCAAAATTGGCCCCTAACAATTCCTCTCCTTCCTGAGTGCACATACTGCCCCTCATATTTAGAAGTGGAGCTTGTTTCCCCTCCTCTTCCAACTAAGTTGGTCTTGTGGCTTGCTTTGCCACACAGAACACAACAGAAACAGCCTCCCAGGACTTCCAAGTTCAGACCTTAAGCGTTCTACTTCCTGCCTCTTGGAACCCTAAGTCATTAAAGAAGTCCAGATGACCCTCATAGAGAGAGACCACTTGGAATGACTCTGGAGGATGAGATATGAGATGGAGAGAAAGGCCACAAGTAGGAGCACTGAGGTGCCAGATATGTGAGCAAAGAAGCATTTTCATGTTCCAGACCTTTCTTAGTCTGGGATGCTATAACAGAATGCCATAGAGTGGGTGGCTTATAAACAGCAGAAATTTATTTCTCACAGTTCTGGATGCTGGAAGCCTGAGATCAGAGTGCCAGCATTGTTGTGTACTGGTGAGGGCACACTTCCAGGTTACAGATGGCTGATTTTTCCTTGTGTGCTGGCTTACCTGGAGGAAAGAGAGAGAGAGAGCTCTCTGGGGTCCCTTTTACAAGGGCATTAATCCCATTCATGAAGTTGCCACTCTCATGACCTAGTTACTTTCCAAAGGTCCCCCTCCTACTGCCATCATATTAGGGTTAAGATTTCAACATATGGATTTTGGGGGACACAAATCTTTGGTCCATTACAAAATCTAATCACTATGACTGCAATCACACAAGAGATCCCAAGTAATTCTAGAAGAATCACCCAACTAAATCCTTGACAATCCACAAGAATCATGAGAAATAATGAAGCTTCTGTTGTTTTAAGTCACTAAGTTTGGGGATTTTCTTTTTAAAATAGCAATAGATAACTAAAACAAAATTGGGATCTGGAAGTGGGGTGTTACTGTAACCAAAACCTAAAACATGTGGCAATGGCTTTGTAACTAACTGTTGGCGAGAGGCGAGAAGGGCCTTTAGTAGGCTGTGAATGAAGCAGAAGGACAGAGATAAAATTGTTATTGGATGCTGGAGAAAAGGTAATCCCTGTTATGTAGTGGTGGAAAGTCTGGCAACACTGTCAACTATGGTAATGTGCAAGATAGAAAACATTCCTAATGAATTTGTGGATGTGGCTAAGGAAGTTTTCAGGCAGACTGTTGCAAGTACTAATTGGTTTCTTTCAGCTGCAGATGACAAAATATAAACATAAAGAGCCCAACTCAGAGCTTTGCTGGTAAAGATCAAATCTAACGTGCTTCCAGCCAGACAATAGGACTTCTGAGAATTTTATGGCACACCTCTTAGATTCTCCCTGCTAAACAAAAGAATTTCTAACAATCTTAAGGGCATTGTTCCACAGCACCTGTCTCCAAATCCAAGATAAAAGGGATCTGTCTCAAAGACATTTGTGGGTGAAACTTTTACCTAATAGAGTAGATTATAATTTGATACACAGGAAGCTCACAATGTTTTTTTTAAAGAATTACACAAGTATGGACTAAAGGGACAGAGATAGTTCAAAAACTAAGAGCCCTCTTAGTCCTGATGTCCTCTAGTCAAGAAGCAAACTGAGAAAACTACTAAGGGGCAAACATGGGCCATTTCTTATGGAATAGGAAGATGACTCAGAGGGCCTAGAGAATCTGGGAGAACTACTTTCAGCAAGCAGAACTGGGCCTTAATCTAGGTAATTCCTCTGATCTCAGAGTTGGAGAAAACGACCATACGTGTCTGGCTAAATTTCAGAATTGCTTGTCTGGTGACTGCTACGTGCCTCCCATTTCCCCAGCCTCTTGTTTAAATAGAGGCATCTACTGTGTTTATCTCATCCCTTTTTCATCATTGTACTTTTGGATGCATATGGGGCAGATAGTCTTTTCAGATCATAGGCCTTTGCAACCAAGGTGCTGCATCTGAGAGATGACACCTGAAGAGGCTCCCCTGCTCCTGGATCTTATTTAGATGACAAGATCCTGGACTTTGAGCTGATGCCATAATAGTATGAGACTTTTAAGCGTTTTGAGAAGGGGTGAGAATATTGTGCACATGTGAATTGTTGTAGCCAGAGGGTGAACTCTAGTTGCAAGTCTCCAACTTCCACATGCTTCTCCTACTTGTATGTATTTCCCACTCTTCACATTAAGAGATGGGGCTTATTTTCCTTTCCTTGAATCCAGCTGACTTTGATCAAAAGACTATGGACAAAGTGATGTTCTAGGTCTTCTGAACCCAGACCCTAAGAGAACTGGAAGCTTCCATTTCCTGTTGCTCCTGAAATGCTCCGTCTTTGAACCCAGCCACCATGCTGTGAGATGCCTGCCCTACATGGAGAGGACACATAGGGAAGAACTGAGGTGCTCCAACCAATTACCCCAGCTGACCAGCACCAAATGCCAGCCAATGAAAGAGGCCACTGTGGATCTTCTAGCGATCCTAGAGCCCTAGCTGATATCACATGAAGCAAAAGAACTACCTAGACAGCCCACAGAAATGGGAGAAATACTAAATTATTGTGTAAAGCTACTACGTTTTGGTTGATAAAAGACGTATGGGAAGGGAACTAACAATATCTGTAGAATGCTCTCATCTTGTGCCATCACTGTACACACCATTTTTGTTAACTCTCACAAAACCTTTGTGAAGAAGATGGTGGTAGGATCAGAAAACAGGCTGAGAAAGTAAATTCACCAAAATGTCATAGCCGGTAGGTAGTAATACCAGAATTCAAATCTGGATTGTCTGCCTTCTTTCTAGTATACTGTGTTCTTTCTAGTATAGTACTCGTCAACATCTTATAATTTGTAGAAAAACTTCAAGTGTAACTTAGTGAAAAACATGACTTGTAATTTTATACAGCACTATTTTTAAAATCTTGTTTATGTTATAAATACAAGCAAATCCTTATTTTATATAAAATGCTAATTATATGTATAGCCAAATCCTTGCTTTCTCATAGTCTCGATAGACTTTTATTGAACTTAATTTTTTCTTTTAGCACGTATTATTCAAATAACAGGAAGATATGTTTGTTGCTTATTTTGATAATAAATTTCTATTGTATTTCTATGAAAAAATCTTTTGCTCTTGTTACTTATGTGATTCTTTGGTTGGCTTAATGCTGTCAAACAACGTGACAAAAACCTATTCATTACATTACATTTTCTTTAAAGTTACTATTTGTGGCATAGATATAAAGTGCCACAGAAAATAGATGCATTTGATAGGCACAACATTCCTAAGACTTTGACTTTTAAAAGAAATAATGTGGATTAGAAGAATTAACATTAAAAAAATCTTTAAACAGCATGAAATATCTACTTCAAAGCCCCATATCTGAGATGGAATCTATGGTTTGTGACATTTCTATACTTTCCCAAGATAGCTCATTTCAATTTATTCACAAGTGATTGGGTAGTTATATGTAGCTGACAATTGTATACAAAGGAATCTCTTAGCATTCTCTTAGGCAGGATAGTTTTATATAAACGTAAGCAATAGTTTGAGGCCAAATTTGTTCTTTCTATTTGCTTGTTATAGATTTTCACAGTTTCATAATGTGGCTCTTCTTAGGGTTATTTTTCCAGTTGGTAGGGACTTTACTACACTTTAATTGTGTACATTAACAGAAATATTGGTAGAGAAAGCAGTGGTGAGAAGGATCTGGCAGGCAAGTCCCTTTAGGATCTTGCCACCATCCTCTGTCACTGTGCACCCTATGCTCTGCCCTAGTCACATGCAGCTATTTATTGGTGACTCTGTATTCTTGTATTCTTGCATGTCTCTGAGACTTGCTTGCCATCTCATTTAACCTCTAATCAGTCTTTACAAGTCAGCACAAATATCTCCCACTCCAGGACACCCTCCAGCTATTTTTGGTCTTGATGCCTTATTGCATTTTCTTCACCTCCACAGTAGGTTCCACTTACCACGTTGATGCCTTGTCTCTTTTCCCCATTAGGCTATGGGAAAGTTGAGGGAAGGAATTACATTTTATCCATCTTTATTTCCCAGCCCTCAGCAAAGTGCCTGGCATGGCATTAAGTTCAAAAAATGCTCGTTAAGGGACAAAATGAAAGAGTAGGCTTTCTGTCTTAGAGGGGGATAAATCAAGAATTAAAAAGGCACCTTCATGGAGAAAGATAGAAAAATACTATCTTACTTTCTTTTTCAAACAGCGTTATTGAGAGATCATTCACATGCCATACAAGTCACTTCTTAGGATTATTTATACTGCTATGATGAACTGCTGGAGGTAGTTAAAATGTATACTCCTTCATTCAGGCTATCACATACACCACAAGCAGTTACTTTCTTTTTTAAAAAGTTTTTATATTCAGTTTCCAAACATACTGAAAAATATTCATCATCCTTAAAATTCTCAGAAGCCCTTTTGTCTAGCACCATGGTTCTCAAACTGTAGATGTATCAGAATCATCCACAGAGGTTAACACAAATATTGCTGGGCCTCATCCTCAGAGTTTCTGACCCACTGGATCTGGGGTGGGTCCAAGAATGAGCATTTCTAACAAGTTACCAAATAAGGCTGATGCTGCTGGTTGAGGGACCATATTTTGAGAACTATAAATCTATTGTTATCAACAGTTATCAGCATTTTGCTATGTCTATCATTGATCCCTTCTTTCTCTTCTGTAGTCTCTAGAAGCAAATTGCTAACACTTCTCTATCATTTTACCCTTAAATACTTCTGTATGTATCTACAAAACAGGGACTATCTTCTTACATGTTTTTTGTTTGTTTGTTTTTTGTTTTTCTTCTTACATGTTATTATACCTAAAAGTTAACAATACTTCCTTAATATCATCTTACTGATAATCATTAAAATTTTCTGATTATCTCAATAACACTTTTTTATGGTTGGTTTGTTGAAATCAGGATTCAAACAAGGTCGACATATTCCATTTCATTGTCAAGACTCTTAAGTCTCTTTTAATCTAGAACAGTGGTCTCTCCCTTTTTTATTTTCTCATGCCACTGACCTGTTGAAAAAAATCTGGTAAATTATCCTGTAGAATGTCCTACTCTCTGGATTTGGATAATTGCTTCCTTGTAGTGTCATTTAACTTGTCCTTCTATCCACTGTATTTCCTATAAACTGGGAGTTAGAACTAAAAGTTCAGTGAGATTCAGTTTTTCTTGTAGTGTCATTTAACTTGTCCTTCTATCCAATGTATTTCCTATAAACTGGGAGTTAGAACTAAAGGTTCAGTGAGATTCAGTTTTAACTTCTTTAGCATGAATGTCTAATTGATGATGCAATCAGTGTACTTTATATTGCATAACATCAAGAGGCCTATAACGTCCAGCTGTCCTACTTTTGGTCATGCCAAATTGGTGGATTCAGGGGTAACAGCTTAACCTTTACATTGTACAGTGAACTATCAACCTTTCTCTTAATAGTTTTACTATCCCTTGATGAGCATTGCCAAACCCAGATAATAGTGGTTTTCTAAATCTGTCATTTCTTTTGAATTTATTAACTGGATTTCTCCTTTCAATTAGGGCTATTTAGTGATTCTAAAATGCAGTTTGTACAGGACAGGCAGGATAAATTATTATTTTCTTTTCCTTCAATTTCTAATTTTCAAAGGTGCCTATCCTTACTGAATTGTGACCACTGAAGTTCATATGTTGAAATTCAAACCCTCAGTACCTATATTTGGAGATAGGGTCTTTAAGATGTAAGTAAGTTAAAATGAGGTCATTAGGGTAGGCCCTAATCCTGTATGACTGGTGTCCTTATAAAAAGAGAAAATTTGGACACAGATAGTTTCAGAGGGAAGATCACATGAAGACACCAGGGAACACAGCCATCTACAAGCCAAGGACAGAGACTTCAGAAGAAAGCAACCCTGTCAAGACTTTGATTTCAGACTTCTAGCCTCTAGAATTATGAGAAAATAAATTTTTGTTGTTTACATCACCCAGTCTGTTGTAGTTTGTTATGGCAGCCCAATGAAAATAATACAATGCCCTAGCTACTTCTAATGGTGACCAGTGACTTTTTGTTTAATTAGTTAATTATATATCATTATGAACTCATGGATTTTATACATTTAATGTGTTTCAATCAGTTGTAGTCATTTTTCATTTGGATGTTTAAATTTTTCCATATTTGGCCAGAGGAAGCCCCAGAGGAAGTTGACTTTTGTTATTTCGGTATGACCCCAGCAGTTTTTGATAACTTCCTTGATTTCAGATACAAGATGTTCCAGGCTTATTTTGTACGTTTTCTGTCTCAGACCTGGAATCCTCTATTTTAAAATGATACAGTAGTCTCTCCTTGTGTGCAGGGCATATGTTCCAAGATCCCCTCAGTGGATGCCTGAAACTGGGGACAGTACCAAACCCTGTATGTACCATGTTTTCTCCTATATATGATACAACTTAATTTATAAATTAGGCATAGTAAGATAGTAACACCAATAATAAAATAGAACAACTATAACAATATACTGCAATAAAAGTTATGTGAATGTGGTCTCTTTCTCTCACGTGCTCAGAATAGCTTATTGTACTGTACTCACCGTCTTGTGATAAAGTGAGATGATAAAATGCCTACATGTTGAGAAGAAGCAAGATGAATGTGATGTACCGTTAGGCTACTGTCGACCTTCTGATGATACATCAGAAGGAGAATCATCTGCTTCACATCAAGCCATGATAATGTCAATGGTTGGATATCAGGAGCAGATAATGTCAATGACTAACGGGTGGGTAGTGTATGCAGCCTGGATATGCTGAACAAAGGAGTGATTCACATTCTGGGTGGGAGGGAGCGGGATGGGGTGAGATTTCATCATGCTACTCAGAACGGTGTGCACTTTAAAACTTATGAGTTCTTTATTTCTGGAATTTTCTATTTAATATTTTTGGACCACAGTGGACCTTGAGCTAAGTGAAACTGCAGAAAGTGAAACTGTGGACAAGGGAGGACTACTGTATAATCTGGATATATGACTATTTGTATTAGTCTATTTTCTGCTCCTTATAACATAACACATGAAACTGGGTAATTTATA
The DNA here is from genome assembly GCF_027409185.1 of Cynocephalus volans. NCBI lineage: Eukaryota > Metazoa > Chordata > Mammalia > Dermoptera > Cynocephalidae > Cynocephalus > Cynocephalus volans. The sequence continues at coordinate 241,816,540 of NC_084460.1, read as the reverse complement.
AGAAAATGAAATTTATTTCTTACAGTTTTGGAGCCTGGGAAGTCCATGGTCTGAGGGAGCATCTGGTGAGGCCCATCTTCTTGGTGGGGACTCCATCCGCAGCCCAGTGGCAACACAGGGTGTCACATGGTGAGAACAGCAAGAGCAAGAGAGCTAACCTTCTCATTTGCTTTTCTTATAAAGCCATCAGAACCACACCCATAACCACCCATTAAACCACAATCCATTACTCTGTGAATAGACAATCAGTTCATGAGGACACAGATATCATGATCTAATCACCTCTTAAAGGTCCCACTTTCTACTACCATACTGGGAGTTAAGCTCCAACATGAGCCTGGGGGGATATTCAAACCACAGTATTCCACCCCCATGGCTTTACAGGGCTCAGCCCATGCTTCAGCTCTCCCAGGGTGGTATTACTTGCTGGCAGTTTTACAATTCTGGGCTCTCAGTGCTGGTCTCACTCCCCTGGCTGCACTAGGCATGGCCCTGGTGGGGTTTCTCTGCAGCAACTCTGACCCCACATTTCCACTCAGCATTGCTCTAGTGAAGGGTCTCTTAAGTAACTCCAACACTGTGGCAAATCTCTTCCTGGGCCCCCAGGCTTTTCCATACATCCTTTGAAATCAAGGTGGAGGCTGCCATGCCTCAACAGCTCTCTCATTCTGCAAGCTTGCAGACAACACCACATGGACACTGCTAAGGCTTCTGGCTTATGTCTTCCAAAGCTGTGGGTCCAGTCAACCTGGGGACTACAATATAGCCATAGCTGTAGCAGCCAGGGTGCAGGGAGCAGCATCCTGAGGTGGCCCTGGGCAGCAAGCCCCTGGAGAGTGCATATGGCCAGTTCTGAAACCAGTCATTCTCACGAGGCCTCTGGGTCTGTGATGAGAGGGGCAGCTTCAAAGATCTGTGAAATGCCTTCAGGTCTTTCTTTCATTCTCTTGATGATTCCTTCTTTCTGTCCTGATCTTCCTAGCAAATGGTCTGGGGTACACCCTTGATTTCCTCTCTTGAACAGACTTTCTCACTGTTTATGTAGCCAAGCTGAAAGTTTTCCAAGTTTTTATCCTCTGCTTCCCTTTTAATTATTAATTCCAGCTTTATATCATGCCTTTTCTGCTTCTACTCAGCATAGGCTTTTGCAAGTACCCAGGCAGCTATCTGAATGCTTCAATGCTTAGAAATTTCTGGGCCAGCCCTGTGGCTCACTCGGGAGAGTGCAGCGCTGGTAGCGCTGAGGCCCCATGTTCGGATCCTATATGGGGGTGGCTGGTGCGCTCACTGGCTGAGCGTGGCACAGACAACACCGAGCCGAGGGTTGCGCTCCCCTTACTGGTCAGAATAAAAAAAAAAAAGAAAAGAAAAGAAATTTCTTCTACCAAATACCCTTGTTCATCCCTTTTAAGTTCCACATTCCATAAAACTTTTGGTCATGGATACAATCCCCTCTCAAGTTCTTTGCCAGTTCGTAACAAGGGTGGCTTTTGATCCATTTTCCAATAAGCTTTTCCTCATTTCCATCTGATACTTTCTCAGAATGGCCTTTACTGTCCATATTTCTATCAGCATTCTGATCACCACCATTTTACCAGTCTCTAAGAAATTCTAAACTTTTCCTGGTTTTCTTGTCTTTTAGGCCCTCACCAGAATATAGTCCTTTTCTAACCTGCTCCTCTAAATTCTCTCAGCCTCTGCCCATTGTTCAGTTCCAAACCCACTTCCACATTTTCAGGTATTCATTATAAGCAACAACCCTACTTTTCAGTACCAATTTTCTGTATTCTGTATTCTGTCCATTTCTGTTTCTTATAATTGCATATGTGAAACTGGGTAATTTACAAAGAAATGAAATTTATTCCTTACAGTTTGGGAGGCTGGGAAGTCCATGGTCCAGAGGACACCGCTGGTGAGGTCCTTCTTCTGGGTGGAAACTCTTACAGGGTCCCATGGTAACCAGGGTATTACATGGCAAGGAGGACTGGAACTCTTCCATATGTTCTTATAAAACCACCAATCTACACCCATGAAAACTCATTACTCCATGAATGGATTAATCCATTCATGATAGCATAGTCTTCAGGATCCAATCAACTATTAAAGGCCTCACCTTTCAGATACCATAATTGGATTTCCCACCCATTTAACATTGTTACAATGCTGATAAGTTTTCCAAAACACAAGTTTTTTGGGACATAGCACTACTTATTGCTACTAGGTTGAAGCCATGTCTAAGCTTTTTTCAGGAAATAAAAAATTACAGGGATTTTACTTTTTTGTTTTTCTATTTGTATCTTTCATCTCTTATACAGAAAGTTTTAGATCCTAACACATTAACACAATCATTTGTTTTATAGTATCTATAAAAGTTTCAAAATGATACTAGAAATTTTTATTAACCACAGACTGTTAAATGAAGTTTAAAATTTGCCATTTTGTCCTTAGAATATGAGGGGTTGGGCTGGATGGTTAGCTCAGTTGGTTAGAGCACTGCCTTGTAATACCAAGGTCAAGGGTTCAGATCCTTATGCTAGCCAGCTGCCAAAAAACAAACAAAAAATTAAAGAATATGAGGGATCTCCAAAGAGTTCATGGAAAGATTAATAATATCTTTTAATCCTATTTTTTCTCAAAAATTTTGAAGCACCTTTGTACATATTTCTAAGAATACCCAGTCAAGACTTATTTCTAAAAGAACTGAAAATAGTTCTTTTCTTTGTATGATTATGTCATCAGATTGATATACAGTTAAGTTCATTTGTTTTAGAACAGTCTTTTTGGTACTTTGTCAGACAATGTTCTTTGTTTTATTTTATAAACATTGTTAGAAAATAGTTGTCTTTAAGCTGTAATGAGAATTGAGGTTAAAAGACAGAAGAAATGGGAAGAAACAGTTCTGGAATCTCATCATCCTACTTACATGCATCATTTAATAGTGATTTCACATCACTAGTGATTTCACAGCAATTCATCCAGGATTCCCTGAATAAACTGTTTCCTGACAAAACATTTTAATAATTGCCTCAATTTAGATAATTCTGGTCATGTCATGAACATCGAAGCCCTACTGTTTCCGGGCTCTTGTTTGTCTTTGAATATCAAAGCCTACTGATATATTGAATATGTTTTCCAACACCATTAATAGTCATATTTACTGAAACGAAATAGTCATAATTAAAAAAAAGAAATACTAGCCAGAAATTCCCTTTGAGATAATTTTTTTACATGAAATATTTGAATTAACCTTTTGTTCAAGTAAAAAGCGTGTGCACGCACATGCGCACACACACACAAACACACACACTTCCTTCTTTTTTAAAAAATAGACTGTTTTTTAGAGTGGTTTTAGGTTCACAGCAAAACTGAAAGTAAGGTGCAAAGATATCCCACATACTCCCTGCCCCCACACATGCATAGCCTCATTATCAACATCCCCCACCAGAGTGGTACATTTATTTCAGTTGATAAACCTCCATTCACACATCGTTATCACACAAAGATCATAGTTTACCTTAGAGTTCTCTCTTGGTGTTGTATATTGTATGGTTTTGGACAGACCTATGACATGTATTCACCATTACAGTATCATACAGAGTAGTTTCACTGCCCTAAAAATCCTCTGTGCTCAGCTCATTCATTTCTGCCTCCCTCCCACCGCCTGGAACCCACTGATCTTTTCACTGTCTCCACAGTTTTTCCTTTTCCAGAATGTCATATGCTTGGAATCATACAGTACGTAGCCTTTTCAGACTGGCTTCTTTCACTTAATAATATGCATTCTAAGTTTCCTCCATATGTTTTCATGACTTGATAACCCATTTCTTTTGAGAACTGAATATTATTCCATTATCTGGATATACCACAGTTTATTTATCCAGTCACCTACTGAAGGACATATTGGTTGCATCTAGGTTTTGGCAATTATGAATAAAGCTGTTATAAATACCTATGTGCAGGTTTTTGTGTGCACATGTTTTTAACTTCTTTTGTGTGGACATAAGTTTTTAACTCTTTCGGAAGAATAGCAGGGAGCACAATAGCTAATAGTATGGCAAGAGTATGTTAGGTTTTGTAAGAAACTGCCAAGCTGTCTTCAAAAGTGGCTGTACCATTTTGCATTCCCACTAGTAAAGAATGTACTCCTGTTGCTCCACATCTTTTACAGCATTTGGCATTTTCAGTATTCTTGATTTTGGCCATTCTAATAGGTGTGTAGTCACTTCTTTGTTCATCTATACTGTTAGCCAGACTGCATTCTTCACTATGTATAAAACATCATTAGACTACTGTGGGAAAAACATGTCTAAATAGAAAATATGAGAACTCTGAAGTCAGATGGAACCGGTTTTATGCAGTCTAACAGTTACAAACAATGACACTGTAATAAATTGCCTAAGCTTTTGCAGACCTGGTGTCCTGAGCTGAAATAATACATACTTAGAGAGAGTTACCCTGACTATTAAATTAGGTCCCAAATGTAAAGTGGCTAGCACAGTGTCTGGCACACATTTAATAATCATCTTTCTGTCAACCTAAAAACCTCTTAAGACAAACAGAAACAGAGAAAATGGTTTGATCTAGAAGATGATTGTTAGTACAATCCTACTTCCTCTCTTGATTCTTGGGTCATTTTATGTAATATAGCTTTACTTTAAAAGGAGTGCCAAACTGAGCTCTTATTTATTAGTTGGCCAGGAAGCCAAGGTATTATGTAGTAGTTTTAGTCCTGCTAATTTATATAGGACACAGAGGTAACGCACAAAAGTGGCTATTCTAATCAAGAGTTGTCCTATTCGCTGTCAGACAGGGCATCCTGAACATAGTTTCTGGAGGGAGATCCCTAATTTGCCAGGGTCACTCATGAAAAGCTACAAATTTCATCCTACTTTTTGGAGATCTTTTACTACACTTGAAAAGGAATTTTTTTCTTCCAGAGTAATGAAGCACAAGATTCTTTGTGTGTGTGTGTGTGTGTGTGTGTGTGTGTGTGTGTGTGTGTGTGTGTGTGTGTGAATGTAAAACATTTAATTTAAAAATGTTGACACTACAATATATAAAATAGCTATTATAAATGGACATACGGTATTCTGTAGCTGCCAGGTTTACTTTTTTTTTTTTTTTTTTTTAAAGGAAACTGTAAGTTACACTGTGGTCAAGACTTGTATCTTCACCCTTGAAAAAGTCCACATTCTATCACAGCTATGTATGGTCAGACTTAACAGCCCTAATTGTTAAACACTTGGATCAAGTCCCAACCAGTTTTATTGCAAAAGGACCTTGTACACATTTATCAGTTCTAGTACCTTAATAGCTACCCAACAAGTCATTAACATACAGAAACATGCATCTTGAGAAGCAAGAAATATCAGCCATCCCTTCTGCATATTAGCAACTTGTCCCTTTGGAGCAATAGCGCTGACATCACTGAGGTTTGTGAACAGTCACTTCTTGCATTCATCCTGAGTGAAAGATGGAAGGACTTAAATACAAATGCAACATAATTATAAGCACTTTCTTAGAAAAAAAAAGTCATAAGTTAAACCAAAGTATTTTACTACAAAGAGCCATAAAAACTGCCTTCACTTAAGCTCTCTCTCCCCGTGTCCGGCGAGCCAACTGGATATTTTTGCACATGATGGTGACTCTCCTAGAGTCACACAGATCAGTCTCTTCAAACAAACCCACCAGGTACGCTTCACGGGCCTCCTGAAGCGCCCCAATGGCTGCACTCTGAAACCTCAGGTCGGTTTAAATCCTTTACTGCAACATGAAGTATTCCTCCTAAATCACGATATTAGCAATTTTCAAAGAGGTGCTCTTCACAGAGCACGTCTCAAGAAATTTTAATGTGTTTTACGTAAAAAAGCGTATACACATTTAGCAACGCTGGGTTAAGGAGAGTTAACAGTTGCAGAATTTCTCAAAACCTTACATATACTAATATTTATTATGAGTCTCCCAAAGGGGGTATGCACCGCCTCCTAAACTCATCTGATCCTGGATCCCTTATTCCACAGAGTAGCTTGGAGGATCATTGTTCCACAGAACACACTCTGGGAAACAGTGTCTTGTAATTTAAAGCTACAGGTAAGAGGAACATTGGACCAATGTGCTCCCAACATTCATTAACAGTTTTCAGGTGAGCATAAATTCTTGTTTGGGCCACTGCAACCAGTGTTTGGTTACAAGAAATAGAAACCCACTGTAAAATGATCTAAACAGAAAATAGAAGATCATGGTAGAACACTGGGTTATATCACAGAGTCCAAAGTCAGAAAATATACAGGGCTTTAAGAGGACAATACTCTGGAACTGGAAACTCAGAATTCGTGATTACTTTCTCCTCTCTCACGTCCCTAGGACCATATATATGATTGATTACCTATCCTTCTTCCTGCCTGCCTGTTTTGTATTTCTCTTTTTCTTCAGAATAGTTTTCTCTGTACCTGTCAAGAATGTGTCTGACATAGCTCTGATCCTATATTCTCCTTTAAGCAGACAATAGTATTTATTGCTATATTCTAAGTCCAGCTTCTAGAGAGAAAGAGAATCTTGCTTTGCCCAGCTTGGATCAGGTTTTCACCCACCCCTAGTACAATCAGCTGTGGCTGGACTGTTCATGTGCTATGAACTGGAAGACTTAGGCCTACCTTCTCAGTTCAGTGAAAGAAATTGCTATGGGTCAGATATGTCCCCCACAATTTCATGTATTAGAAACTTAATCTCCATTGTAACAGTGTTAAGAAGGTGGGAAATCCAATTATGGTATTTGGAAGATGGGGCCTGATTAGATTGTGGCGACTGTGCATTCAGGAATGGATTGATCTATTTATTGAGCAATGGGCGTGGTTCCGATGGCTTTCAGAGGAGAGCAAGTGAGGAAGTCAGCGCTCTTGTTGAACCCGTTCTCACTATGTGATACCCTGGTCGCCACGGAACCCCGTAGAGAGTTCCCACTAAGAAGTCCCTCACCAGATGCGCCCCTGCACTGTGGACTCAAGAGCCTCTGAAACTGGAAGAAATGGATTTTGTTTCTTTATAAATCACCCAGTTTCAGGTGTTCTGTTATAAGCAACAGAAATGGACTAATACAGGAATACACCCTTCTTAGAGGGAAGGGGCCATGGCATGGTAGACAACCACCAAAGTAGCATTAGTCATGACTTCTTTCTAAGAATCATCTTAGAAAGAATGGCAGCCTTGATTGCATAATTTCATATATCAACAATAGCAAATTGATTTAGAATGAAATGTCCTTCATAGAATCTATTTGTGATTCTAAAAGTTCTTCACAGAATACACATAGAACATTATGTGAGGCATTATCACTATTTATCCAATGTCTAATCTCTTCTACTTCTGGGTACAAGGAGGATTCCCAGTCTCTTGAAATTAAATGTGGCCACATAACTTAACTTTGGGGTGGGAGTACTTTGATATGGAAGGGTTTTGAGACTGAAGCAGCCTGACAATGCTGAGCCAACTCATGGACAGCTGGCAGATCTCCAGGGGACCATGTAAGAGAAATACTTTTATTCTGTTAAGACCCTCAAATTTTGGAGTTGTCTGTTATTATATAATCATTTAGCCTATTCTGACTTATACAAATATTCTTTGAAATGAGCAACACAGGTTCAAAACTATAATGAAGGTAAAATATGCTGAGCTGTTCTTAAATTGAGAGCCCATTAGTTTGGTGACCTAGGCCCAATTTCCAAAATTGGGCCTAGGTCACCAATTTCCAGTTCAATTGATGGGACCCTTGTGACACATTCTGGTCCCTTTCCATGACAGAAATCTTTAGTATCTTGTAAAGTTTAATAAAAATATTATTTTCTCAGGCTTTCATTTAGTAACACCATTAAGTTTTGTTAGAAGATGGCCATTTTCTTCAGTGTTTTCACAGTGAATTAGGTGTGGCAACATTTATCACGGTTTCTATACATTTCACCAGATGACTACCGATGCCACTGATATCTTTTAGAATTACCATATTCTGCTCAAGGTGTTACCTTGAAAAAATGGTTCAGGAAGTATAGTGGACACTGCTGGTGTCCTTTTCTTATACGACCCTGATTTTGCTCAGATATCTATCCATCTGACATGGCCCTGTGCCTCTGAGGAAGCTGACCTCTCCTCCAGCCCAAAGGATGGACTAAATGGTCGAAGGGTAACCCCATTTTCCCTGCCAATGTTTGGTTCAGGTGCAGGCATGAGACCCAATTTTGCCCAGTGAAATGGAAGGAGTCTGCTGGAGGGCTTCTGAGACATGTTTCCTTTTTCCTAAGAGTGAGCTATGGAAAGAGATGGTCCGCCCACCCCCATATTGTCATTTCTGGATGTGTTGCCTAGAACTGCTACACCAGTCTTCTTGCTGTTAGCCTGAGAATGAAATCAGAGGAAACCCAAGGAAGACAGAGTCATGACATGGACATAACCAGGATCCTTGAAAATAGTGTTGAGCTATGAATCTATCAGCTCTGAAGTTTGCCCACTCTCAAAATTTCTGTTATACAGTATAAATTTCCATTAAACCAGAATTTTTGTTACTTGTAGCTAAAAGCATTAGCTAGCTAATACACTGATAATATACTGTATTATATTGACTTTTCTGAATTAGCATATGCCTTTTTATATTGCTTCTAGGAAAATAATACGTAAATTTTTCTTTTAAGAATTCCTAAATCTTAGGGCCAGCATGTGGCTCACTTGGGAGAGCGTGGTGCTGAAAACACCAAGTCAAGGGCTAAGATCTCCTTACTGGTCATCTTTAAAAAAAAAAAAAATTCTAAATCTTTAATATGAATTACAATAGAGATTGGATAACAAAACTCTAGTAGTTCTCGGATGATAGTGGGACCCTTTAATCAGTATTCATTCAACTTCTATGAGCAATTCTGGAATAGAAGCAGATGATTAAACGTGTTTTACTTCACAGGTAACTTACAATCAAATTTCAAAACTCAAAAATCATGATATGTCAAGTGGAAGATTGAAATGGAAAATCTGCTGATGCCTAGCAGGGTCTGAGTATTGCTGGTAACGGAACAGAGAAAAGGGAAGATTATTAAGTACTTGCCTGGCACCTAATATCAGAAGTCCTGAAAGTAAGTGAAAATCAAGGTGGTTTATTTTAAACTTTCAAATTGAAGTCAAAGTACTTAGGCATCCTTTGTACAGATTTGCCAGGTTCTTATACAGTTATTTGTGTAATTACTTGTTTGTCTACCCCACTAGATCGCAAGCTTCTGGAGGGCAAAGACCATATTGACTTTGTTCTCCACTGCTCCAATGCCTAGAGCAATGCCTGGCATGCAATAGGTGCTCAAGAACGTAATTTTATATAAACAACAAGAAGAATGTGAAGAATAGGATATTCTAAATAGGAGGGTACTTTGAAAAGCTCATGGAAAGATTCATATTCTCTTTTAATTCTATTTTCCACAAACTTTTTGAAGTCCCTTTGTATATGGGACTACTTTCTTGACAATGGATATGACAGTAAGCTTAGTGTAGAGAGAGGAGAAAATCTGATACAGATAATAGAGAAATATGTTATTTTTCCATGGAGGGTATTTATTTTTTTGCAAGCTGTCTCCTCCCCCTGTAAAGATATCATCAGGACTCAGTTTCCCTTTCAGTGTAGTCGTCACTATTATTTTGTTTTCTGTTATGCCAGTAACAGATGTGGACAAGGCTGGCCAATAGGTATAGTCAAGCTGTGCAAGCACATGGTGAACATGTTGCTGCTCCTAGTTTCCTCCTTTCCTTCTCACCCTCTCTGTGTATATTCTTGCTGCTTCCTGTCCCTTAGCTTTCTGTACAGGACCAGTAAATCTCTGGGTTTCCAACTGAGCTATTCTGTATTGGATAAATTACTGACCACAAACCACGCTCTAGATCCTTAGTGACATTAGGTCAACTCATATGATCCTGATCATTGGCTGAAACCTGGGAAGGAAGAAAAATCCAGAGAGGCTAATGACAGCAAATAGTGAAAATAGGGGCTCTGTCTACTTTTTTTCATCCCATTGATCTTTCCTCAGTAGCAACCTTATGTTGACCTGACCTGATGGTCTATTCCCATTCCACCTCTGACAGAAATGTTTTGCTCAATTTCCAGTGTAGACCACTTCTGATTCTTTCCTCTAGGCTTCACTTAATCACTGAGCCCAACAGGTACTAAATAATTGACTTCCCTTTCTGCAAAATGCTCAAGGACAAGCTTTCCTATATTCGAAGTCCCTTTATTAGGCTTGGCATTAGTGTTAACTCAATATCCTGTTTGTTTCACTGAGTCTTCCTTTATTGTCTAGGATAGTAGGTAACAACTAGGGTCTTCTCTTAGAACTGCCTGCTTCATTAGTAGGGAAAGGTCACTCTTAGGGATATTTCAACTTTGTGACTCCTGCCCACCTGGCCATGGTTAATTGGACCCTTGGTAGAATTGGGCTAATCAGATCTTCTTTCCTGGGAATACAAATTGACACCCAGTGACTGTGAATTGGAAATAGAGTCCTGTTATTGGGCAACTGTTAGTAGCAATTGGCCACTCCTGAAACTGCCTAGCTCACTGAGATCTGTGTGACCTGCTTTATCAAGGCACTGTAAAGGTGGTCAAAAGTTCAGGTAAGAAAGATGTAGCTGCAGAGAGAGAAACAGGTAATTGACTCAAGGACTTGACAGTGTGAATTTAAGAGAATGGGTAGATGGGAGAAATACTGAGATTGAAGAAGTGGCTAGATTTGGCCAAAAGACAGGGGTAAGTTGAAGATGATTCTACTACTCCATGACTGGGGAAGGTTTTCAATTAGAATTGGAGTGGCTGGTTGCTGGACAGAGGGCTCTCTGGGATTCTTGAGCTTTCTAAGTAATGGTTCCTCTCTATTTCCAAAAGCAGCAGTGTGAACCCAGCTATAGAACTTCACTACTATAATAGCAGTAAATGATTTAGGAATTATTTTGTAGGGCTCTTCATGAGTGACGACAAAATGTGGGCTAGTTAGGTTCCCTCTTTTTGGTATCTAAAGTACACCCCAGACACTTGTTTTGTAAGTACATGGTTTTGGTGACAAGGGAACTAGATTGAGAGAGTATACGTAGTGCATATTTATGAATGATGTTAACAAAAAATAATAAAAAACTTAAAGCAAATCAAGCTGCCTGTCTCCTTGAGAATTTATAAAATTATAGTAAAACCTCTTTAATGTACCTCTCCCAGGGTCAAGGAGAAACCTTAATGCAATTTTATTATAAATAGTGGCTCAGTTGCTGCTTATGAGGAGTCCCTATTCAAAAGAATTCTGGCTGAAAAGGAACAGATTTTCCTGTTAGATTGGGGTTTGAAATATGGCTTTTGCCATTAACTTGTTGTGTGACTTCATACAAACTACTAAACTTTTCTGATATTGTTCCCTCATCTGTAAAATGGGGATAGAAACCAATTAACATCCTTTCCTTTATTAGCAACTAGTCTCTTTGAAAGAAGCTTCTAGTGTCACAATTTTTAAAAAGGTATTACTTTCATTGCAACAAATACTTGAATGCCAATTGCAGGACCTAAACGTTAGGCCAGGACCTAAACGTTAGGCCAGGATCAAAACGGAAGAATTCCTTCCTTCTACAGTGGAACTCATGGTGTTGTCAGTAGACGTGAATGAAATGGGATGAAACCCTGATGTTAACAATAGCTACTATTCACAAGCCTTCCCTGTACGTGCTGGGTACTGTTTCTACAAGCTTTTACACACATTATCTCATTTGATCCTCACAGTAACCTAAGGTAGTTCTCAATAGCTTCATGTTACACATGAGGAAACTAAAGCCCAGAGAAGTTTATGTCTAGGTTCATATAATTTATGAGTGGTGGAATCCAGATTGGAAACTACGTTTCCCAAATTTCAAAACCCTCTGTTTTTAACCACGCAGAAGAACGGGGGAAAACTGGCTTTATTAAATGCATTCTGTGATCCTGTGCCTGTGTGCGATTACTGAACCATAAGGTGAGGAAGGAATCCTTAGATCATAAGCTTCACTTAACCCTTTTTTCCTTTAAGAAAGTTTATTTAACAGCTTCTCGCCGTCTGGACTGACTGAAGGAAGTTATCGCAAAAGAAAGGCGGGGAGGGCCGTGGTTTCCGAAGAGCCGGGCTGCCGGCCAAGCAGTAGACAGGGGATACAGCGGCTCTTAGGCCGACCTCAGGCGACTCCGATCTCTGGCCGGGCGGTTCAGGGGTCCGGCGGGTAAAGTGTGGGCTGCAGATCAGTGAGCAAGAGCGTGCAGGAAACGCGGGGCGTGCGGCTAGAAGGAAACGGAGAAGTGGGGCCGAGAAGCCCCATGTGCTGAGAGTACGGAAGACGCGGGGTGCCGGGAGGGTCTGGACAAGTTACCGGCTCCTACAGGTTCTGGTGCTGCATGGCTCCTCCTACCCTGCTCCCACCTCCTCCGGCTGGGTGGGCCAGCGGGCGGGGCGGGCGGTAGCGCGGGGCGGGGCGGGGCGGGGCGAGGCGGGGCGCGCGGCCTACGCGCAGGTGCCGACGGCGCCCGGCGCTTCCGTTCCGCCGCCACCGCAGCCGTCGTGCGTGCCGCTGGGCGGAGGGGCCGGGCCTGCGCTCTCTCCTCCTTCCTCCCCGCCTCCGGCTGCCGGCAGGGCCAGTCTCCCGCTGTTCCTGGGATCCCCGTATCATCGTCCACCCAGAGCACGGTGAGGTCTCAGGGAGCACGCGTGCACTCTCCGTTTCGTCTTGGGAGCCTGGGCCCGTTGCTCTGAGGCCGGCGCCAGGCCCTGGCTCGGTGGCCAGGATGGGGCGAGAGCAGCGGGCGGCGTGGGATGTGTGGATGAATGAGGCGCCTTCGGACTAGGCCGCGCGTCCCGAGAACGGCCCGAGCCTTATCCCGGCGCGCCTGGGGAAAGCCTTCTCCGGAAGCCGGGACGGCCAGTGTCCCTGTCAAGAGGGGAAGCATGTTGGGTGGGGGCCTGCTTTGGCTGGGCGGCCGGCCACCGCTGGGCAGGCCAGAGGACTGGACAGGCTCTGCTCATGCAGCTGTTCTTTGGAGGCCTGGGGTTTGGCCGGGAACAGGTGTCAAGACCCTGAGAAGGGAGATTCTTGGCCCTCGAGGCCAGGGATCAGACTGGAATATCACTTAAGTAGCAGGGCACCAGCGTGGCCCTGGAAGGTACAATTCATAGCCAGAAGACGGACAGTTTTAGTTCCCAGCTTCTAAAATGTGTGATTAGCAGTCCTCGTGAGTTCAGTTTGCAGTAATAAAGTGGGATTAATTCTGCACGGGGGAGCTTGAAGCCGGAACTAGCAAGGGATAGAGAAAGTTTTGAACTTGTAAGTAAAAAGGTTTAATAGATTAATTTATTGGAAATAACCAAAGTGTAGATTTCGGAGGTTGCTTACGAGGACTGATGAGCCGTACCTGCATTGCCAAATCTGGAAGGGACTTGGTTGGAAAGACCCCAATACCTGGTGTGTGTTTTATCCATGTGAAAAATGGAGTTATGGAATAATGAAGAACAGGTTCCAGATGATAGAGGAATGGTTTAGTGAGAGATGACTTGTGGCTGGTGGTTCTAGTCTGGATGGAAGATTGGTAGCTAAATTTTAAGTTTATCTTTGATTCCTGGTGCCACATATTTTTAGATCAGTCTTTCTAGGACTTCTCAGGAGTGACTGCTTTGACAACCATCACGTCAGATGTTTACAAACTTTTTTTCTTTTTGTTAAAAAATAAGGTGGATTTAGCTCTGTGGTAGTTTTGGATTGATATGTATAGTAGTTTTATTTTAAATCTTTTATTCAATGGTATATTTTATGTGATGAATGTGGTTTTGGTACATGGCGATAGTAAAAAGTTTTGTTCATATGTTTGTTTTGACATTTCAGATGCCCCCCAAAAAGGGAGGTGATGGAATTAAACCACCCCCAATCATTGGACGATTTGGAACCTCACTGAAAATTGGTATTGTTGGATTGCCAAATGTTGGGTAGGTGGAATTCAGGGCTTTGCTTATTTTCATTTTGTAAATTTGTAATTTGTAAATATTGTATTTTGGGTCCTGTTGTAGAAATGGGAACTCCAGAGGTAATTAAATTTTAAGTTGAAGAAAACAAACTAGGAAGCTGAAATATTAATGTTGCAAAACTAGGCTTTAGTGTAGATGTATTTTATTTTTGGTTTCCTGCACAGATATTATGTTGAAACTTGAGTTACTTATATTGCTGTTTTGCTAAACTCAGAGGAAAAAGCAATGAGAGTTGAAATACCTAGTTGAACCAGACCATCTATATTTGCTTGAAACACTTTTGAGAGACACAGTATTGTATTTAACTGGAATTGGAGTAGTTTGAAATTGATTGCAGTACTGGCTGGCTATGTGTGGTACCTACCTAGGCTGGCTACTAGAGGCCATGAGGTTGGATACTTTAGGAAAGTATCATTTTCTGAAGTTTGATTAGATTCTTGGGTGATCAGGGGTCAGGTAGGTGACTTTTTACTGGAGAAAGATGTGACAATTTTGAATTTAGTATTGGAACTTGTTAGGTAAAAGGGTTTCCGTTATAAAGTGTCTAAATTGGAAAGTTGTGAGAGCAGAAATTTGAGTTTTGTAATGTCATAAAAATTAAAGTGAATCATATATTTGCAAATAAGACAGTGATAGGAAATATGTGGGGTTTATCATACAAATCTATACATATGCAACTTAAATGTTCAAAGTCTGCTTTTTAAATTACTTACCCTTCTATTATAATACCTTTCACTAACTTTAAAATATAAAATATTTCAAAAGTGATTAGGGCCTACTAATGGGTAACAAATACAATATGGATTTACGAAGGTGACTGAGGGTATTTTGGGATCTGCTTTGGGCTTTTATATTGGTAGCAAGTAGAACAACCATGTTCTTCCATGTGTTCTTTGGAGTCCCTGTCATAAGAGATTCCTCAGTGAATGTAGCGTGGTTTGACCAACCAAGGCAGTTCTTAAAATCTTGTAATGTAAAAACTTGATCAAGTGTGGCTCTCCTAATTTCAGTCTTTCCTGGAGCTGGAGAGGTTTGCATTTTGAAGGGGTTTCCTGCTGTGATAGTCTGCTTGCAAAGTAAGATTAAATACAGAGTGGAAATATAAGCAAAACAAATAATTAAGCAAAGTACTGTAGGTTGCTATCAATAAACTTGAAAGCAAGATATGATCATTATGTATGTTGTGAGCTTTATTGCTCTAGTAGGGGAGACATGGTTTTTAAATATTAGCATACTTATTCTTGAATTGCTGCAGTCAATGCAACCTAACTTCAAATGGGACTACTTTAAAATGGACCATCTTAAGTCTTTCCTGTAAAGCTTTTTAGCCATAGAGTGAAATAAAATCAGTGTATATGAAAACAACCAAAAAATATTTTACTATCCAGCATAAATATGCTGTTTATATTTTTAAATTAAATACACTCCTTCCCCTCCAGTTTTATTGAGGTATACTTTACAAACAGTAAAATTCACTCATTCAGTATAGTTTTGTGAGTTCTGGAAATTGTGTTTGGTTATAAACACTTCTTTTTGTAGAATGATCTTACTTTACCCAACTGTTCAGGCAGAGTTCTTTGTAAGCAACACAAATTCTGGCTATTTTAAGCAAGAAAAAGAGGTTTATTGGAAGGAAGAATTGAAGGAGATGCTGAACAGCCAGTCCTCAGGAGGGGCAGGAGCCAGGGTGGTGCTGGCAGAGAAGGGTCCATGTGGAGCTTAGCCACATGAGCTCCTGAACTTTCGGTGTGCCTCACATCTCTTGCTGCCTCTCCTATGATTCAGAATTCTTGGGTAGGGAAATCTGACTGGGCATGTCTACCTTTGGATAGGTTCACAAGAAATAGATTGGGGGAGGGGAGAAGTTCTCTAAAGGATGGCCTGATGATCAAAAATAAGGACATTCAGTACAGAAAACATCTAAAGAATTTCTTGAGTTTTAGAAAGCTGGGTGAATAAGGCTTGCTTTTTAGTATGCATAAGTCTGATTACTTGGAAACTTAGAGGCAATATTTATATCTAATCTGATATTTATTGAACAGTTGCCATATGCAAACCATTCTGAGTGCTTTATATCTATTATCTAATTTAATAAGTAGTTCGACATTCCCCCAAATTAGAATTTAAATTCCATGAAGTCAGGAAATTATGTTGTTCTAGTTTATTGGTATATTTCTAGTGCCTAGACTGGTGTTAGGAACATTGTAAGCACTTAGTAATTATGTGTGGAAGGCAGTAATTATTTGTAAATGGGATATTTTTTCCCTTTTGATGGCTGTGTGTAGGTTTAGTGAAGTAAAAAGAATACCAAACTAGGAGTCTGGAGATTTGGTTTCTAACTCTGTCCTTGCTTTTTCTTGTGAGTGACCCTTTATAAATTAGCTCCTCTTGGACCAGTGTATTATTGTGGGTGTGAGGCTTAGAGGCTGTTTGGGGAAACTACACATTTTGATATTTCATACTTTTTTACTTATGTGAGGGACAGCTCTTTTTGTTGCTACCATTGCATTAGATGGGATTAGATTCAATTAAGAGGCTGGCTGGTTAGCTCACTTGGTTAGAGCATGGTGCTGATAACACCAAGGTCAAGGGTTCTGATCCCCTTACCAGTGAGCTGTCAAAATTAACAAACAAACAAATAAATAAATAAACAAACAAATAAATAAAATGACATTTGCTATTACCAAAAAAAAAAAAAAAAATCAAGATAGATTCAATTGAGTGTCAGAAAACCCTAGATAAACTTGGCTTAAACAGAAGTTTCTTTTTTATGTACAAGTGTGCATTTTGCAGTCATAGATTGGTATAGTGGATCTGCTTTATAAAGTCCTCAGGAACTCAAGCTTCTTTCAGCTCACAGCTCTGCAAACTCTAGGATGTAGCCTCATCCTCATGATCTAAGGTACTGTGAATTCTTAGTAGCTAGTTACCCTAAGTGTCAAAGGGCCAAATAACTTGGCTAGCAGTCTTTTTTTTCTTGTAAACTGCTACATCTTATGTCTGCTAACATCCTTTTAGCCAGAATTTAGTTACAAGAATTTAGTTGTAAAGAAGGCTATGAAATGTAGTCTTTATTTTGACAGCTATATGTTAAGTTAATAATTCCATTACCCTGAAAGAAGGGGAGAATGGATATTGGGGGCGACTAGCATACTTTGTTCAAACACTCAGAACTGTCCCAAGGGAGAAATTGTCTTGCTTAGCTGATGCTTCTGGGGATGTGCTTTGGTGTTCCTACAACTTGCTTTCTCCCAATTTGCCAGAAGCCAATACAGAGTGTATTTACTATTGCTGAAGGAAAGGGTTGTAGGAAATGTTTAAAAAAAAAAAAAATTATTTGTTGGTGTCTGGCTGGTATGGGGATCCTACTGTGGTGTTACAAGTGCTAAAAAAAATTTTTTTAAATCACAATTATTATCAGTTTTTTAGTTATCTATTGTTGTGTAGCAAACCACACAAAAGATCGTGGTTTAAAACAACGACAATTTGTTATTTCTCACAATTCTGTAGGTTAGGTGGGTGAATCTTCTGCTGGTCTCACTCGGGATCCCTCATGTGGCTACATTCAGCTGGTGGCTAGTCAGGACTGGAAGATCTAAGATGGCCACTCTCACAGGTCTGGGGCCTTGTCAGGGTTGGCTGGAAATCTGGACCACTTCAGTTATCTGTTACACGGCTTCTTTTTCTTTCCTTCCCAGTGGTCTCTTGATTAGGCTTCTTTACAGCCTGGTGGCTGGCTCCCACGAGAGTGGAAGTGTGGCAATGGCATAGCACACTTCCACCAAAATCTTTTGGTCAAAGAAGGAATGATATTGGCCCACAGACAAGGAGGGAGGGGAAATAGACTCCACCTCTTGATGGGAGGAGTGGCAAAAAATGTGTGGCTATCTTTAGTCCACTGTAATCAACTATTTCCCTAATATGGTTTGTGTGATGCCCAGGTGTTCCCTGGAGAAGTCTTCCTGGCTGACTCTTAGCTCACTTCTTGTTCTTACCTTAGAAGCTCCATACTTGATTGCTTAAAGGAACTCACTGGAGAAAGATTATTATTGGTGATCAGAGTATTTTCTTCCTAAAGAGCTGATGAAGTTAAGCTGAGAGTCAGAGATTCCCATGTCTGCTGAATAGACAGATTAGCAAGATTTTTATTTATTTATTTATATTTTTTATTTTTTTAAAAGATGACTGGTAAGGGAATCTTAACCCTTGACTTGATGTTATCAGCACATGCTCTCCAAGTGAGCTAACCGGCCTTCCCTATATAGGGATCCGAACCCATGGCCTTGTTATCAGCACCATACTCTCCCAAGTGAGCCATGAGCCGGCCCTCAGATTAGCAAGATTTTTAAATACCTTTTTCGAATGTATGTTAGGGGCTTAATAAATAATTGACATATTTTTATGCATGTATTTATTTTTCCTGTTGATCAGATTTTCTTCAATATTTATTATAAAAACAATTTCACACAGAAAATCCTCTGAATTTTTATATGTAATAATGTTTATTATATATACAGTATATATAAGAAACAATAAACACTTATGTTTAATCTGTCCCTGGAATAAATTATATTTTCTCTTTGGGCTGGCTGTTTAGCTCAGTTGGTTGGAGTGCCGTGTTATAACACCAAGGTCAAGGGTTCAGATCTCCATACCAGCTGGCTAGCTGTCCCCCCTCCCCCAAAATATGTATATGTATTTTCCTTTTATGAATTCTTAACATTAATATCTTCTGTTTATGAGTTAATAATTTTATATTTTTGTAAGGAGTGCATGTATGAACTAATTGTAAGTTGTAACTAGATGTGTAAGTGAAGGTATAGGGAAGTGCAAATTGTGTATTTTAAACTTTTTTGGGGGGTCTTTAAGGCCTTTTAAAAGTTTGCTTTTGACAGAAACTATAGCAAAGGCAGTAGTAGTCTGATGATCAAAGATGATACTCATTTTTTGTCCTTACCTTACTTAACCTCTCTGCCCTATTTGACACTGTTAGTAGTAATTTCTCACCTTTCTTACTGTTCCTTCCGTCTTTTATTCTTGCTACACTTCCAGTGTTTCCTTCCTAATAATAAATTTCTGTTCTTGGCCACCTTTTCATTTATACATTCTCCTGGGCAGTCTCATCCTCTCCTGATTTTAATCATCTGTTGGCTTCCATTTTCTAAATTTATACATGCTGCTAAGGTTGCCTCAGTTGCTGATTCGTATATCTAACTGCCTTGAATATCTGCAGTTAAATGTCTCTACTTGGCATGCCCCAAACTGAGCTCAGTTCCTCTTATATTCCCTGTCTTGGGTAACAATTCCATTTTCCACCACAGTATTTAAGCCAGAGACTTGAGAGACTTATATTTGCATCTATTCCCCTCAATCGTATTTTTCTTTAGAGCACCAAACATGGTGCCTAAATATCTCTGTGATTTATTTCCTTCATGTCTTCATTTTCACTTATTTCTTTAATTATTGCAGAGGCTTAAGTGGACTGTCAGGGCATTATCTTTTTACAGTTTTATTTAATTCAAGTATAAATGTACATATCATATTTTTACATATGAATACATCCATGTACCCGCATCAAGATATAGAATATATCCAGCACCATGGAATACTCCCTTGTACCGCTCCTCAGTCAGTACCCTCCTCCCCAGGATACCCATATTCTAACTTCTATCACCATAGACTAGTTTGCTTGATATAGATGGAATCATAATGTACTCTTTATGTCTAAGTCAGCATCATGTCTGAAAGAATACACAATTTATTTACCTATTCTGCTGTTCATGGGCATTTGAGTTTCTCATTTTTTGGCTATTATGGATAAAGCTGTTTTGAATATTCATGTATATGTCTTTTGGTGTGTGGACCTAAGAACTCATTTCTGTTTGGTGAGTGGGTACACACATACTCACCCTCACATCCCACTCCAGGAGTTAAATAGCTTTAGTAGATACTGCCACACAATTTTCCACTGTGGTTTTAATTGTTGTGCATCCTCTCTAACATTTGGTATTGTCAGTCTTTTTCATTATGGCCATATTTATGTGTAGTGTCTTCTTGTTGTTTTGTGTATCTCTGATAGCTTGTGATTTTGAGCACCTTTTCATATACTTATTGGATACCTTTTGTGAAAGGTCTGTTTTTTTCTTAATGATTAGGTGTTTTTTATTCTGGACATGAGTTCTTTGTTGGATGTGTAGTACAACTGTCTCTTTCTAGTTTGCTTGACTTCACTTTAAATTAAAAAAAATTTTTTGAAGTAATTTCAAGCTTAAAAAATTTCACACTTGCAAAAATAGTTTAAAGTATTTCTATATAACCTCTGCTTATATTCCCTAAGTGTTCATATCTTCTATAGTACAATTGCTAAAACCATAGTGCAATTACCAAAATCAGGAAGTAAACATTGATTTGCCAATTGTTCCCATTAATGTCCTTTTTCTGGATTATCCAATCAAGGATGATATGTTGCATTTAATTGTTTTGTCTCCTTAGTTTCCTTTAATCTGGAACACTTTCTCAGTCTCTGTCTTTCATGTCCTTGACACTTTCGAAGAGTACTGGCCAATTTTTGTGTAGAGTCCTCATTTTGCATTTGTCTGATGCTTCCTTGTGATTGAATTCAAATTGCGTTTTGGGGCTTGGAAGTGATGTGCTGTTAGAACACTGCATCAGAAAGTACATGATGTTGATCTGTCCCATTATTGGTGATAACTGATCACTTGTCTAAGGAGATGTCAGATAAATTTCTTCACTGAAAGGGTTATTATTTCCATTGCAAGTAATAAGCATCTTGTGGGAGTTCTTTGAAATTGTGTACATATCTTGTTTCTCATACTTTTGCCCCCTAATTTTGGCATTATTAATGATTCTATCTTGAAACAGTTAATATCATGTTATTTACCAAATGTTGATTTTAAAATTTCCTTTGTTCCTTCTACATTTATAGAAGGAACAGTGGACATTTATAGAAGGAACAGTGGAAATTCTATTGTATAGAAAGAATTCTGTTGTAAAGAAGAACTCCCCCATTTATTCATGTATTTGTTTATAATTTATTTATTTATTTAAATTTATTTTGTCAATATACAATATGATTGATTATTGTGGCCAATTATAATTTATTTATATCAGCATTGATTCTTATTCTATTCTGTTGGTTATAATCCATTATTATTGTTATTTATATTGTTGTTCAAATTGCCCAGATTTGGCCATTAGGAGCCTTATGTTCACTCATACTCCTTTTGATATGTCCGCTTTATTTTTTCAGTACTTTCTACTTTCTGGCACCACAATATGTTTCTGGCTTATTTGAAGTCTCTCTGCCCCAGCCTTAGAATACACAATTTTTTTGTGTAGATATATGCTTTCGTTTCTCTGAGGTATATTCTTAGGTGTGGAATTTCTGGGTCATATAGTGATTCTGTGTTTAACTATTTGAGGAACTGCCAAACTGTTCCAAAGTGACTGCTCCATTTTACATTCCCACCAGCAGCGTATGTCGGTTCTAAGTTCACCGTATCCTCTCTAACACTTGTCTTTTTGATTATAGTCCGGGTATGAAGTGGTATCTCATTATGGTTTTTACTTGTGTTTTTTTGGTGGCTGATGATATTGAGCATCTTTTTGTGTGCTTACTACATCTTCATTTTTGAAAGATGTTTTTACTGGATAGAGTTCCAGGTTGACAGTTTTTCTTTTAGCATTCTAAGGTATCTTTTCTTTTCTTCTAGCTTTCTAATGAGTAGTCTGTTGTTATTCTTATCTTCGTTCTTCTGTATTATATATATTTTTTTCCTCTGGCTGCCTTTAAAATTTTCTCTTTACTACTGGTTTTCAGCAATTTGATTTTTATGTGCTTTGCTGTGGTTTTCCTTATGCTTCTTTTCCTTGGGATCTGTTGGGATTTTAGGTTTGTGAGTTTATGGTTTTCATTACATTTGTAAAATACTTGGTGAGTATTTCTTCAAATACTTTTTTGCCTACCTACCTTGCCCCCTTCCTGGGACTGCTGTTACATGTATATTAGTCCCCTAGGTAGTATCCTCCTGAAGCTCTGATAATTTCTTTCCCTAATCTTTCTCCATGCTTCATTTAGATAGTTTCTATTGCTCTGTCTTAAAGATCTTTTCTTCTGTGGTATCCAATTTGCTGTTAATCATATTTTTCATTTTAATTTCTTTTTATTTTGAATATTATATTTTTCATGCAATAATTCTTTCTGGATGTTTTTCATGTCTTTTACTTTATTCCTCAATGTCTTCATATTTCTTTTTATATCCTTCAGAAAATTTTTAAAAGATTTATAACTTTTATTTTAAGATCCTTGTATGGTAATTTCATCATTTGTTATTACTGGGTTTGTTTGTATTTATTGACTTTTATTGTGATTTTGGTGTATGTTTTCCTGCTTTTTTGCTTGCCTTGTAATTTCTTTTGGATTCCAGACACTGTGGAGTTTACGTTAAGTGCTGAATTTCATTGTTATTTCTTTAAAGAGTGTTGGACTTTGGCCTGGCATTTAGCTATTTGTGTGTCATTTTGATTGTTTTGAGGCTTCTTATTATATTTTCTTGTGATAGGTTCATAAGATTTTCTGTTCTGGTGCTACTTTAGCCCTAGTATTGAGATGTGACCCTTTTGAGGACTCTGTCCAAATTCTCTTATATTATATGGTTTCTTCTCCACTCTGGCCTAGTACGAATGTGAACTATTCCAACCTCTGTGTGAGCCTGAGAATTGTTCACTCTAGTGCTTTTGGGTGGTTCTTTTCCTAGCCTTGTGGAGATTGAACTTACTCATCATGTACAAGTCATTACTCAGCCATGCTCTTTTTTTTTGGTGGCTGGCCAGTAAGGGGATCTAAAACCTTGACCTTGGTGTTATGAGCACCATGCTCTCTCAGGTGAGCTAGTGGCCAGCCCTCAGCTATGTTCCTGAGAGGACTCTCTGTACTTCTTCAGAGCCCTCTGTGCAGCTCTCACCTTTCTAGTATACTCCATTTAAATTGTAGCTGCCTTGGCCTCCTGACTGTCATCTCAGCCTCCTCAACTTGGCATGACTGCTGGGTTTTGTTAGTTCCCCCTCCCTGTACTGTGGCTTTGAAACCACCTTTAGGCAGTAAGCTGGGACAATTGTAGAGTTTATTTCATTTGTTGTTCTCTCAGGGAACACAGTTTTGTGCTGCATAGGTCCTGTGTCTGAAAACTGTTATTTCATATATTTTGTTGGTTTTCTACCTGTTTATGGCAGGAAGGCAGTTGTCATAACAGAAGGGGAAGCAAAACTCCCCAATACCATTTTAAACCTTACTGTATACTTGTCAGCATTTCAGAGTGCGTGTTCTTTCATGGAAATTCGTGATTTGGGAATTATTTGCTTTCTCTTTTTAATATGTTCTAAATGATCTTTTGGACCAATAGATCTGCTCTCCTATTCATTCTTTCCTGTTATTCAGCAGTAATTGTGTGCCTTAGCAGTACTTCTTAGATTAATTGACTTTCTTTTAAGTCTTTTAATTTTCATTTAGTTTCTTTTTCAGAATGCTAGTCTTTATTGCTGTACCACCACATAATTTCAGATGCTCATTAATTTAGTTACTTTTTTAACTATTAACTAAACTATAGACTTTATTTGGATGTCACTAGTCTTCCCATTAATATCCTTTGTCTTTTCCAGTGTAGAATAATGTATTAGTCCGTTTTGTGTTGCTATAACAGAAATACCTGAGACTGGGTAATTTATAAGGAACAGAGGTTTATTTGGCTTATGATTCTGGGACAGCAGCATCTGGCATGGGCCTCAGGCTGCTTCTGCTCATGGCAGAAAGTGACAGGCAGCCAATGGGTACAAGCAGATCACATGGCAAGAGGAAGCAAGAGAGAGAAAGGAGGGGCCAGGGTCTTTTAAACAACCAGCTCTCAAGGGAACTAACAGCGAGAACTCACTCAATACCCCTCCTTCCCCAGGGAGAGCATTAATCCATTCATGAGAGATCCACCCCCATGACTCAGTCAGTTTCCAACACTGCCACATTGGAAATCAGATTTCTGTGAGTTCCAGGAGGACATTACATCCGAACTCCATCAAATACTCATGTTGCATTTAGTCCTCATGTCTCCTAAGTCTTCTCCAATCTGTGACAATTTCTCAGTGTTTTATTTTTCATGATCTTTTAAACGCCATTTATTTTTGAAAAGTACTGGTCAGGTATTTTGTATAATATCTGTCAATTTGAGTTTGTCTAATGTTTTTTCCTGCTATGGACTTTTTTTTTTTTATTGTGGTAAGAAACACATACTATAAAATTTACCCTCTTAACCATTCTTAAGTATACAGTTCAGTGGTGTTAACAACATTCACATTTTGTGTAACAGAGCTCTATATCTGTTTCATCTTTCACAGCTGAAACTCTGTACCAATTGATCAACTCCCATTTCCCCTCCCCCACAGCTTCTGGTAGCCACTGTTCTATTTTGTGTTCCCAGGATTTTGACTACTATAGATATATTGTATGAGTAGAATCATACAGTACTTATCCTTTTGTGACTGACTTATTTCACTC
This sequence comes from Cynocephalus volans, assembly GCF_027409185.1. Taxonomy (NCBI): domain Eukaryota; kingdom Metazoa; phylum Chordata; class Mammalia; order Dermoptera; family Cynocephalidae; genus Cynocephalus; species Cynocephalus volans. The sequence continues at coordinate 241,791,940 of NC_084460.1, read as the reverse complement.
AGCATAGTGTTCTCAAAGTTTATCCATGTTGTAGCATGTGACAGGATTTCCTTTTTTTTTTTTTTAGTGCTGAATAATATTCCATTTTATGTATGTAACTCTTCTTTGTACAATCTACCTCTTGGTAGAATAATGCTGCAGTGAACATGGGTGTGCAAATATCTCTTTGAGGTTTTGCTTTCAATTCTTTTGGATATATACCCAGAAGTGAGATTGCTGGATCATATGATAATCCTATTTTTATTTTTTTGAGGAACCTCATACTGTGTTCCATCATGTCTGTACCATTTTACATTCCTACCAGCAGTACACGCAGTTCCAGTTTTCCACATCCTTGCCAATGCTTGTTACTTTTTGTTTTTTTGATAGTGGCCCTCCTAATGAATGTAAGGTGATATCTCATTGTAGTATTTTTTTTTTTTAATAAAAAATTTTTTTTTATGGCAGTCTGGTGTGGGGATCTGAACCCATGACCTTGAGGTTATAAGGCTGCATTCTATCATTGTAGTTATGAATTGCATTTCTCTGGTAATTAGTGATTTTGAGCATCTTTTCATATGCTTGTTGGCCATTTGTGTGTCTTCTTTGGGCAAATGTCTATTCAAGTCTTTTGCCTAGTTTTTAATTGGGTCACTTGTTTTTTGTTGTTGTTGAGTTGTAGGAGTTCTTTATATATTTTAGTTATTAATCCTTTATCAGATATATGACTTGCAATCACAGATGCTCCTTGACTTAAGATGGGGTTATGTCCTGTTAATCTCATAGTAGAGTGAAAATATCAAAAGTCAGAAATGCATTTACTACATTTAAATTGTTGAATATCATAGCTTAGCCTGGCCTACCTTAGCATGTCAGAACACTTACATTAGCCTGCAGTTGGGCAAAGTTATTTAACACAAAGACTATTTTATAATAAAGAGTTGAACATCACAGGTAATTTGTTGAATACTGTCCTGAAAGTGAAAAGCAGAACAGTTTTGCACCATCACAAAGTCAAAAAACAGTAAGTTGAACCATCGTTAAGTTGGGCACCATCATTATTTTCTCCCGTTCTGTAGGTTGCCTTTTCACTCCATTGATTGTTTCCATTGATATGCAGACGTTTTTAAGTTTGATGTAGTCCCATTTCTCTATTTTTGCTTTTGTTGCTTGTGCTTTTGGTGTTATATTTAAGAAATTATTGCCAAATTCAACATCAAGAAGCTTTTTTCCTATGTTTTCTTCTAGGAGTTCTGTAGTTTCAGGTCTATGTTTAGGTCTTTAATTCATTTTGAGTTATATTTTGTACATGGTATAAGGTAAGAGTTCAACTTCATTCTTTTGCATATGGATGTCTAGTTTTCCCAAAAGCGTTTGTTGAAGAGACTGTCCTTTCCCCATTGTGTGGTCCTGTAACCCTTGTTGAAGATCATTTTGCCATTGTATTAGTCTGTTTTGTGTTGCTTTAACAGAAATACCAGAGACTGGGTAATTTATAAAGAAAAGAGGTATATTTGGCTTACAATTCTGGGACAGCTGCATCTGGCACAGGCCTTAGGCTGCTTCTACTCATGGCGAAAATGGCAGGCAGCTGGCAGGTACAAGCAGATCAGATGGCGACAGGAAAGCGAGAGAGAGAGAGAGAGAGAGAGGGAGAGAGAGAGAGGGAGAGAAGGTGCCAGGGTCCTATAAACAACCAGCTTTCACAGGAACTAATAGAGTGAGAACTCACTCATTACTTCCCCACCTAGAGAGAGCACTAATCCATTCATGAGGGATCTGCCCCCATGACTCAGTCAGTTTCCAACACTGCCACATTGGGGATCAGATTTCCACATGAGTTTTGGCGGGGACAACACATCCAAACTCCTCAGCCATACATATGAGGGTTTATTTCTGGGCTCTCTATACTGTTCCATTGGTCTGTAGGTCTGTCTGTATGCCACTGCCACACTGTCTTGATTACTGTAGTTTTGTAATATATTTTGAAATCAGGAATCATGCTATGGACTTTTGGAAAGAATACCGTGGGGGCAAAGTGCCCCTCTCATTGCATTGTATCAAGGGGTACATGATATCAACACAACTTATTACTGGTGATATTAACGTTGATCACTTTGTTAAGGTGGTATCTGCCAGAGTTCTTTACTGTAAGTTTATCCCATTTCCATTTCCATACTTTGTTCATTAAAAGAAAGTAAGTAAGTCCAGCCCATACTCAGGGGGAGGGGCATAAACTCCACTTCCTTGAAGGAATTTTGAAGAATTTATGACATTTGTTAAAATCATCACAATAATTGATTGCTGTTATGGGGGAAAGATATTTTGAGGTTGTTCAAATATCCTGTTTCTTTTTTAAGTTTCACTGACTAATTTTATCATTCTTCAGTGTATCTAGCCTGCAGCTATTGTTAGTGAGGTGTTTTAATGGTGATTTTCTACTTTTCTTATTCCATCTACATTTATTGTTTGGAATTCTTTTGTAAGGAAGATTTGTCTATTTCCTCACATTGAGTTGTTAATCATTCATTTATATAGTTCTATTTGGGCTTCTTAATATATTTTTCTTTGAGGTTATAATACAGTGTTGTCAGAATTTATTTTGCTTCTCATCTTTCAGGTTAACTCCTTTGTCCTTTTGACATATCCCAAAAAAGAGAGAGAAAAAAATGATGTTTTAGGCTAATATATTTTTCCTGCCCCAGCCTTGTTTCCTGGGATCCCTGGTCTTTTACTGGAGAATGGTGTATAGAAAGTAGGATTTGGGTTCTAGGTTTGATCATTGCTGCTGGTGTATTAACTGCTTTTAGACATTCTTACCTGGCAGAGTTAGGAAATATATGTAGTTATACTAACCCATGTATACACACATTGATATTTATTTCTGTCATCTGTATTTATTTTAACAGTTTACTTATATCTAAATTCAAAACATTTTGAAAGAGCATTCTGGTTTTTTCTTTGTTTTGGATGTATGTTGTTTAAATGGTTAATTTAAAATGCTGTGGGTATTTGCATTGGTGTCCTGACTTTCCAGTACATACTGTAGTTTTGCATAAGGTTTTAGATAAAACATGTATTCAGTTAAATTTACTTAATATGGTAAGATAAGTAATTTCCAAAGTAGGTGCTTAGGTCTTAAATGGAGGGGGCGGGGCATACATTAAATCTAGCCACTTTTTTCTTTGTTTGTTTTGTTTTTTAATGCTGTTATTGCTGAAATAATATTTATGTAAATCCATTCCTGCATAAGACAAATTCTCACAATTTTGAATCTTTCTCCTACTTTCAAACTTTGATAATAACCTCAAGAGATCTAAATGTGTGTGTGTATATGTGTGTGTGTTTAAAATTCTCATTTTACAATATGCTTATGGGCTTTATCACTTCAGGCTTAGGCCAAAACTTTTTTTTTTTTTTGGTGGCTGGTTAGTAAGGGGATCAAACCATTTAAATTCTTTGCTTTCACAAGGTTTTTAAAAATAGATTTGAATAGATCAAAATGTCCTAAGTTGCCACTGAAGCCTATATAATTATACTTAGAAATGTTTCTTTTGGGCCGGCCCCATGGCTCACTCAGGAGAGTGTGGCACTGGTAGCGCTGAGGCCATGGGTTTGGATCCTATATATAGGGATGGCCGGTGCGCTCACTGGCTGAGCATGGTGCAGACCACACCGTGCTGAGGGTTGCGATCCCCTTACTGGTCAGAAAAAAAAATAAAAAAAATGTTTCTTTTTTCTTCTTCTTCGTTTATTTATTTTTACATTTTTACACCCACAGAGCTATTGGAAGATACAGATGACGGACTTCATGAGATTGAAAATCTAAGATGAGACAATCTGTGAAAATGGAGATTTGTCTTCCAAGTTTATTTATTTATTTATTTACTTATTTTTGTGGTGGCTGGCCGGTAAGGGGATCCAAACCCTTGATCTTGGTTTTACAACCCTGCACTCTAACCAACTGAGCTTACTGGCCGGCCCTAGACCTTTATTTTTTATCTGATGCTTTTCCCTCTTACTTGTCATGTTTTTCTTCATCTTCTTTATACTAACTTTTCCCATTTGTAAAGGCCTTGCTGATTACCTATTATTAATTATAGTTATATTTAAATTTTTTTCTGGTCAGTATTGTTCTCCCCTTTTAATGGGGTTAGATTTGTTTTTCCAACCAGATTGTCCGCTTACTGAGACCAAGATTCTATTGTTTTGATTTTTGTTTCTAATTCTCACAGGCTTAGCACATTGCTAGATATATAAGGAAGCCTTCTTCAATTGGGAAACTTATATTTGGCAAAGCATATTGTGGTTTGCATATGTGCGAAGAGGGTGGCAATGTATGCATTGGTTTATGTATCAAGGAATTCTTTATTTCTGTACTGTATAGTGGTAGAGGATGGAGAGAGCACAAGTCACATAGGTCCATCTTGACCACATACTCTTATTCCCAAGAAACTTCTAGACATGCTATTTGTTGGTATGGGGATCTGAACCCTTGACCTTGACACCACACTTTAACAAACTGAGCTAACTGGCCCGGCCTCCCAAGTTTAGTTTGTATGGAGGAATTTTTTCTGCCTAAAAAATTATGGAACATTTTTTGCTCTATTTTATCGTATGATATGTTTTAAGAAACTTTTTTTCTTTATTACAAAACATACTTTCGTCTAGGTAGACAGTTAAAAATACTATACTTAGTAATGGCTATAATTAGAAAAAAACTCTGTAAACTGCTGTGTATTGAATGTTCCCCCAGAACTCTTTGGAGCTTGTTCCCTATTAAAACAGTGTTAAGTGGGCAGGAAATCATTGTCAAAAGGTGGGGCCTTTAAGAGGTGATTGGATCATGAGAACTATGCTCTTATGAGTGGATTGATCCACTTATGGAGTAATGAGTTAATGGCTTAATGAGTTATCAGAGACTGGCTCTGGTGGCTTTATAAGAAGAGCAAATGAGCATGTTGGAGAGCTCTTGCCATTCTCGCCATTTGATGGCCTGTGTCACCAGGGACCCTGTAGAGAGTTCCTGTCAAGAAGAAGGCCCTCACTGGATGTGTCCCCTGGACCTTGGACTTCCCAGCCTTCAAACTGTAAAAAATAAATTTCATTTTCTTATACATTACTCAGTTTCAGGTGTTCTGTTTCAAGTAACAGAAAAGGGACTAATACTCTGCTTGTATGGCCTTTTTAGAATTACAGTTGACTCCGATAATAGCAATGAGCAGTTTTTTAACTACAGTATACAAAAGTGTAACAGTACTTTATTTGTCCTCATAATGTTGGGCCCAGATGTTCCATAAATGTTTGAATCAGTATACTTAAATTTTGTCTTAAGTACTTTTATTGCCACATTATGTTGTAATATTTCCATTGTAGGTATACAATATTTTCATTACATTTAATTAATTAATTATTTACAGTTTATTAATATTTTTTTTACATTCTATGATGTTGTTGCAGAGCAGTTGGGGGGGATGGAGTAAGGAGAATGGAGAAAGAAATAGGGTGGGAGAAGGAAGAAGGACGAGGGATAGGGTTGAGGCCTGTGGCACCCCCTTCATTCCTGCAGGGGAGACCAGGGGGCTTCCAGTGGTGGTTTGGTTGTCACTGGGCTGGGTTCAGATCTCAGGGAGGTGTGGCTGAAGCCCTCGCCCTCCTCTGCCCTGGCTCGGGAGAGCTCAGGGTGTTTCCTGCAGTGGTTCAGTGGTCATTGCTGGGCTGGTTGTGGGTGTTGGGGTGGGGGGATGGCTGAGGCCCTCAGACCCCCGCCCTCGGGACTGGTTGCCAGTGTTGGGGGCATGGCTGAGGCCCCCAGCCCTCCACACTCCTTGGCTTGGTAGCCCAGGGGACTTCTGGTTCTTCTAGATTTTATAGGTGTTCTTTGGTGGTGTTAGACCTTCACTAGTTAATATCAAACTTTATCTCTGGTCTTTGAGTATTTTGTTTTTTCTTTCAGTTCTGTGTTGGATTATTTGCTCTTCCCACCACTTAAACTCTGCACTGGAACTAATTTGTCATCCTTTGCTTACTTCTAAAATGGGGACCTTCCTGTTGGGACCAGCACTTGAGCCCTGTGATTGAGCTAAATTGCTGCCTTGCTGCTGGTTCCCTGGGGAAGGCTTTTTGTGCAGCTCAGATTTTGATGGTTGACTTTATAGGTACTTCTGGTCTCCTGAGATCTGGTGCACCTGGGTTGTGTGGAAACTCTGGTCTGGGCCTGAGACTTCTCAGCAAACTGCACCCCTGAAGTTAGTTCTATATTCCTAACCAGTCTCCACTGAGTGGTCCTGTGCTCACTGAGGGCAGATCAGCTGTCCTTGCTGTGTGCCAGTGTTCTCCCAGTGGGCCCGTCTCCCCCACTGCCTGCACTCCAAACACTTCCCATGGGATAGGCCATGTGCAGGTCCCTTGCGATAACTCACTAGCCTCCGAGTGGCTCCTTTTTTTCAGGTGTTGTGGCTCCTCACTTCTGTGTGGGTCCATGGGAACCCTATTAGTGGTCTTGCCGGTCTGGGGGCCACCAAGTCCCTCTTCTCTTCTGCAGCCTCCAAGCAACTTTGTCTGGAGGGCACAGCTGTGGTTTTGCTGGTTCCTGCTCTTTGTGCTCAGCAGCTCCAGCCTGGAAGTGGCCAGGGCTCAAAACGGTTGGAGCGGTTCTTTCTTTCTCTCGTGGTGGCTTCTCCTGCCTTCATGCATCTGTAGGTCTCTCCTCCTTTTCCGCTGAGCTCTAGTGGCTCCAGCTTGGCTGTCGTTGCTTTTAAATAGTTGTAAACTGGTTGATTTGTGGGAGAGAGTGATGCTGAGGACCATCTATTCCATCATCTTGACCAGAAGCTTCATTACATTTTAGCTAAATAAGGACTCATGGACTGTTCTGGCAACCTATTACTTTTTATTTTTTATTTATTTGTGGAGAGGGGAAGAAGATATGGAGAATAGGCTAATCTGCATTACCAATTATTTGAACAGACTTTTGTAGTATTTTTACTTGAGGGAAATATCCTGAGGGGAAAACTGGCAGTGTGCTTACGATCCTCCAAGTCTCTCCCAAATGCTTTGTTGGTTTTCTCTTCTCCAGCTTCAGCTTTCCATGAGGGTAAAGCCTGGATTCCTGCCTCCTTTGTCTACTCAGAATGGGCAAAAGTCCTCAGGGTAAAAAATCGCTTCTTACATGTTTTTTTCCATTTCCAGAATTCTAGGCCCTTCAAACAGATGATTTTTGTATTATGCATTCTTTGTGGCTTTTCTTGTTCTGGATGGAATCTCTGGTCAGCTGTTAGTGTTTGCATTTCATCCAAAAGCAGAGGTTTTCTTTGTACCCCCATACTACAGTTGACTATTGAAGAAATCTGATTGTTTGTCTTATAGAATTTTCCAAAGTCTGGATTTTGTGGATTGCATCCCTTTGTTTTATTTAATATGGTCTTTTGTCTTCAATATTTCCTATAAACTGGTAGTAACATCTAAAGGCTTGATCAGATTAAAGTCAAAGATGATGTACAGTATGTACTTCTGTCAGGAGATACTATTTTTTCCCCCTCTTTTTGCAATATTAACCATTATTGGTGATCATTACCCAGATCCATTAAATTGTTAAGAGTTGCAAAATGGTGGTATTCTAATTTTTTTTTCTTTTCTCATTTATTGGCTGGATATGTCTATAAAATAACCTTTCTTCATCAACTCTTTGGTTACTCTGAAAGTATAGTTTGTATAGGAAAGACACAATAAATACTTTTAGTAGTCTTCAAAAGATTTAATCACCTAACATCCTTAAAAGTTGGCCAGAAAAAGTTTTTAATTTTGTTTTGTTGAAGAGTATTAACAACTCATGGATATAAAATGATTTGATTTGTTACAATCCACTGTAGCTATTCTTATTGATGCCTACATTGGCCCATTTTTGGCCAGTGGGCCTGGTCAAGTTGGCTCCCGAGTGTTTTTGGTGGGACTCTACGGCCTTTAATAACTTCCTTGTTTTTCCTTGGATAAAGTTGTTTGAGATTCATCTTTTATAGTTTTTGTTCCAGACCTGCAACTAGCTATCTCTCCAAGTAGTCCTGGTTGTTTTTAGTGGACGTGGTGTTTAAAGATCATAGTCTGAATATGAATTCTCTTTTAAAAAATTATCTGCTCTATTATATGTGTTTTAAATTGTATTAAGTTTCATAGTCTTTTTGGAAGTAGATGGAGTATACCTTTATAAATATACAGATTATTTTAAATTAAGCATTGTGCCATTTATCTTAACAGGATGGAAATTAAAAGCCAACTGTATAGAAACCGGTGATTTCCTCTTAATCATCTTTCTTGGAGTTTTGGAATTGTTACTAGGCTCTCAGGTTGCCAGTATAAATTCTACAACAGTCAGCATTATTTCATGGGTTGTTAGCTGAGTCTGAATCTAGCCCAGTGTCTTCAAAACCTGACTTTACATCTGCATTACCTGAGATATTGCAGAGACCTACAGCAGTAGGTCTGGAAAGAGACCTGATAGTGTATACCTTTATTTTGAACTGATTCTTTTATAACCAGGAATTTGTATTTCATGAATATTCATAACCAAAAAAAAGAAAGAAAAAAAGCCAAACAGTATCCCCCCTCCCCACAAAAAAGAAAGCTACCGATTTGACCAGTGGTGCTCTAAGTAACCAGTAATGAGTTATGTGCCTATTGTAGCAAATATTTCTACTTGACTCTGAAATGTTTAGTCTGAATGTGATGTAAGAACAGTGTTTAAAGACCTATGGGCAGGAGGCCGAGCCCGTGGCGCACTTGGTTGAGTGCTGCGCTGGCAGCGCGGCGACGCTCCCGCCGCGGGTTCGGATCCTATGTAGGACTGACCAGTGCGCACTCACTGGCTGAGTGCCGGTCACGAAAAACGCCAAAAAAAAAAAAAAAAGACCTATGGGCAGGTATAGTTAAGTATTCTGTTGCTAAAACATACTTCTCACTAGTAGTACTTAGATGAGCCTTGAATATTGCCTTTTGTTTATCACTCTTTATAGGGCTCTCAGAGTTTAGAAAAAAGGTGACTAGTTCTTTGGTCTAAAAGTACAATCAGATGAGCTAACTTTAGTAAGTATAAATTTCTGCTGGTGAGTATAGGTGAATCAGATCTCGTCTGAATAGACATTTTTTAACCTTAAAAAATGTTTGGAAAGGCGAGAACAATCATCCACAAATTCTACCATGCTAACATGACCATTTTACTTTTTGCGTATTCCTTTGTTATCAAATTTGGTCCATATGGAAACATTTTTACAAAATTATATCTAGTCAGAGTTTGCAAGTACCAGTCTCACAATTACCAGGTAATCCTTAGCTACTTTCTCATTTCCTCCAGTTAAAAAAAAAAAAAAGATTATATGACAGTAATTCCCATTTTAAATTCCTCACGTGTCCTATATCTGGAGCAAAGAAAAGTCATTATTGTGAATTCACTACTGTTTCTATTAGTGATGGAATTGAAAAGTAGTACAAAAGAAATTAGTAAGCCTTTAAAAGTCCAAAAATTTTTGTTTTGGATTTTACTCTAATTTTTGACGTTATAGTTATATTTTTTTAAATGTGGCTAGTGTTTATATGAGTTGGTATTCTCTGAGCACATATTACCTGATAAGAATCAGATAATTGGAAAATTAGCAGCCAATTTATTTCATATTAATATTTTTCTTGATTTGTCATACCTTGAAAAAAATTTACATTTTAACTTTCATAATTCACAACTCATAATTCTAGACTTATCAGTAATCCTCACAAGGGAGTCTGAACTCCAACCTTCCATTTCCTACGAGATAAAGCATCTGTTTACCAATTCAGTATGCTTGGGAAGTGATTTACCTAACTAGACACACCTTTCTGTATTTCATGCTAGAGGAGGTTATGTTAGATATAGGTGAAATGGTAACTGCTACTATCAGATACATTATGAAAAAATAGATTTTGTGATATAGGATACTCTAGCTATCATTTGTAATAAAAATTCTTTGGGAACATTCTTTTCAAGTTCCAAATAGACTGAGAAAGGAATATAACCTAATTATAAATCATAAACCGCATTGTTGTAAATTTTATTCATTTCTTTTACTAAAAATGTATTCGTTCTCTTTCCCCCAACCTCCTTCCCAGATTGGTTTTATAATTCCTCATAGATCTTATTTGAGCACTGAAATTAGAGTGAGACATTTTTTTCTTTTTAACCTAAGAATTGATTGAAATTGCTTTTATTCATTTTAGGAAATCTACCTTCTTTAATGTGTTAACCAATAGTCAGGCTTCAGCTGAAAACTTCCCATTCTGCACTATTGATCCTAATGAGAGCAGAGTACCTGTGCCAGATGAAAGGTTTGACTTTCTTTGCCAGTACCACAAACCAGCAAGGTAAGAAATACTGTATGCCATTTTTCATTTGGTGGCCCTGTGTAGACTGAGGAAATATATGTATGTAATATGTTTAAAGTCATGTAGAAGAGTTTTTCTTTCAAAATTAATATAGCATTTTTTTTTTTTTTTTTTTTTTTGGTATTTATAAAAGGAATGTAGAGTACGGAGAAGGATGAGGAAGGATATACCCAGTTAACATTGCAGTTATTTTTGCGGGGGGAATATGAAGTAGAGGGGGTAGTCTGTATTATATGATCTTATTCATGTAAAATTATATCTGTATGTGTATATGTATATGCATAGGAAAAATGTATGAAATGAAAATCACAAACTCATTGATGGTTATCTCTGGGTAGTGGAATTTTTAGGTAATTTTTTCTTTATTCTTAACGTTCCTCTATACTGTTTGATTTTTTTTTATAATAAGCATTTATTATATCTTTAATTAGAAAAAATTAAAACTGCTTTATTAGAGAATAATAAGATAATACAGGTTCATTGTGGGAAGTTCACACAATAGGGAAATATATAATGAGAGGAGTAAAAATCACTTGTACTTCCTCTACTTTGATATAACAGGTGTAAATACTTTGGGGGTATATCTTTCCATACTTTCCCTTCAATGTATGCACACTTACTTACAGAAATAGGATACTTTTTAAACTTGGGGATGTCTGAATAGGTTCCTTAGACTTGACATGTCCAAAATGGACCTCTTTTTTTTTTGGTGGCTGGCCAGTACAGGGATCCGAACCAGTGACCTTGGTGTTATAAGGTGGTGCTCCAACCAATTGAGCTAACTGGCCAGACCCCAAAATGGACCTCTTAATTTCACCTTCTTGTGCCCAATTTTTTCTTTGAAGACTTTCATAATTCAATAAGTAGCACTATCATTTCCTCGGTTGTTTAAGTCAGTGCCCCAAATTTATCCTTGATTCTTCTCTGCCCCTGGCCTGCCTCACATCCAGTCTATCAGCAATTCCTGTGAGTTCTGACTACAAAATGTATACTAAATTTATTCTCTTTTCCCACTTTGTCTACTAGTTGTATCATCCATTTATGTTTTTGATGAATTATTGCTATGGTGATTCTCACATGGTGATTTTGTAATTCCATCATTCCTTCTTCATTGTTGGTTGACATTCTGCTGCTAGGAAAAACTTTCTTGCCTTCATTTATTTATTCATGTATTTATTCAGATCAATGTCATACAATTGGCTAAAATCTGTCACAACTGTTAATATCATGTCAAATTATATCCCTCAAATTGGGTCCTCAAGTTTACTTCAGTGTCCTTTTAAAAAACTTTGTGTTTTTAAATAATTTCAAATTTATATAAAAGCTGCAAAATTACACACAGTTCTTATATACCCATATAAACTCAGATTCTCTGAATCTTTGAGAATAAGTTGCAGGCATAATGCCACATTGCACGTCAGTTCTTCAGTTTGTATTTACTAAATACAAGGTCACTCTGCTACATAACCGCAGTAAACCATCAAAATCAGGACATTAACATTGATTCAATATTACCATCTAATTCACAGACCCCGTTTAGATTTTTCTAGTTGTCCCAATAACTTTATGCTTTATATAAAGGTTCAGAATCCAAACTAAGATGATATGTTATGGGTTTTATGTGTTTTATCTCTTTAGTCATCCCCAATCTGAAACAGTTTCTTAGTCTTTCCTTTGTCATTTTTGAAGAGTATAAGCCAGTTATTTTCTAGAATGTCCCTCAGTTTGGGTTTGCCCGATATTTCCTCATGATTTATACATTTTTGGTGTAACACAGAAGTGATGCTATATTCTTCGCAGTATATCATATCTGAAAGTACCCAATATTGGGGCCGGCCCGTGGCTCACTCGGGAGAGTGCGGTGCTCAGAAAGTACCCAATATTGATTTGTCCCTTTACTGGTAAAAATAACTTTGATCACTTGATTTATAGGGTATTTGCTAGATTTCTCCACTGTCAAGGTAGTTAATAACATTGTACTTATTAATTAACAAGTAATTAGTATATATTTTTAAAACTCCGTAAATACCCTCTTCCTCATCAAGTCTTCACCCAACCCATCATTATTAGGCTGATGATTTCCAAATGGTGATTTTCTAATTCCATCATTATTTGTAGATTTATTAATTGGTGTTCTACTATAGGGGAGAGGTTTTGCTTATCCCCTATTTATTTGTTCGTTTATATATTTATATCATTATAGACTCATGGTTTTGCTTGTAAAATTACAATTTGTTAGTAGCATTCTTTATTTTCTTGCTGGCTTCTGTCTCTCTCTCTTTTTTTTTTTTACATGTCCCAGTCATTCTCTGAGCATTTCCTTGCTACTGGTGCAACGAGGTATTCAAGGTATTCCCTATTCTTCTTGTATTTTCCCTCCCTTGGCCTTGGAGTTACCCATTCCTGCAAAGAGCCCTGGTTCTTTTTAGAAGAGAGTGATACTTAGAAACAAAGAGTCTGGATATAGTTGTGCTTGTTGCTACTGGAGTGTTGCTGTTCCTATGTTGTCCTCTCAGTGGGTGGAGCTAGAGTACTCGAAACTTCTTAGTTATATAGCAGGTCTTATTTTTTTTTTCTGGATAAAAGAAAAATCATACTTAGAAGTATCATTCAATCTATTTTTATTGAAGAAAAATTTATAAATGCTTTGGTATCCTTTGTTCATTACAGTATAGTGATTAAAAAGATTTTTAACATTTTAGTCTCAAGAGAGTTTCATATTCATATATTTCTGTTGTAATCTTTGTTATTTCCTACTTATATTTGCTTTTGGTTTACTTTGCTCTTCTTTTTCTGTTTTCTTAAGGTAGAAGTTTATATTACTGATTTGAGATTTTTCTTATTTCTAATATAGGTGTTTACAAGTATAAATTTCCCTCAAAGCACTGCATGAACCATGCACCCTATAAATTTCGATATGTTGTGCTTTGATTTTTATTTCAAAGTACTCTCTAATTTCTCTGTGATTTCTCTTTTTACCCATTGTTTATTTAGGGGAGTGTTGTTTAATTTCCACACATTTGTGAATTTTCTAAATTTCCTTCTGTTATTGTGGTCAGAGAGCGTATTTTCTACGATCTTAGTCTTTTAAAATGTATTAAGACTTGTGGCCAAAAATAAAAATTAAATTAAATTAAATTAAATTAAAAAGAGTTTCATAGGATCTAAAAGTAATATTTTGCCCAAGTAGTCATGAAGTCATTGGTATAATACATCAGAAATCCTTGAATTAATAGAAACAAAAATCCTTGAATTAAGCCTTAAGTTTTTATTTTTTGAGATGCTGTATTAATAATTTAAACCTTTGTCCTGTCCTTAAATCAAGAATCATAATTAAGAAACTCATTTTCATTAAAAAATCAAATCTCAGAGCTAGAGATCTTCCTGTCTAGTTTTCTTATAAAAAGAAACTTGAAGCCTAGAAGGTTGAAATGATTTGCCCACAATCACACTTAGTTAATGTCAACCAGGAATAGAACCCAAGGCTGCAAATTCAGTGTCTTTTTACTCATCTGCATGCTACCGTACTTCATATTTATCATATGGGTGGTTTTAGTTGTTAGAAATTATATCTTGTAGGATAAGTTTGGTTGCATTTAACATATTGACTTAAAGAATTGATTTATTGAGTTAGTAACAGATAGCACTGTGTTTAGCTCAGTGGTGCCATCAAGGACCTAGTTTCTTTCCCCATTCCACTTTACGTTCTTCATCAGCTTGATAATAAAGTTGCTTTCCCCTGATGGTCACAGGATGTCTCTTGACTCTTGGAACTGTATACTTTCTCTTCTGTTTTCAGAGTGAAAGAGAATTGCTTCTAGAAGCTCTCTCAGAAGACTTGATGAGTTTGTATTCAAAAACCTTCCTCATCCTTTCTAGCAAACCTCTCTTTAAGTCTTTTGAGGCAAATAGGGCAAGGTGAAGGTCCTAGCATCATTGATTGTGTCTAGGGATGAGATTAAACTGATTAGTATAGGCCTGAGCCACATGCCCCACTTGGAGAGTTGGGGCCGATGAAGTACAGCAAGCTTCTCTAAAGTTCTGGGCTACACTGGAGAGGTATGGCTCCCAAATAGAAATCAGTGTAGTTACCAAGGAAATAGGCAAGGGATGCTGAGGAGGCAATTGCAGTATCCAACAATAAAAAACTAACCATGTTTATGTGTTTTCAGCGGATTTGCTGGTAATAATTATCAATTAATTTCTATCTGTAATACTTGTTTATAGAACAATTGTTTTGAAAGGACTCATTTTCCGTGCAGATAATAGGGAAGTCTTTTGTTGAGCTTTTATATTGTACTTTATTGGGTAGTGAAATTCACATTCTGAAACATGAATGCTCTTAAAAATTGACAAAGGATGCAAGGTTATACCATATATCTTTGTCATATGATATTGACAGTAGCTTTTATTTGCTCATATACTTAAATCTCCTTTTTTTTTTTTTTTGATGCTAGCTCGCGTAGGGATTGAATCCTGGACCTTGGTATTATCAGCACCATACTCGAACAAACTTATCTAACCTTTTAGCCCCTTAAATCTCCATTTTTACATGGCAGACTAATTTTCCTAATTTGGTTTCTAACTTGTGTTAACTATGCATTTTCTTAGCAAAGCAAAGGTTATTTTGTATATACATCTAATTCTGTTGCTATTATTAACATCTAGGTTATTACTGTGCTTATAACTGATTCTCACCATTACATGTCATTTTTGGCTATGTAACATATATGATGATTAAATGCAAACCCAGACAATCTGCGTTTGAATTCAGTTTTGTCACTGCTAGCTGAATGATCTTGTATGCAATAGAGTTCTTCATTTGCTTCTCTGTAAATTATGTTTATTAAACAACACTTATTTTGTAGAGTTGTTTTGAACTTTGGAATGAGATAATACATGTAAAGTACTTAGTCTAGTACCTGGCACAAAGTTTTGTTGTGCCAGCAAAGTAAGTTGGCTCATTTTGTGACAATTACCATGCCCTGTATCAGTATACTGTTTAAATATTCTCTGCTTCTTTAGTGTGTATAAGCATTTGCCAGTTAAGTGTTATAATAAAATCAATAAGAGTTTTAGCCACAGAGACGCAGTGAGTACATCTATTCTGCTTTAGTTTTCTCCTTCATTTTCCTAGGTAGGAAAGTCCTAATGCATTAACAGTTTTTTTTAAATTTCATTTTTGGGGGGCAGATGCTCATTATCAAATGATTATTGAGTGCCTTCTGTACATTGTTCTAGAAAGGAAAGAATTAATTTATGTGAAATGTTTGGAGAATTCATTTGGTTAATAAACAGGTTCTTAGTACTATTTCATAATAAAACCATCTTTTGTTTTTCAGCAAAATTCCTGCCTTTCTAAATGTAGTGGATATTGCTGGCCTTGTGAAAGGAGCTCACAATGGGCAGGGCCTGGGAAATGCCTTTTTATCTCATATTAGTGCCTGTGATGGGATCTTTCATCTAACACGTAAGTATAGTTGTTTATTGAATCATTGATTTCATTAAAGTCAGTGTTTTCTTTCTGTTATTGTTCAAATAAAATTAGAAATGATTAATAGAAGATTACTTTGCTTTACAAGATGAATCATGGGTTTGTTAATTTGTGACTTTAATGTAAGTATCATCTCAATATGTGAAGTCTTATTTCATTGCAAGTATATGCTGAATTGATATTATACTCTAATTGAATTTTATCCCCTGTTCTGGATTAGAGCCATTGAGAAGTGTTTCTGAGTGGAACTTTGTTGATTGTAAAGGCATTTTGAAATTTTCTTAAGTTGTGGAATTTTTCTGCATTCTTGCTTTTCCACGTATTGAGAAGGCAGAACTGATAGAAAAGGGGATTCTATTAATTTCAAAGGAGATAAGGGCACCCAGATTATCTATTAGAAATGAAAGTATTAAGGAGAAATGATAGATGAGCTTGTCCTGAGAGAGGGAGATAAAGCAAATTAAGAAAACAGGTAGAACTGCGGGTTGTTTTGTTTTCTTTTGACTACAAAAGTGAGTCAAAAACATAGTAATTCTTTGACAAAATAGAAGGGTTCAGGTTAAGGCTTAGGTCAAGAATGCATTTTATGGTAATAGTATTGTAATGAGTAAATTAATACAAACAAAGAAAACAAGTTTTACATGGGTGCCAGCTGTTGTCTGGTTCAGTACTTTTGTGTTACTGGTCCTCAAGTGGATAACTATAGCAATTGAGAATGAGCATTTAGGAAATTTTATAGCAGTTTGACTAATTTTTTTGTCATTTGAATGAAATAATTTTAAAAACTGTGTTAGTACTTTTTGTATGCCTTTCAAAAAAATTGATTTGCCTAGTTAACTCATTTTCATTTTACAAAGACTCACCACAGATAATTTGAGAAGCACTGATCTGTGTTGTTTCACCTTGGGTAGAGTTATGCAGAGACCTTCTGGAAGGCTTTGCGGTGTAGGCAAAGAATGAGGTTATGTAGGGGGGAGAGATTCAGTTGTGTAGAGAAGTGTTAACCAAAATTCTGTACATTGGCAAGAACCTCTTTGTTTTCCCGATGGTTTGTTTTTCTACTGGTTCTGGTGATTTTGATGTCAGGATTTTAAAGTGAGGGTGGAGTCAAGTGTGACTCCTGTGTTTCTGCACTGTGACAGTTGAATGAATCCTAATGCCATTCACAGAGATGTTAAAAATAGAAAGAGCAGCAAGATGAGATGAGAGAGAGATGATGAGTTCAGTTTGGGACAATTTTTTGAATTTTTGTACCTGGGACATCCAGATAGATATCTATCAGGAAGTAGGATTGAGAGGACAAATGTGACAGAAGGACGGGGCAAGAGAACTGACTTGGGTGTGAGAGTGATTAAACTGAGTGGAATAGAGCTTAAAATAGAGTAGGAGTGAAAATAGGAGAGGACTGAAAAATGAAAGGCTCTGATTAAAAATGTAAGGATCTGATTTCCTGATGAGGTTTTAGAATAGGTATGCTGGATATAAGGGGGTTTTGTGGTTAGGGAGGGATATTTGACCTAAAATTTTCAGAGCTGGAGCAGTTTAGGGTGATGGTAAGTTCTTGATGATGGTCTGAAACCATTAGTAAATGGTAGTAATAAATGTCAGTTTGTTGTTTCTTACGTAATAGTCAATAGTCATCTGTTATATTTTTCTAACCCTTAGGGGAAAAGATGAATTTGGTTAGCAGCATACATACTTTATTTCATTTGGGCTAAAGATATCATCGTTAAGAAAGGAAAAAGATTTAGTTAAACTAGATACAGTCCTTTCTTATAGTGATTGATTTCAGAGATGTTGAAGTGTGAAAATATGCATCTTAGAATTGGTGAAATATGGTATATATTACTGTATAGTGTATAGAACACCCAATGATACATTTTAAAAAACTCCACAGAGTTAGAAAAGAAGACAGAGTTTAGAAAGATAAGAGTTTGGAGAGCTTACTTCGAAGCTGTGAAAATAGAGAATTCTGTTTTTGTTGGGTTTCTTTTTTTTGGCAGCTGGCCGGGAAGGGATTCCAAACTTTTGACTTTGGTGTTATCAATCAGCACTATGCTCTACCGAGTGACCTAACCAACTTGGCCAGCCTGAGAATTCTTTAATTCCAAATTATGGTATATTTTCATCTTCAACAATTAGATTATTAAATATGAGTGTGCAATAAAATTTTATCTTTCATATTGCTCTTTATTTGAAGATTATTTTCTTCAAAATATTTTAAAGTCACCAGAAATGCAGTTCTCTTATTTATTTATTTATTATTCATTAGTTAAATAGTAAATGCTTTCTGTTTTGGGTGCTGGGGATATAGTGAGTAGCAGAATCTGATAAAGTTTTTGCTTTTATGGAGCTTCCAGTCTAGTGGTGGAAGTAGACAATGAATAATTGTATTAATAGATGTATAATTACAGTGTTGGATCTGAGCTTTTTTTTCCTCCTAAACTTACTGGTGAGTTGTTTGTCTATTTGCCTATTACTATGTTTGAAACTTGTTTTAGTTCTTAACTTCATCATTTCTTATTTTTGTGAGTAATATATAATCCAGTTTTTATGTTTACATGTTTTATTGTCTCTATTTTTCTTTTAGACAGTTGGTTTCAAACTACTAAGGAAAAGGAGAGTATAGAGGGTGATGATATATATTAGCATTCAGGGTGTTTTTCAGCTTTCTATTAGAACTTCTGAAAGTTAGGGAACAGAAAAATTGTTAATGGGAAGTTTTGTGGTTTCTCATTTGAATTTTAATTTATTAATGTTATGTTTCTCTCTGTTAATATGATTAATTTTTAAAAATTAACTTTTCCCTCACCTTGTTTACTTCCCTTGGTATTAGAAATATTTAAAATATATAAATTTTCTCAAAAATTTGTACTTGTTTAAAATGTAAACATATACTTCGATAGGTTTGGTTTGGCTTTAAATCTTTAGATCACTCTATCTTATTCATTTGACACTTATTTATGGAGCACCTCTTAAAAGAGTGCTAGATGCTGAGAGATCTAATGGTGAATAAAAACAAATACAACCCTTGCCTCCATGGAGTTCATAATCCTGTGGATTGAATAAATGGTCACGTAATAGATGTCCTTTTCCAATTGTGTAGAAATAACAGAAAATACATGTGTGTGAGTGTGTGGTATAACTTTGAGGAAACAACGGTTATGTTGAAAGGTAAAGGTTGAGTGGGAGCTAAAGTTGCAAATGGAGGAAGAGGAAGGTTGATTATTCAGAGTAAATGGCTTTTTCAAGGCCATGTGGTTGAAGGGAGACTGCTGCCTTAAGAATGTCAGTGTGGATAAAACGAAAGATGAGTAGGAGCAATGAAAAAAGAGCCCACAGATGTGGTTGGGGATGTCACCATGTTCACCATATCAAATATTTCCATCTCTGATGGCTTAAATATAAAGGATTTAAAATGAAGAGTTGGGGCGGGGACAGATTAAATTGTTCCAGGAGCTTATTTTGCAATTATTTAGTTTAGTTGTATTGTTAATGTTTTAAGAACTCACAATTGACTAAGGTACATTTTGTTATAAAACTATACTTTTGATATACTGATAATGATTTTCATAGATGAGGTTTGAGCATTAAAAAATGTAGAATATTTTTTTGTGTAAGAATCTATATACACATTACTAGTTTGCTTGCCCCCAAATAGCATCACCCTCCCACCCGCTCCGTGAAGTTTGTTGCCTAATGTGTAGATATTTCAGACCACTCCCCCTATTAGTCATTTAGAGTTCTTTTTAAAGTTTTATTCTTAATGGTTTTCTTGTTTGCAAAATATACTGATAAGGACATGGGAGATGGTAGAAATAATGAAAGATTATCTTGTTTGCATGTGTGCAGATCTGGCGTTATATTTGTCTTTTAAAGTGTATTTTCCAAGTTCGTGTGTGTTAATTCATACCTGCGGATTCAGCTATATAAACAGGAATTTATCTTCACTAAACACATGTTGCTGATGTGAAAGTTAGGTCTTATTTTGACACATGAAAATATAAAAACTGTCAGATTTGTGTGGGGAATTATGAGAGTTTATCTTTTTATTTTGTGATTATCAGCAAAGTTTTATGGGAAGTATTTTTGTAGTACAAATGAATCTCGTTTATAAAAATTAATTAGAAAACAGAATCAGTGTCTTCACTTAGTGTAGGGTCACTTATTTTAAACTAGTTTAAATGTTTAGAGAATTTTTCCAAAAGAATATTGATTTAAGAATGAACTATAATCTACTGTCTATGTGAAATTTCACATATAGTTTATTGAAGATACTCTTTATCTTGTGTGTAAGCCAGTTTGTAGCAAATGTGGACCAATTTTATATAGTAGGTAGATGCAGCATTAAATTTTTTTTTACATGCAGTAACATGGATGAATCTCAAAATAATTATATTGAGTAGAAGAAAGCAGTCTGAAAAAAGCATATACTATAACTTCATTTATATAAGATTCTAGAAAATGCAAACTAATCTATTAGAAAGCAGATCAGTGGTTGCTTGGGGTCAAAGGGGTGGGGAGTGGCAGAGGGAGGGGTTATAAAGGGGCATAAGGAAACTAGGGGGTGATGGATATGTTCATAATCATGATTGTGGTGATATTTTCACAGGCATATGCATATATCAAATTGTACATTTTTTGTACATTTTATTATATGTCAGTTTCACCTCAATAATGCAAAAATTGTGGGATATTTTATTTTTTTATTTTTTATTTTATTTTAAAAAATTTTTATTAATATTATTTTTTTACATTCTACAATGTTGTAGAGCATTTGGGAGGGAGAGGAAGAGGGAGAGGGGAAAGGGGAAGGAAATGGGATGGAAGAAGGAGGAAGGAGGAGGGGTGGGATTGAGGCCTGTCGCAACCCTCACATTCCCACAGGGGAGACTGGTGGGCTTCCAGCGGTGGCTTGGTTATTGCCAGGCTGGGTGCAGATGTCAAGGGGGTATGGCAATAGCCCTCGCCCCCCCGCCACCCCAGCTCAGGAACCCGGGGCCCTTCTTGCTGAGGATTGCTGGTCTTCACTAGGCTGGTTGGGGGGCGGGGGCGTGGTTGAGATCCTCAGCACCCGCCCCCCACCCCCCTGCCCTGGCTTGGGCCTGCAGCAGCTCGGTGGTCATTGCTGGGGTGGTCGCACTTGTCTGGGGTGGGGGGTGGGGAGTGTGGCCAAGGCCCTCAGCCCTCATCCTTGGGATTGGTTGCTGGTGTCAGGGGGCATGGCTGAGGCCCCTGGCCCTCCTCACTTCCTGGCTTGGTAGTCCAGGGTACTTCCGGTCCTTCTAGGTGTTATCATTGTTCTTTGGTGAAATGAGACTTTTACTAGTTATCAAACTTTGTCTGTTTGTGGGTACTTTGTTTTTTTCTTTCAGTTCTGTTTTGGATTATTTGCTGTTCTGACCACTTAATCTCTGCACTGGAACTAATTTGTTGTCCTTTGCTTACTTCTAAAATGGGGGAACTTCCTGTGGGGACCAGTACTTGAGCTCTGTGGTTGGGCTAAATTGTTGATTTGCTGCTGATTCCCTCATGATGGCTTTTGTGCAGCTCAGGTTTTAATAGTTGACTTTATAGGCACTTCTGGATTTGGTGAAATCTGGTACACTGGGTTTATAGAAACACTGGTCTGGGCCTGAATCTTTTCATCAAACTGCACCCCTTGCAATTCTATATTCCTGACCAGTCTCCTCTGAGTGGTCCTACACTAATTGGGTGGTAGATCAGCTGTCCTTGCTGTGCCCCAGCATTCCCTTGGTGGGCCCATCTCCCCCACTGCCTGTGCTCCAGACACTTCCTATGGGGTGAGCTGTGCTTCAGTCCCTTGCGATGACTCACTGGCCTCTGAGTGGCTCCTTTTTTTTTCAGTTGTTGTGGCTCCTCGCTCCTATGTGGGTCCACAGGAACCCTGTTGGTGGTACTGCTGGCCTGAGGGCCACCAAGGCCTTCTCCCCTGCAGTGTCTGAGCAGCTTCATCTGAAAGGCACAGCTGTGGCTTTTTGCCAGCTCCTGCTCCATGTGCTCAGCAGCTCCAGCCTTAAAGCGGCGGTGGCATGAAACAGTTGGAGCGGTTTTTTCTTTAGTGGCTTCTCCTACGTTCATGCAGTCTGTAGGTCTCTCCACCTCTTCCCCTGAACTCTAGTGGCCCCACCTTGGTTGTCATTGCTTTTTAATTGTTGTAAGTTGGTTGATTTGTGGGAGAGAGTGACACTGGGGACCATTTATTTCACCATCTTGACTGGAAGCCTGGGATATTTTTTTAAAAAACAACTTTTTTTATTTTGTTTTTGGCTAGGAGAGATTTGCTTGTTCTTTGCTTACCTTGATTCTTTCAGTAGTGTAAGCATTAGAGATGATGTTGTATTTCTAGGTAATAGCAGGTTGGTAAAGCTATTTGTATTGATTTCTTTTTTTATTGAAACATAATTAATTGTACATATCTGTGGGGTACAGTGTTGAATATCAATACCTGTGTGCAATATCTGATGCTCAGATCAGGATAATTGTTTCATTCAGCCTTACACATTATAATCATTTTTTGTGGCCCTTTATCAATTTCTCACTAACTCTCCCTTCCCCTCCACCTTTCTCACCTCTGTTGGCCTCAGTTCTGTTCTCTCCTTTTGAAAGTTCAATGAATTATTGTGATTGTTGTATCTTTCTTTCTTTATTTTTTTAGCTTCCACTTATGAGGGAGGACATGCAGTATTTTTCTTTCTGTGCCTGGCTTATTCCACTTAACAGAATTTTCTGTAAGTTCATTCATGTTGCTGTGAATGGCAGACTTTCATTTTTTTTTTTTTTTTTTTTTATGGCAGAGTAGTATTCCATTGTGTATATATACCTCATTTTCCTTATCTAGTTGTCCGTAGATGGACATTTAGTTTGGTTCTGTGTCTTAGCGATTGTAAATAGAGTTGCAATAAACGTGGGAGAGCAGATATCCCTTTGACGTTATGATTTCCATTCCTTGGGGTATGTATGTATGTAGTGGGATTGCTGGGTCATATGGCAGTTCTATCTGTGGT
This sequence comes from Cynocephalus volans, assembly GCF_027409185.1. Taxonomy (NCBI): domain Eukaryota; kingdom Metazoa; phylum Chordata; class Mammalia; order Dermoptera; family Cynocephalidae; genus Cynocephalus; species Cynocephalus volans. Next base: position 241,769,035 of record NC_084460.1, on the reverse strand, counting down.
TGTTTAAAGAACCTCCATACCATTTTCTATAATAGCTGCACTAATTTACAGTCCCACCACAGTGTAGGAGGATTCTCCTTTCTCCATATCCTCGTCAGCATTTGTTGTTCTCTGTGTTTTGGATTATGGCCAATCTAACTGGGGTGAGATGATATCTCAGTGTGGTTTTCATTTGCATTTTCCTGATGCGTAGTGATGTTTAGCCTTTTTTCATGTGTCGGCCATTTGTATATGTTCCTTTGAGAAATGCCTATTCAGCTCTTTTACTCATTTTTTAAGTGGGTTACTTGTTTTTCACTGTTAAGTAGTTTGAGTTCTTTCTGTAGTCTGGATATTAATCCCTTTTGCAGGTGTGCAGAAGCTTTTTAGTTTGATATAATCCCATTTGTTTATTTTTTCTTTTGTTGCTTGTGCTTTTGGGGTCTTATTCATAAAGTCTTTGCCCAGTTCTGCCACCTGAAGTGTTTCCCCTGTGTTTTCTTTTAAGAGTTTTATAGTTTCACATCCTACGTTTAAGTCTCTAATCCATTTTGAGTTCATTTTGGTATATGGTGAGTGGTTCGGGTCTAGTTTCATTCTTCTGCACACAGATGTCCCCCATCACTTACTGAAGAGGCAATCTTTTCCCCAATGTATGTCCCTGTTACCTTTGTCAAAGATCAATAGGATGTAAGTATGTGGGTTGATTTCTGGGTTCTCTCTTCTGTTCCATTGATCCGAGTGTCTGTCTTTATGCCAGTACCATGCTGTTTTGGTTACTATAGCTTTGTAGTATAATTTGAAGTCAGGTAGTGTTATGCCTCCAGCTTTATTTATTTATTTTTTTGCTCCAGATTGCTTTGGCTATTTGGGGTCTTTTGTTGTCCCACATGAACGTTAGGATTATTTTTCCTGTTTCTGTGAAGAATATCACTGGTATTTTGATGGGGATTGCATTGAATCTGTAGATTGCTTTGGGGAGTATAGACATTTTCACAATGTTAATTCTTCTAATCCAAGAGTGTGGAATGTCTTTTCATCTTTTTTTATCCTCTTTCATTTCTTTCAGCAGTGATTGTAGTTCTTGTTGTTGGGAATCTTTCACCTTCTTGATTAAGTTTATTCCTAAGTATTTTATTTTTTTGGTGACTATTGTAAATGGGCTAGCTTCCTTGATTTCTTTTTCTGCTAGTTTGTTATTGGAATATAAAAATGCTACTGATTTTCATGTGTTAATTTTGTATCCTACAACTTTACTGAAATCATTTATCAGCTCTAAGAGTTTTTTTTGTAGAGTCTGTAGGTTTTTCTATATAAGATCTTGTCACCTGCAAACAGGGACAGTTTGACTTCTTCTTTTCCAATTTGGATGCCTTTTATTTCTTTCTCTTGCCTGATTGCTCTGGTTAGTACTTCTGATACTGTGTTAAATAGGAGTGGTGAAAGTGAGCATCCTTGTCTTGTTCCTGTTCTTAAGGGAAAAGCTGAAAGTTTATCAGGATGACACTGGCAAAGGGTTTGTCATATATGGTGTTTACTGTGTTGAGATACTTTCTTTCTGTACCTAATTTGCAGAGTCTTTATCATGAAGAAATGTTGAATTGTTTCAAATGCTTTTTCTGCATCTGTTGAGATAATCATATGGTTTTTGTCCTTGATTTTGTTGGTGTGGTGTATCACATTTATTGATTTGCATATGTTGAACCATCCTATCATCCCTTGGTGAATCCCACTTGATTGTGATGTATAATCTTTTTGACGTATTGCTGTATTCTGTTTGCTAAATATTTTGTTGAGGATTATTGCATCTATGTTCATCAGAGAACCTATGTAGTTTTCTTTTTTTGTTGTATCTTTTTGTGGTTTTGGTATCAGAGGGATGCTGGCCTCATAGAGTGAGTTAGGGAGAATGGCCTCTGCATTTCAATTTTTTTGAGTAGTTTGAAGCAAAGTGGTGTTAATTCCTCTTTAAATGTGTGGTAAAATTCATCAGTAAATTCTTCTGGTCCTGGGCTTTTCTTTGTTGAGAGGCTGCTAATTACTGCTTCAATCTTATTGGTTGTTATTTGTTCAGGTTTTCTCTGTCCTCTTTGTTCAGTCTTGTTAGTTTGTATGTGTCCAGAAATGTGTCCATTTTCTCCAGGTTTTCAAATTTGTTTTTGCAAAATTGTTTATAAATGTCTCCAATGATTCTTTGTATTTCTGTGGTATTGGTTGTAATGTCTCCTTTTTCATTTCTCGTTTTTGTTATTTGGGTCTTCTTTTTTTTTTTAGTTCACCTAGCTAATGTTTTCTCTATTTTGTTTATCTTCTCAAAAATACAACTTTTTATTTTGTTGATTTTTTAAATTGTTTTTGGGGTCTCTATTTCACTTAGTTTTTTTCTCTGATTTTAATTATTTCTTTCTGTCTACTAATTTTGGGATAGGACTGTTCCTGTTTTTCTAGTTCTTTGAGATGTAGTGTTAGGTTCTTTATTTGAAATCTTTCTGTTCTTTTTGGTATAAGTGCTTATTGCAATAAACTTCCCTCTTAGTATTGCTTTTGCAATATCTTGTAGGTTTTGGTATGATGTGTCTTTATTTTCATTAGTTTTAGGACATTTTAAAATTTCCTATTTAATTTCTTCTTGGACCCATAGGACATTCAGGAGCATGTTGTTGAATTTCCAAGTATTTGTATAATTTTTAGAGTTTCACTTGTTATTGATTTCTAGTTTTAATCAGTTGTTGTCTGTAAAGATACTTGAAATGATTTCATTTTCTAAAAATTTGTTGAGACTAGATTTGTCACCTATTGTGTAGTCTATCCTGGAGATTTTTCCATGTGCTGATGAGAAGAATGTATATTCTATAGTTGTTGAATTAAATGTTATGTAGTTATCTGCCAGGTCCAATTGGCCTAAAGTGTAGTTTAAATCCTGTGTTTCTCTGTTGATTTGTTGCCTAGATGATCTGTCCAATGCTCAGAGAGGGGTGTTCAGGTCCCAACTATTATAATATTGGGTGTCTATCTATTTCTGTAGCCCTAATAGTGTTTGCTTTATACATCTGGGTGTTTCCATGTTGGGTGCATATATATTTATGATTGTTTTGTCTTCTTGCTGGATAGATCATTTTATCATTATATGATGGCCTTCTTTGTCTCTTTTTATGGTTTTTGTTTTAAAGTCTATTTTATCTGATATAAAAACAGCTACTCCTGCTTGTTTTTGGTTTCTGGTTATGTGGTATATCTTTTTCTACCACTTCACTATTAGTCTGTGTGTGTCTTTATAGGTGAGGTGAGTCTCTTGAAGATAGCATATAGTTGGGTCTAGCTTTTTAATCCAATCAGATAGTTGGTGTCTTTTGAACAAGGAGTTTTATCCATTTACAATTAGGGTTGTTATTGAAAGTTACTGTCTACTCCTGGCGTTTTATCAATTTTCATTTGGATGTTTTTAATATCTTTTGTTGGTTTCTTTCCCTTTTATTGTTTGTCTCTGTTTTCATTGTCCATATTCATTGTTTAAGTTGCATGTGTGCCTCCATGGCCTAGCACTAGAGCACTTAGTGATTCCTTGCTGAGGGTAGTAGCACTGTGCTGGTTTGTTGGGGGTGTGGGTGAGCTCTCAAGTTCTTGGGGGAAGTGCCTGTGTGCTCTGTTGCCCTTTAGCTGGGGTGGGTGGCCCTGGGTGGGCTTGTTGGTACCCTGGCTAATTTCCTGTTACCCTGGTGGGTACTTGGGTATATTGGAGCTCCTCAGTTTGAATAGGTGACCCTGGGCGGGGTTTCTCTTTCCTCTTTCATAGAGGTTCTCTTTCCTCTTTCATAGAGGCAGAGGCTCTTTTTAGGTCCTTGCTTCCCCGTTTTGGGGATGGGTTGGTGGTGATTGCGAATTTTCTTCCCTTCTCTTTTTTGGATATCCTGGTTACTGCATTCTCTGTGGGTTCTGCATGTGTCTCTCCCCGGATCAAGGCAGTCATGTGGGCTCTGCACATACCTTCTACACCCAGGTATGGTACTGTGTGTGACAGTATAATTCCCCCTGTGAGTTGGGCCACAGGTCGCAGGTCTGCACTTGCTCACCTCTTTTCCCTGGCTCCATGGGTGACTCTCTTCATGTCATTAAAGTTGATTGGTGTGTGTCTGTCTGCATGGAGATGCTGTCAGAAGTGGCAGTGGCTGTGGTGGACCACCTGTGTGGAAGCATTTTCTGCCATCTGCAGGTCTTGCAGGAGCTGCCTGCAGCTGCTGAGGTCCCTGGACACACTTTCTGCTGACTGCTGTTATGGTGGAGTGCTGCCCCCAGCCACTGAAGTCCCTTAGTACGCTTTCTGTCATCTTATTTATATTAATTTACAAGTAAAATTAACCTGACTTTCATGAGTCTTAAAATTTTGTGAAGAATCTTCAATTTTGGTGCAATTACAGTGAAATTATCTGTCGCTGTCATACATTAATTTGGTAAGTACAGAATCTTTTCAGCCAGAGAATTCTTTAAACTTGATTCTATAATAATGGAATAGGCAAGTTTGTTAGTAGATTAATTGGGCAAAACATTTAAAAAAGTGTTATTTATAAAGTTTAGGCATGTACATATTTTATTTTTAAAATTATCATACTGTACAATTGCCTTTTTTGGGTATGCAGTTTTATGTATTTTGACATATGTATGTATTTGTGATACCACCATAGCAATCACGATACAGAACACTTTAATCGCCCCAAAAAACTTCTTTATGCTGTCTCTTAATAGTCACAGTCTCCCCATACCTCACCCTGGCAACTACTCATCTCTCCTCCGTTACTGTAGTTTTTTTCTTTTTGAGAGTTACATAAATGAAATCAAAGGAATGTGCTTTTTTTGTTGTGTTTTGATAAGATGTTTACAGATGGAAGGTAATGGTGTTATTAGTAGTTCCTCTGGGCCCATCCGTCAGACATACTTCTGTCTGGGGGGGGGGGGGTGAGGTTAATCCAGAGGGAATTGGTTTTCTATGTGTTGTTTTTTTTTTTACTTTTTTAGTTTTCTTTAATTCCATTCTATTATGGGTCTTTTAGGTGTCTTTAAATACCAAAATGTTCTTTTCACTCTTGCTGTTTTTGGAAATTTTGCTTTTATTTTCTTCCAAAGTTTAACTTTTAAAAATTCTTAGTAAAATTTTGTCTTAAAGCAGACTAAGTCTTAAACTTAATGGCCAGAGCTGCCTATATCTAAAAACATATAAAATGCCTGGAAAATACAGAATTTAGTGAAAATGGTAAGATTCCTGTATTTGTCAGACTTTTTCACCCAGAAGCCCTTAACTGCCAAGGATGAGGAACATGAGGGCTTTTGGTGTACGTAGTGTAACTCAAGATACTCACTTCAAGGAAAAATTTTTGGAATCCTGTGGTTTGTTCATGCAGTACAGGCATATGGGTATAGAGTAATTTTATGTGTCATCTTTGTTGAAAATATTTGTCTTTTCCTTGGATTTCTTCTACTACTTTTCTACTTAGAAAGTTTTTAATTTTCCCTGAGAGAGATCAGGCAAATATTCACAACTCTGTTCTTCTAGTTAATTTAACCTCATTCTTTTATTGTGATATAAAATATATTAATGTGGTGCATAAAATGCACAAATCCGGAGTATACATCTAGATGCATTTGTACACACGTTTATACTTGTGTAACCATTGCGTAGGCCAAGATATAGAACATTTCTGTCATCCTTACCAGGGTGATCACTACTCTGACTTGTATCATCATCATCAGTTTTATTTATTCTTAACCTTTGTATAAATGTAACCATACAATCTATATTCTTTTTTGCCCCTCCTTTTTCTCAATATAGTGTCTGTGAGATTCATACCTATTATTGTGCATATTGGTATTGATAATTTGTAATTTTGTCAGTCAGAAATTTGGATTTTACCCGTTTTGAGGCCAATATTCAGGATTATATCACTTAGTTAACAAAGCTCTAGTTTGTAGAAGGAAATACATATCAATCCACTCTAAATGGATTTAAATGGGAAGAAGTTTGGGGCAGAAGGAACAGTCAGGAGGTCATGGTAGTATTTCATGGAGGAAGTAATGAGGGCTGGATTTCAAAAAATTGTCAGTGGTAGTTGAGGGAAAAATCAAACTTGAGAGACTTTGTAAAGGGATAGGACATAATGATAAGCTCTTTCATCTCCAATAGGTAGAATTCTCCTTAGATAAGACTGTTTGCTAAAAATTAAATATAGAATAGGGAAACAACAACCACATTATGGGAAGCAAATTCTTTTAAAATTCGTACATGTAGTAACTTCTCCAAAAACAAGTGTGTTATTTAGAAAAATGTTTTTTTCAGGGTTTAGTGAGCCAATGTGACTTGTTTACACCAATTTTTAGAAATAATATGACTTCCTTTTGTTATATTTTTTAAGCTTTGGACATGATGAAGTTATTGATTTCACTGAATTCTGAGTTTTTTAAAGCTGGCAGTAGGAGGTTTGAAGTTATATTTCAACAGGAAGCTGAGTCATTTGTGTGTTATCTGAAGGACAGCACCTTTGGCAATATCACTGTACCTACTGTCAAGCTATTTACAGATAAAACACGTAAAATTTCTCATCGGGTACTTAGGAATATGGCCTTGTAGGCTAGAAACAAGAAGTTCTGCTTTCTGAGCTGTCAAACAGTTTCATTCCCAATTTAGAAACACGTATAGGAGGTTCTGATGTACAGAACTGTTACTATAAAGTACATAATGTTACAGTTGTGAAAAACAAAATTTCAAATACAATTTGATTTTTTTCAACTCTGTTGGCCTGTGCATATGTCTGTGTGATGGTGGGAGTAAGATACTGCCCCTGTCTTTCCTGAGTTCTATTTGCCAGTTGCTTGTTGTAGTTAAATTTTCTGCCTGTTGATTTATTTTGGACTTTTTATGTGAATTTCAATTTTCTTTATTATTTTGTTCTGCTGGCTGCTGTTGCTGCTTATTTTTTCTTTTTTTAAGTGGCTGGCTGGTATGGGGATCCAAACCCTTGACCTTGGTATTACAAAGCTGCACTCCATACTATATGTATCACTGATAATTCTATTTCATTTAATCTGGCCTTTTCTTTTTCAAGAGTAAGAATGATGATAGGGAAAGAAGCACAGCCTTTAAAATAGATCCATAGCAATTTAATTGTCTTTATAGTAATTGTTTTAATACGAACAACACAGAATCACCTAAACAAAATTCCTTTGTTGATTTGTCAAAGTAAAGGAAATCCTTGCTAGTCATGCCAGCCCACTGTTGTGTAAGATACAATCAGTAGTCATCTACTTGATAACAAAAAGTGTTTTCTTATGATAGACTGAATTATATGCAATTTAAATACAAAACCTTGTACTTTATTAAAAGGAGGGTCATTCCATTGTACATATAAATTTGTAATTTAATTATGTGTTTACACCCCTTTCCCTCATACCTTGTAAGTAGATAGTTTTGGTTTTTATCAGTTTTATACTCTCTTTTGATTATAAATGACCAAACAGACCAAACAGACCAAACAGTTACTTAAAAAATATTTATTATGTTTAAAAAATTCTAAGTGATATATACTAATTTTAAAAGAAATAGGAAATATTAAGGTGTTCACAATAAAATTTCATGTTTGCTCCTGTTCCCAGTCTCCCGAAGTAACTGCTTTTCCTTGTTTTTAAAATCAGAAAGAATGTATGCTTGTTTTCTTTTCTTGATTACATGTGTGACACATGTATACTGTATAACATTCATTTTCAATAAAATGTGATAGAAATAATGTAGAAAGTGAAATCTTACATTTCAAAGACACCCACTGTCAGTAGTTTTAGAGCATATGCCTCCAGATTTATTTTTATTCTCCAAATTTATCAATGTAAATTGTTGTTAGAAATAATCTTCTCATGCTCGCTTCGGCAGCACATATACTAAAATTGGAACGATACAGAGAAGATTAGCATGGCCCCTGCGCAAGGATGACACGCAAATTCGTGAAGCGTTCCATATTTTTACAGAAAGAGAAATACCACATGTTCTCACTTATTGGTGGGAGCTAAAAATTAATATATAAATTCACACACACACACACACACACACACACACACACACACACACACACACACAAAAAAAAAAAAAACGGGGGGGGAAGAAGATATAACAACCACAATTACTTGAAGTTGATACGACAAGCAAACAGAAAGGACATTGTTGGGGGGGAGGGGGGGAGGGAGAAGGGAGGGAGGTTTTGGTGATGGGGAGCAATAATCAGCCACAATGTATATCGACAAAATAAAATTAAAAAAAAAAAAAAAGAAATAATCTTCTCCCACAAATGGAATGATCCTATACATACTTCATTGATAATTTAATTTTGCCTTTAATATAATTTATCTTTCCTTGTCAGTATTGAAAGGTACTCTATTTTTCAACAGTTACAACAGATTCCATGGTATGGATATATCATTGGTTAATATTTTCTTATAAATGGTCATTTATATAGTTTATAAACAATCATGAAGTGAACATTGCTACAAAGAAACCTTTGCAAACATGTATGAATAGTTCTGAAGGATAAATCCTAAGTGAAATTACTAGTTTAAAAACGTATCAGTTTATTAATCACATCAACAATTTATTTCTCCATCTAGGAAAATCCCAGGGTCTTCTACTTTTAAGGCCTTACTGAGGCCCAGCTGGGAGGAGATAGTGGACCAGCATCATTATTATTTTTTTCTTTAGAAAAGAAGATCCCACTTGTACCCAGCTACCAATAGAGAGTTTCTTCTGACTCCATTTCTTGAATCTCCTAAATTGCAGACTGAGTTTTTAATCTCCCCTTTTTTTGGAAAGTTGATGTTTCTTGTGGTCCCTTGATTTGGCAGGTAGCCTAACCTGCCTAGCGTGTGTGCCCAGGAAACCTAGCTGAGACTAGGATTCTTGGGCCCTTTCATCTGCCTAGAAATGAAATTGGAAATTATATAGATCCAAGGTATGAAAAACAGCATGTGTTAAGTGCCAAATGAATGGTGCATAAAATTAGTAATACAGAATATCAAAGAAGGGATAGAAATTCTAGAGATAGGCTGGGTCAGGACACATGGATATCGAGATTAAAAAAATACAGGCTTATTTTTAGAAGTAGTAAGGTGTATTAATGATTTTTATTCAGGAAAATACCTAGTTGCAAGCATTTCAGGAAATGTAAATACACTAGATTGGAGGAAGACTGTAAGCTGGATGATCAGTTAAAATATTGTTTTAACAGTACAGGTTAGAAGCCTCAAAATGGAAAGGAAGGGACAGGCTTGATTGACTTAGACTTGAGTTTAGAGTTGATGGTAGAGTTTTTACTAATATTAACACAGTTTTTGTGTACTTCCGCTTTATTTGTTGTTCTGAGACATTAAAGCTATTGTTCTAATCTGGCAAAACCTTGAGAAAAGAACTGGTTAAGGGAATAGATAAGTGTGTGTGTGGAGGGGGCTGGTGGATGTGCATAGAGGAGAGAGTGCAGATAATAGAGTATGAACAGAACAAACCTTATTCTTGTGAACATTAGGTTTGGTGGAGTTTTGAATATGAAGAGTGGAATGTATTATCTACCTTCTGCTTTTTAAATTTTGGGCTTGACTACTGTGTACTTCTTTGCTCCCATCACATGGTAAATTGATATGGGTGACCATAATAAAGCCTTAACACTAAATACGGGTTTGAAATCCCATGTGCACAACAAGCCCTATATTCTTTTGAGGTGAGAGGAGGAGAGTCATGAATAGCATGGTATGCTGTATAGCTGATTAGAGAGGTTTGAAATCCAGGGAGGAAAATTCATATTACTTCCCCTTTTTGGGGGGCAAAGAAGTTAAGGAACAGGAGGGAAATATAAGCATTATAGTATACCTTGGCCTTTTGTAATTTAATACTAATGGTTTGGACTATTTTTAAGCAGTCATGAAGATTTAGTACATGATATTTACTTGTGACTTTGATGACCCATTTGAATGTCTAGAGTTGAGAGGCTGATAAGACAAGTGATCATAGCTGACCATTTTATTGTTTTCTATTCATCCTTTCCCCAGCAATAACACCACTTTTTTGCTGTATTTAAATACATGGATGGCGGAAGTTGGCGGTTAACTGTATTTATGATTCTTAATGCTGCTTTGCAAATCTAAAGCATGCAAGTTTTGGAACATAGAAATAAATTACCTGTTTTCTCTCGTAGATTTGTAATATTAAACTTAAGTCTTCTTTTTAGCCAATAATTTAGTTTCTATTTGATTTTACTTTTCAGTGTCTATTTTCCTAAAAAAAAATCTGCTTTAGTAAGTAGAGCATTTCGGTTTTTGGAATAACTGCTGGTTGTACTGTCTGATTTTGATGCCATTTCTTTTTATTTTGAAAGTTCTGATGCAGTTTTACAAGTCTTTGAAAATATTTTCGTCTCTTCCCCCTTCTCAGTAAATATGATTTTAAAGCCTTTACTAATATCACTTCTTTCTTGGCCTTTACCCCTCTTAAGTTGGTCAAGTTCTTATTGAGAGAGATTATTTCTGTGCAGACAATTAGAATTTTTGGCTAGGAAAAATAAAAGCCCTTATCCTTTCTTCTTTGTTATTAACAACAGATATATTTTTATTCTGTTTTATATTACTGTTCCTCAGTATCTGCTTGAACTTCATATGTCTAAATTGCTTAGTTAGAGCTTTGACAATAAGATTCTAGAGAGCTCCTTTAGTTTTGTTGTGGATATTTGGCTAAAAAGAGATGAAGGTGGCAGTGATGGAAAAAAATAGTTTTTAAGTTGCCTTTCTAGTTTATATGGAATTGTAGCCCTCAAGGCACCACAACTTTATTGAACTGCTAAATGAGAGGGTAAAAATGCCTTCATTTAATTGCCCCCACCTTAGGTAAAGTTAGGTGTTGTTTATATGTTTTGTAAATCACCTTTAATTACTGTGAACATAAATTACTATTTTCAAGAGCCCACCTTCTCCCTTCCCCATAAGCACGTCATTTAAAAGTTTTAAATGAGTCACACATTTTTGCCTAGACACAAATTGCCAATATAAAGCTGTCTTTGATTGTATCTTAAAATAATGGAGTTTTTTCCTAGGGTCCTGTAATTTTCTTTTTCAGCAGTATTTATTAAATTAATCTGGTATTGGATTGCAGTAAACAATCTGACCAAAAAACATATGTTTTGTCTGTTTCTTCAGTACAAAATCAGTGGGTTAAGTAATTATGCAGTGGTTCTAATCTACATATACAATGCATTCTAATAACCAACTTCTGTTTACTGTGGAAAATATTGTAACATTAGGAAACAGTTCTGTCTACTTGGCATTGTAATATCGTATGAAGCTAATTAATCTATTAGCTATTTACAGTTTAATTGCTCAGACATACCCTTATATTCATGGTGGTGTAATATCTACTTTAGGTGATTGAGACATTTTAATTTTTTTCTTGAGTGTCTTTCTGACATGTTTTAGAGGTCTCATTTCCTGGCCTCTCTGCCCAAAATAGCCAAGTATATGGGTTCTTTTCAAAACTCTTGTGTCACTAACAAGTTGAAATTACATAGGGATGTGAGGGCAACTTCTAAGATCTTGGGCAGTCTCATGATCTTGCTTAAAGATCAAGTTTTGAGCTGCATTTTTCTTAGTTGTCAGAACACCGTCGTTATGTTAAGTTAAAAATGTAAGTATTGAGACGATTTGGTTTTGAAAACCAATGCATTTTGTTGTTCTACTTAATTTGCATGGATAAAATCAGATGAGCACTTGTTTTATTACAATGGGTCTTTAATTTCCTTTAAACCTGTCCTTTTGCAAATTTTACATTGACACCCTTAAACCACACATTGTATGCCAGATATAATTTTCCTATGTCAGTGACTTATAATTTTGAGCTTAATGTTTGGTAGTGCCACTTGCCAGCCCTGGCAGTTGAGGGAAAGGCAGGGCTTTAGGGCTCTAAGTTTCCAAGGGCTATGGGCTGTGTAGCAGCTCTGGTCCTTTAGAATCAGAAGTTTTCTCTCTTTACATTGGTAAGGTTGGGATATCCCCTCAGAACCCCCAAACTGGCCATGAGCCTGGTATTTGCTTGTACAGGGCCATGATGGCCTCTTACCTGGTCCATCTCTTCCCACCTCAATTCTGTCTCTGCTGTCCTTACTCCCTCCATAGGAGGGAAGAAGGAGCATTACCTGGTTGTCTTGGACTTGACTGACTCAGCTCTTGCCATAGGACATAAGAAGACCCCATTATGTACCATCAGAGCTTTAGATTACTTTGCACTTCCCACAGGTAAGGGGTTGGGTCAGGGGAACATAGTCTTGTTCCTCTATCCTAATCCCTACGATGGAAGGACAACTGTACTCACCTTCTGTTCAGGCCAGTTGTGAAGGTTTTCTCCTGCATTCCTGGTTGACAGATAAATAGAACCAAAAACTACGAATTATATGTTACTTTATAGCTTTTTTGGGATTAGTGTTTTCCCTCATCCTCCAACTAAACTTACTGTTCAAATACTAATAAGAGTATTAGCTGTGAAAGTGCAGGGGACTACATGTACTTCATCCATTTTACTAATTTGATTTTTTCCCCCATTTTTGTATATATAGGCTGAATTCTGATTTGTGTATTGTGGCTAACCATTTTGTTTGGGAAAGAATTCTAAATTGAAATTATTTTGAATATGATTTTTCAAACAATTGAAACAGTGTTATATTAGGGATTACAGTTTACCAAGCGTTGATATCTTACTTTTAAAGACCTGAGGAAATACAATCAATAATTTACTATAGGTGATCATTTTAAATGTAGAACCACAATCCTATCACTCCAACACCATTTTAGATATGGCCTGCTGTTTATACACTCTTGGTTGCAGTAATAGGAAGGGAATCAACTGAGTAATAGGGAAGGGAATTCATTGAGTTATGGGGCCAGGAACTTTTCAGTGATATAATTTGATTCTTATAGGTGCTCTGCGAATTAGATGTTATTACCCCAGTTTAGAGATGAGGAAACTGAGTCTCAGTGAATTTAAAAAACTTGTCCAAAATCACACAGCTAGTAAGTGACAGAATCAAGATTTTTAGCAAAACTCAAACTTTTCCTGCTACCCTATTTCCTAAAGGTATTTTTATTAATATTATACTATAAAACATTTTTCTTATTTTAGAATAGCTTTAATATCAATAAGTTTTAATGGAGGAGTAATATTTTATTGTGTCAGTGGTCTACAATTTGTTATTCTCTAAATATTGGACAGCTGGAGGTTTTTAGTTATTTTGCTATTATAGATAACTCTTCAGTGAGTGACTTTGTCCATGTATGACTATCCTTTTTGCCTTTATTGAATTATTTCCTTACAAAATATTTATTGGAGAGAAATTAATGAATCAGAGGATACACTTCTCTCTTAGTGGTTCTTGCTATACAATGCCGTATTGATTTCCAGAATTTACTTTTTGTAGAAATTACCATAATCTATTTAACCAACTGTGAATGTAAAATTGTACAATATACCTTGGGAACAATTTAAAGTGTATATAACTCAGTAAAATAAAATAACATAAAAACTACTGTATCCAGAGTAAAGTGGAGGATCTTGGAGACCACCATAAAGTAAGAGCTGGAGAATTCCCAAGAGTGGAACTGTTTCTAAAGCTGATGGCTAGAATGTTGTTGGGCGAGAATGCCCTGGAATTTATTAGGGCAGTGGCTTGTACCTGGTTTGCTGTAATTGGCAGGGTTTTGCAGTTAATCTCTCAATAGAATTTGATGTAAATCTAAAGTACTCATGGAAATACTTTGATGTCGACAAGCAGTTCTAGGGATAGAGTTCAGAGTGCAAGAGAGATCATCTTTAGTCAGAGAAGTTGTAATTTTGTTTGGTTCTTAAAGATAGATGTGTTGTATAGGTTTTTTTGAAGGCGATTTATGTAAGGTAGAGGAAATACAACTTTAGAAAGTGGATCCTTACTGTTAATTAGCATCAGTATGTATCAGTATTTTGTCAGGAATTTTAAAAATTGTATTTAAGGGTACAGAAGCTTATTTTTACCAAATAAGGACTCCATCCAAAAGCTTTACTTTTTTACAACTCCCCCTCACCCCCTTGCGGATGTGAGCGGGATACAAAAAATGGGATTATATTGATGTTTTCCTAGGATAAAGTTGTCAAAATAATAAGTTGGTTTATTAGCATCCTCTAAAGGTTAATAAAAATCCAGCTTCACTTAAGAAAGTCTTTCATGAATCAGTAAGAGTTATTAATTTTATTATATCTCAACCCTTCCATATACATCTTTTTAATATGCTGGTCAAAGATATAGAAGTACGCATAAAACACGCTGCATACCAAATAATTGTTGTCAAAGAAAAGCATTTGAGTTGCAAGCAGAACAAGCCAGTTTTTTGTGAGACACCATTTCTTCTTGAAAGAACAACTAACATTCAAACTGTGATTATATAATCTTCAATATCTGGCAATCATTTTATTGTAAATGATAAAATTCAGGCATTCAAGTAAAATTTAGAATTTTTGAAAACTTACATCTACCATCATGAGCTTGACAGTTTCCCAATATTTGAAGTCTTTTCTGAGATCTATGGTGAGATCAACAGATGTGATTTTTATTTAATATGTTGTATAATGTAATGTGTCAAGATTTGGAAGATCAGTATTTTCCAAATGACCAAATGGGTAAAAGAGCCATTCAAAGAACAAGATAGACTAAGGGACTTCAATGTAACAAGAGTACAAAATATTGCTATAATTGCAGATTACACAATCCAGTTAACTTTTAAGAAACTGCTATGTGTCAAGTTTTGATGTAGTATCAAAGAAGAATAGCCATAATGATCTGAAAAGATTGTTATAATCTCATCCCTTTTCCAGCCACTTATCTGTATGAGGCCAGATTTTCTTCATATACCCCAACCAAAACAATATATTGCAGTAGATTAAATGTATAAGCAGATATGAGAATCCAGCTGTCCTCTACTATGCCAGACATTAAAGAGATTTGCAAAAACATAAAACAATTCTACTTGTTTCATTAAATATTTGTTTTAGAAAATATTATTTTTCAAAAAATATGTTAACATATAATAGATTTATCATTATTTTTAAATGAATTAAAAAGTAATTTTTTGAACCTTAGTTTTAATTTCTAATATGGTAAATATTGATTTAGATTTACCTATTTGAACAAGTTTCGGGGAGCCCTTAATAATTTTAAGAGTATAGCAGGGACTTGAGACCAAAAAGTTTTGAGAGCCGTTGCTTTAGAGGTTATTAATTTCAGTTCCTTTCAGGATATATTTCTACCTTTCCACTGGGAGGGCAGGTGACTGAAACTGACATACTTTTTTTTTGTAATTGCATCCTTTCTTATAAAAATGACTAACAGTACACATTGGTGCACTGCCTTGATGCTAAGATACTAGCAGTTTTTCCCACCATTGCTTTCTTACCATGACTGCAAATGTCAAGACAGTAAAAAAGGCAAAGAACGTTTTAGTATTAGTACAAAATAACATTTTGAACTTGCAGCCCCCAGAGGTCCATGGACCATAATTTGAGAACCACTGTTCTAAATGATTTGGAAATGCCTAGAAGTCTTTATGAATCTGCCTACTTTCTTTTCTTTAACCTAGATTTCTTCAATTTCCAATATTCCAGGTAAATGAAATTAGCTTATTACTCAATTTTACCAGTTTTGTTTTGCAAGCATTGCATACAAAATTACACTGCAAATGTACAGAGCTTTCAGTTACATGGTCATTTGAAAAGAGTTTGAATAGATATTGTGTGTTTCAAGCCCCCTGGCTTACAAATGAATATTTGTCTAGAGTGTGTAAATAAATTGGGTGTTACATATGTACCCCAGAATTAAACAGTTTTATTGTGAGTTTTAGAGGTAACTCAATGTTCCTTGGTTGTATTAATATGACTATAAGCGAAGTTGTAGATAACACTTGCCTGTTTAATTTTTCTTCATTTTTCAGTGGCTGAATTCCATCCCTCTCCATTCCCAGTTGTTGCCCTTTGAACTAGGACAGCTAACATCATTTAAGAGAAATAAGGATCTTTTGTATGTAAGAATATGTTTGGGTTACGGCAGTGGGAAGAATCCTTTACAACATAATCTGTTCCTAATCAGGTTTTTTCCCTGAGATTGACTAGAATAGGAATGGGTGAGTACCTATGTCTCAAACTTTTCAAGTTTATTTCATTTTGACTTTGCATTATTCTTTTTCTAAAGAAACAGCATCATCAAAACAACATAGCTACTAGTGCTTTATTAAAAGTCCTTAGGTGGTGATAGTAGTGGAGAGTGCCAGTCATTTTGGACACTGCCATCTGTTGCAGTTTTTTCCATTAGTGAGGAAACATGTGTAACACTGCTAGCTAATTAGGCCTAAAGAGCTTGGGTGTTTCTTTCTTTCTTTCCTTGCTTTTGGGGGGAAGTTTTCTTCAGCACTGAGTAACAGTAAGCAGATATCAATTAATAAGGAAAGATTTGAAAAAATACTTGAAAATATTATAATATAAATTGTTAATCTATACAATACATCGGTAACATATCAATACATTGGTGATATATCAATACTTGTCTCATAAACATTTTTAAGTACAGTATTAATCCTAGCTTATCTGATGCAGGTTTACCTTTTATAGGTTGAGAATACTATATCTTCTTGTTCAAGACATCTTTTAGCTATTCAGAGATTATAGCAGATATTCTGACAAGGTATATTATAAAAATGTTGATTGTGAAAATTTTAAAAACTTCTCTTCAGTATCTTCTTTTTATAAACCACCTGTTGTCTTACATGCATAGCGTATACATTTGGACAAAGTGCTCATCACTTGTCAGCCATCAGTGGCAGCATAGAAATTACTTGAGGTACTTGCTTTGCAAGAAGTTCTTTTGTATTTGTGACATCAGCTTTGTTTTATACAATTAAAGTATTACATGCTAGAATAATTTAAATTGCAACCACTAAATGGTGATGTAGTTCTTCTTGCCTTGAATTGAATTTGTTTACAGATTGTATGCGGCTATTGACTACTATTTAACATCACAGTTTCATAAAAATTTCTCTTTTATTTTGGTAGCAAGTAAGAAGGTGGTTATATTATTAAAGATTTTTCTCAATTTTAAAATTTACCTTCAACATATATTACATTAAGCAATAAAATGTAGAAAAGTCATGTGTGAAAAATCTTTCAATTATACAATCTGATTTTAGAAGTTTAATACTTCTAATATGATATATTCATGATCACTTTAATAGTATCCTAATTTTTAAATTTCTTTTTTTTTGAAATTTAACTTCTTTTTTTAAGTTTATTAATATTAATTTTTTTAAAAAAAATACATTCTGTGATGTTGTGGAGCAGTTGGGGGGGAAGGGAAAAGGCGAAGGAAAGAGGGTGGGAAAAGGAGGAAGGAGGAGAGGTGGGGTTTGAGGCCTGTGGCATCACCCTCATTCCTGCAGGGGAGACTAGGGGGCTTCCAGCAGTGACTTGATCCTTGCTGGGCTGGGTGCAGATGTCAGGGGTGTGTGGCTGAAGCCTCCCCCTCCACTGCTCCAGCTCGGGAGCCTGGGGTGCTTCCTGCAGTGGCTCAGTAGTCATGGCTGGGCTGTTTGTGGGTGTTGGGGGGCATGGCAGAGGCCCTTGGCCCCCACTGCCCTGGCTTGGGAGAGCCCAGGGAGCTTCCTGCAGCAGCTCCATGGTCTTTCACTGGCTGGTTGCGGCTGCTGGTGGGTTGTGGCTGAGGCCCTTGGCCCCCCACCCTCAGGACTGGTTGTGGGTGTGGGGGGCATGGCTGAAGCCCCCAGCCCTACCACCTCCCTGGCTTGGTAGCCCAGGGGACTTCCAGTCCTTCTAGGTTTTATACATGTTCTTTGGTGATGAGAGACCTTTACTAGTTAGTATCAAACTTTGTCACTGGTCTGTGGGTACTTTGTTTTTTCTTGCAGTTCTGTGTTGGATTATTTGTTGTTCGTACCACTTAAACTCTGCACTGGAACTAATTTGTGGTCCTTTGCTTACTTCTAAAATGGGGGAACTTCCTGTGGGACCTGTACTTGAGGTCTGTGGTTGAGCTAAATTGTTGCTTTGCTGCTGATTCCCTGGGGAAGGCTTTTTGTGTAGCTTAGGTTTTAATGGTTGACTTTATAGGTGCTTCTGGGACTCAAGAGATCTGTTACCCCTGGGTTGCATAGAAACTCTGGTCTGGGCCTGAATCCTTTCAGCAAACTGCACCCCCTGCAGTTCTATATTCCTGACCAATCTCCAGTGAGTGGTCCCACACTGACTGGGGGGTAGATCAGTTGTCCTTGCTGTGCCTCATTGTTCTCCCAGTGGGCCTGTCTCCCCCACTGCCCATATTCCAAACACTTCTCATGGGGCAGCCTGTCCTCTGGTCCCTTGTGGTGACTCACTGGCCTCTCGGTGGCTCCTTTTATTCAGTCGTTGTGGCTCCTTGCTCCTATGTGGGTCCATGGGAACCCTATTAGTAGTCTTGCTGGCCTGGGGGCCACCAAGGCCCTCTTCTTCCTCACAGCCTCCAAGCAACTCCATCCGAAGGGCACAACTACAGCTTTTGCCAGCTCCTTTTCCATGCACTCACCAGCTCCAGCCTTAAAGCAGCCAGGGCTCAAAACAGTCAGAGAGGTTTGAGTGGTTCTTTCTCTCATCATGGCTCCTCCTGCCTTCATGCACTCTGTAGACCTCTCCTCCTCTTCCCCTGGCTTCTCCCACCTTCTTGTACTCCATAGGTCTCTCCTCCTTTTCCCCTGAGCTCTAGTGGCCCCAGCTTGGCTGTCGTTGCTTTTTAATAGTTGTAAATTTGTTGATTTGTGGGAGAGAGTGATGCTGGGGACCATCTATTCCACCATCTTGACCGGAAGCCTAATTTTTAAATTTCCAGTTAAAAACGTTTTGCAGTCATTT
Source organism: Cynocephalus volans (assembly GCF_027409185.1). Lineage (NCBI taxonomy): Eukaryota > Metazoa > Chordata > Mammalia > Dermoptera > Cynocephalidae > Cynocephalus > Cynocephalus volans. The sequence continues at coordinate 241,750,083 of NC_084460.1, read as the reverse complement.
TTATTCATTTTTCTGTTGAAAAGGAACAAAGTATAATTGTTTAAGACTTAAGATTGATAATAGAATAAATATTTCGACTGTTAGATAACTTTTCTACAGTAGCAGGAACTCTACATAGCAGTCTAGATGCTTAGAGAACTTTACCAGTGGATTCTAAATCATCTAAATTTTTTTCGCTTTGATGACTTGTTGAATAATCCTGGTTATAATTTATTTAAATAAGTTAACAGTACTGGTATATTGACATTATTTAAATTAACAAGTATTTTCTTCAGATAATTATTTTAGTGAAGAGGTTTCAGAACTAATGGAATATAATTACTCACTTAAGGCAAGTTTATCTTATACTTTTAAAAAAGCTTTGAGAATGTCACTGTTTAGTTTTTATTTTAATAATAGGCAAAAGGTACAGTATAGTTATAAGGATGTTTCCACGGTAGCTGCTGCTGTGCCTCTGCAATATGATTGGCTTGCTAAATAAACCTCAATAATTGTTTGTATATAGAAACTCTATAGAATTCAGTGATTAAAAAGCAGAAAACTACTTACAAATAATGTTTTTTCTGTTCTTTGTAGAAGTAATCTTGAATATAAGTGGGAACTTTATATTTGCAGAAACAACATATGGGGTTTCTTTTTCACTACTTGGTTGCTTTTATGTGAGTGGTATAATATAGTGGACATTGGTATATAAGTAAATGATTAGATGAGTCATAAGAACATCTGCCTCAAAAGGCCTTTCAGACAGCATGAGTTATGTTGTTGAAGTCTAATCAGTGCATCTGTCCCTGAGACTTCAGTTGGTACGAGGATAGTTTTCTATTTTGGATTAGTTACTAAATGAAGACAGCATATTTAAAAAAAATTTTTTTATGCATGCAACTGGAAAATTTGTGCCAGAATATCTGAATAAAAAAACTACAGTGATGGGTTTTAAGTATAGTAATAAAGAAGGGGTAGCAATAAATGTATAAACTTTAACTTTTACATGCTTTAAAACAGTTATTTATGATAGAATTTTACATCACAGACCTTAGGTCTTAATGTCTTGCCAGAGGATATATTCTTACAAATACTGGTATTATAAGAGGAGAGAAATCCAGGTTTCACAGTTAATATTTATTTTTAGTTAAATATCCTATGTGAATCACAGTAAGATTTACATAGGATATTTAATCACAGTAGGATTCACATAGGATATTTAACTAAAACAGAAGACCATATTGTTGGTCCCTGATGAACTGGAACATTCCTATAGTTTTAAAATTGCAGAGAGAGGGAGAGAGGGAGATATAATGAGAGTGTGAATGTGCATGTTCATGAGCTTTGTACAAAGTAAGAACTCTTAACTAAAAGCACATTGTAAAATGGTAGATGATGATAATGACATGGAGAGAGTTGTAATACATGAATGTGTGTTTTATTCTTTATAATCAACAAGCCACAGAAGACAAATTCTTGTGATCATTTTTAATTTTCACTGAAGAGTTCAATCTAAAGAAGCAATCTGCCTTTCTCTCCTTAAAAATTTATACTTAGCTGTTCAATTGAACTTTTTTATAAGAAAATAATGAATGTAATTAAAGTAGAATAAGAATTAGGCACATGTTAATTTACATATTGGGATTTTGAAATCTTTGAAATATAGAACAGTCATTAGGAAATGTTTTTATTATTCCTAAAGAGGACTTCCAGTTTTTCCCCTGGGATGTAGAGAGCTGGAAAGAATATCACTCACACCCTTAAAATGAAAAATAGCCCGACTAACTTCAAAATCTAAAGACACACAGTGCCTGTGGGGAAAGAGAAGACACACTCACTCACCTAGAGTAGACAGTGCTGGACACCGGTAAGAAGAGTTCAGCTAGAATTGTGACAAATTAGTGAAGATTGGGTATAGGTCAGGAATTAGTGAAATCCATGAAAGCTGCAGTAACCCAGCTAATCCCTATGGGATGGGAGAAGGGAAAGAGGCCCCCAAAGTATGCGTTGCAGCACACACACGCTGGGGAGGAGAACAGCAATGCCAGGTTCTTTCTCCTGTCTCTTCACTACAGAACGAAAGCTTTCATCTGTGAGTAGTGGAGTTTGGGAGTGGGGGAGGAGGGAACCAGCACAACAAAGCCTTATGGCATTGAAGAAACACATTACAACTGGGGGAAGGACAGTGGGGTGGTGGTGTATGTGCCTACTTTCTCAGGAATATGCTGAGCCCACAACTGCAGGGTTAGGTCAGGGGTAAGAGAACTGAAAAAGCTACAGCATTAAGACCCAGAGACACATGAGTGACCGAGACTGAGGATTGCTTAGAACAACAGAGGTTGGGCCCTTCCCCAACCATTTCTTATCACCAAATTAGCATATTTTTAATAATAAGTAACAGCAGAGTACTGCTAGATTAAGGACAGGAGAGAATAAAGAATAGGCAAAGAATCACAGTGCAAAGGAAAGACCTAAACTCACAATTGAATAGACATTATGATGATAAGCAAACTCTCATCCTAAACACAAGGTATTCTTTATAGGAATTTAAAGTCCGTGGTACAATGTGGTAACAATAGAGCTAACCTCAAACCTAGTCCAACTCCTAATTTAATAAAGTCAAACACCCCACTAACGGCCTAGGGGAAGAAAAGACTTGCCTTTTTTCAGGCATAAAAACTATTTACTTCTGTCTCTGCTGTCCCTCACAAGATGGTCAGCTTTCATGAGGCATTCAAAAATGCAAGAAAAAACACACTCAGGGATAAAGGAATCATTGGAACTAGCCTCAGACATGACACAGATTTTAGAACTGTCTGACAGGGAGTTTAAAATAGCCATGACTGATATGTTAAAGGCTTTAACAGAAAAGGTGGGCAACATGCATGATCAGATGGGTAATTTCAGCAGAGACCGAAGGAAAAAAAGAATTAAATGGAAAAACTGAAATGAAAAAAGTAACTAAAAAATGCTTTCAATAGGCTCATTAGTAGAGTTCACACAGTGAGTAAAGAATCAATGAACTTTAAGATGGGTCAATAGATACATTTCAATAAAATATGATTATTTAAAAAAATATATAATGCTAATAGAAATTACTGAAACTGAAATACAGAGAGAAAAAACTTGGGGGAAAACCTGAAAAGAATATCCAAGAGCAGTGGGAAACCATCAGAAGGTCTAATATACACACAGTTGGAATATCTAAAGTTAAAGAGAGAGAGAGGATGGGGTAAAAGAAATATTTTAAGAAATGATGACTAGAAATTTTTTTAAATTAATGAGATATACAAAACCACTGGTCTGAGAAGCTCAGAAAATAACAAGCAGGATAAATACACACACACACACACACACACACACACAAACACACACACACACACACACTCTGACATATCATATTCAAACTGCTGAAAACAAAAGTCAAATAGAAAATCTTGAAAGCACTCAGAGGAAAAAAGAAACATTACTTATGGAGAACAAAGATAAGAATTTTGTCTGGTGACTTTTTGTCAGAAATTATGGAAGCTGGCAGACAGAGTGACATTTTAAAAGTGTTGAAACAAAAAAAATTAAAAAACTGCCAGCCAGAAATCTATAGCTAATGAAAATATCAGAAATGAAGAAGAAATAGTCTTTTGTGGGCAAACAAAAACTAGGAGTTCATTGCCAGCAGACCTACTCTATAAGAAAGAATATAATCTACACTAGATGTACACAAAGATCACTGAGAATAGAATGAATAAAAATAATTGATCTTTTAATTGCTCTGAGATGGATCAGCACACTTTTTATATAAAGGGCTAGATAATATTTTAGGCTTTGAGGGCTGTACAGTCTGTTGCAACTATTCAACTCTGCTGTTGTAGTGTGAAATATGTAAATGAATGAGCATGATTGCGTTCCAATAAAACTTTATTTACAAAAACAGGTGATGGGTCAGCAGATTTGGCCCATCAGCTCTAGTTGGCCCACCCCTGGTCTATAAAAGATAACTGTCTAAAGCAAAAATAGTAGCAATGTATTATGTGTTTATAGCATGTATAAGAGTGAATGATATGACAGCAGTAGCACAAAAGATTGAAGAGAGGAATTCGGAATATATCACTATAGGGTATTTACACTACACCTGAAGTGTTATAATACCATTTAAAAGTGGATTTGGATTAATTAAAAATATATATTGTAAGCCTTTGGACAACTACTAAAATTTTTAAAATATGCGGGTACTTCAAAAAGTTCATGGAAAAATAGAATTAAAAGATAATATGAATCTTTCTATGAACTTTTGAGATCCCCTCATAGAGGCCTAAATAATAAATCTATAGAAGAGATAAATAGAATCATAAAAAAATAATGAGCATAAGAGAAGAGAAAAAGGAAGAAAGAAACAGAGTAGATGGAACAAGTGGAATGTAGCTAGATAGCAAGATGGTAGATTTTAGTCCAGTTGTATCAATAATATTAAATGTGAATGATCTAAACCAGAGATTGGCAAACTGCTGCCAACTAGTTTCATTTGTTTGTACATATATCCTGTGATCAAGAGAGTTCCTGGACTTACAGGTTATCTAGAATTTAGATACTCATATACATGCACAAAGAAGAATTCAGATAATGCTGTGTGATACCTACTAGTAATGGTAATTTCCCTTCAAGAAATGATTTTCATTTTAGGGGGGAAGTTGATCCAGGTGAGTGTGGGTAGAGGTAAAACTGCACATTGTGTTTCAGACTTTAGGAACACGTATCTGAAATAATGTAAATGTACATTGAAGCTCTTCTGTCTTGTTAATTTCCAAAATGACATTGGATTAGGAGTTACTTTGTTTTTTTTAATACATATTTTTAAATTGACTAGTATAAATTATATGTATTTATGGCATATAACATGATATTGTGATATATGTATACATTGTGGAGTGGCTAAATCTAGTTGTTTAACATATACATCACTCACATACTTGTTTTTGTTGTTGTGAGAACACTTAAAATCTACTCTTTTAGAAATTTTTAAATATACAAATTGTTATTAACTGTAGTCACCATTATATACAATAGAGCTTTTGGATTTCTTCCTCTTGTGTAACTGAAATTTTGTATCCTTTGACCAGGAGATATTTCCTAAGGTAGGAAGTTTTCAAAATTTATTTGTGAAATATTATTAGGTACACCCCTGTCTGGCTAGGCTAAAGCCTGGAATCCTTACATAGCACCAATTGTCTAGCTACACAGCCACGCTAGTTGTCGGGCTCTTTTATCTGCCGGTAATCCTGCCAACTGGTCCGATTGTTGCGCTAGGACCCCTCAAGCACATTCACAGACTGGGTCACAAACACTTCACACGCCAGGCTGGGTCACCAGACCCTCCACACACCAGGCTGCATCACCAGACCCCTATTCTATTTTCTCAGCAACACCCATTCCTAGAGCTAGGTATACTTTTTCCTTTGGAATACTGCTGAGTGTACTATAATAGGAATATTTCTATGTTACTCTTTGATAAATACTAATGGGTACTAGATCAAAATCTGTTCTTAATATTGTGTTCATAACTTTTATGTAAATTATTTGAAGCAGTACTTATATAGAATTTCACATATTCAGCGTAGAAGTGGCTTAATATTTGGAAACAGATCTGTGTTTTTGTAGTTCCAGGTTTGTATTTACTTACTAGTTTTGTGTAAACGGTAACTCTTAAGCTCCTTGAGTTTCAGGTTCCTCCTCATATGTGAAATGGAGACAATTATCATACCTGGTTTGTTGTAGTGAGGATTAAATGAGATATAATATATGTCAGACTTTTTTTTTTTTTTTTTTTTTTTGGCAGCTAGCTGGTGTGGGGATCCAAACCCTTGACCTTGGTGTTAGAACACCATGCTCTAAGCAGTTGAGCTAACTGGCCAGCTCTATGTCAAACAATAAATACCAAGAGATACTATACAAATTTAAATTCAAAAGTAATTATTTTGAAAATGTAATTATATATGTGACTTAAAAGTCAAAGTCTTATGTAGAGGTTTACACTGAGAAGTGTTGCTCTTGGTCTCTACTCCCTCATACCTATAGTATTTATTTTAACTAGTTTCTTTCTTCTTATATCTGCCCTCACACCTATAATATTTATTTTTACTAGTTTCTTTCTTAATCTTCTGCAGTTTCTTTATACAGATAAAGCAAATACAATTAAATATTTTTCTTCCCTTTTCCTAAACAACACATAGCCTCATGCACCTTGCTTTTGGCATTTAAAACATCCTGGAGAACTCTCATATCAGTGTGCAGAAATTGTTTTCACTTTTCTACACATACGCATTGTATTTATTTGCATGACTATATGTTGTTTATTCAAATAGTTCAGTAATGCTGGATACTTGGGTTTCCAGTTTTATGCTCAGATTATAATGCCACAATTCATAATTTAGTATATATGTCACTTCATACATGTATAAGTAAGTGGGAGATGGATTTCCAAAAGTGGTTTTGTTGGGTCAAAGGGAAACTGCGTTGGTGATTATGGGAGCTATTGCCAGGTTTCCCTCCTAGAAGTTGTACCACTTTTTACTGCTACCAGCAGTATATGAGAATGCCTTATTTCTCTATGACCTTGCCAGCAGGATATGTGTTAAACTTACAGATTTTTCAGTTCACTAGGAGAGAATTGGTATATTGGTGTAGTTTTACTTTGCTTTTCTCATGAGTGAGATTGAGCATCTCTTCATATGTTTAAGAGCTGTTTGTAATTTTCTATGGATTGCGTGTTTATGTAGCTTGCCCATTTTCTTATTTGGTTCTTTCATTTTATTATGTTTTTCTCACAACTAAGAATTCTTTATAGTTTGGGGATACCAGCCCTATATTCTATGAGTTGCACACATTTTTTCCAAGTTTGTCATTTGTGTTGACTTTGTTTATGGTGTGTTGTGCTATTCAAAACTTTTTTTTAGTTGAACCTAAGTTATTATCAAAAAGGCCTTCTTCAACCCAACTTTATAAAATATTTCACCTACGATTTTATTTTTTATTTGTAAATCTCTAATTTATTTAAAGTTTATTTATATACACTGAAAGACATGGATCCTTTTTTTGGGGGGGGGTAAATGTCTCTTTGGTTGTCCAATAATATTTATTTAGAAGGTTATACTTGTGGATTTGAGATGCTGCCTTTGCCATATGCTAGTTTCCTGTAAGTGTTTGGGTCTATTCACACCTCTCCATTCTGCTTCATCAGTCTGTCAATTTATTAATTTGTTAACATCATATATTTTATATAATTAAGTTTGTATATAGTAATATCTGGTAGAGCTTGTTTCACTTCCTTTTCAGAGTGTTCCTAGCTAGACTTGCTTGTTTATCTTCCCCATATAAACTTAAGAATCACCTTTCCTCATCCCAGAAAGAGAAATCTTGTTGGAATTATTATTATGAAGACCTTAAACTAAGTAAGTTCACTTACTTAGAATCTTCTCATTCAGAAACATGGTATGTTCTTTTACTTGTTTAAGTCTACTTTTTGGAGCATTTGGAAATATGTTAAAGGGTTTCCCTCATGTTGGTTTTGCACATTGTAAAATTTATTTCTAGGTATTTTGTCTTTTTTTGATTGGCATTATGAATGTGGTATTCTCTTGTGTTATATTTTCTGATTGTTGTTTGTGTATTAAAATACTTTTAAAGATCAATTTGTTTGTCTAATTCAGTGCAATACTATGCAGTCCATATTAAAGTGGACAGCTTTCTGTGACACACATTGAAGTGAAAAAGCAGGTTATATACAAAGCAGTATACATAGGAGTATTCTACTTTTTTTGTTTGTTTGTTTTTTAAAGCCTCCTAGGAAAAAGTCTCAAAAAATAACTATTCAGATGTTAACAATGATTATTTATAGATTTCTAGATAATTCCTTTTTTTTTTCCTACCTGTTTTAGTAGCAATTACTAGTTGTTGAACAAAATCCGTGCTCTCCTTCCTGGCACGTAGCTGCTCATCTTTACTGTATTTTTCCCATTTCCCAACTTACCTTGAGAATAGACATGTGTCTGTGTTTACAGTGATGGATTGTGAAAGTATATGATACTTTTTGGCCTACATCTCAAGACATTGTTTGTGCCTCCTCTACTAGTTGCTTTTTTTTTTTTTAATGCTGATTTAGTTGGAAGTACTTAGACCATGCAGGTGATGACAAGGCCTTAACAGAATAGCAGAGCCATGAGTTGGAAGGAACCTGGTTTTGTAAATGGCTACAAAGAACAGAGAGAGCTGCCTCATCAAGCTGGACTATTCATTTCAAGATTGAAATGAAAGAGAAATAACTTTTTCTGTTTGTTAAGTAACTATTTTTGGGTCTCTGTATTTCAGTAGCTTAGTTTTATTATAGCTAATATGTGTGTTTCTGTGAATGTGAGCACACATTACTTTATAATTTTTTAAAAAACGATTTTTTAAACAACATGAGGACATATTGTGCCTATATACTGAAATATAATATAATATAATATAAATATAATAAATTTTCTCATTTAATATATCCTGGATATCTTGCCATGTCTTCAGTGCCCATTTTAATTAAATGTTTTATTTTGGAATAATATTAAATTTACAGAAAAGTTTCAAAGATAATACTGAGAGTTCTCATATACCCCTCACCCAGTTTCAGTTTCCTCTTATTAAGTTATTTTATTGTGATACATTTGTCAAAACTGAGGAAACAACCACTGGTATATTACTGTTAACTAAACTCTGGACTTTATTCGGATTTCACCAGTTTTTCCACTAATGTCGTTTTTCTGTTTCAGGATCCAATCCAGGATACCACATTATATTTACTTGTCATGTTTCCTTAGTCTTCTCTTGTTCCCTGATACTTTCTCAGTTTTTTGACTATTCAGGTATTTTGTAGAATATCAATTTTGTAGAATATGAAATTAGTTTTATCTGATGTTTTCCTCATGATTAGACTGGAGTTGTGGGTTTGTGGAAACAATCTCAGAGGTGAAGTGCAGTTCACATCATATTCTGGGGTGTGTGATACCTACCTGACATCAGTGATGATGTTAACCTTTATCACTTGGTTGAGGTAGTGTTTGCCAGATTTTTCCACTGTAAAGTTACTGTTTTCCTCTTCATATTTTTACTTTTCTTTGGAAGCAGGTCAAAGTTAGCCCACTCTCAAAGGAGGGGGAAATAGTCATTTTTAAATGCTTATTTTAAATGTTAAATTTAATCTGATAGATGACAACCTTGATGCTTTTGTCTAGGTCACCAGTGTCTCTGTGTTGTCAAATGCTCCTTTTCCTTCTGTTTAAGTATGAGCAAATCATCTGTTTATTTGTTTATTATGTTTCACCTTACTAGAGTGTAAGCTCATGACCATAGGCACATGGGTACTCCTCAATATTTCTTGAATGATTGGGTGAACAATGATACCTCCTGGTACATACCTTATATGCACCGTTGTCCACTTGCCTGATTTTTTTTTCCCCCTTGGGATAAATTCCTAAAAGTAGAAATTACTGAGTCAAAGGGTATGCACATTTTAAGGGCTTTTGTTACTTGTTAGTAAGCTACTTCCTTAACCAAAACATACTTACTTTTAGTATTTGTTTATTTTTAAGGCTTTAGCACTTACCATGAGCACTTCTTAAAATAAATACTTTTACTACTTTTGATTTATATCTTTTCCCAGATTGCCAGGATCAAATGATGTATGCCAGAATTCCAGTATAATTTGCAGTTTCATATTTTAATATTCTGTTAGGGCTAGATAGTCTCACAGAAAAAAGTTCTTGTCAAGTTTTGTGTTCATAGGGCAGGGGAGACTTAGGATATCATTGAAGCAGTATGACTATCTTTAGGAAAAAGGTTTTAGCCATTAGACTGAATCCTGCTGTCTAATCTGAGGAATAACACATTTGCTAGAGGTGCTTTCCTTTAGATTGCTGCCCCAGTCAGAGGTCAAGTGCTGTGGTAACTACACTTTTGCTATATTGATTGAAGAAATAGAGCACTAACACACATACACACAACAAATTTGGTCTCTGATTATATGACTGGATTTTTGGTGCTGTAGTAAAAGCTGAGTAGTCTGGTTTTACCTACACATTCCCAGAATTTTGTAGTCAAAATGTAGATAAAGCTATTGATAAGAATAAAAATGGATACATTTGTTTTATAATTGTAGTAGTGGTAGACTGAATGTAAAATTGTTTTCTACATAACAAATATAATATTTATAACAAACTATGTTTTGTTATGGAATCTTTGGATTTTTTTAACCGTCATTGAGAATGTTTTTGCTAATGTTAATTAGCTAGTAACTGCTGTTTTCAGTGTGTTTCAATTACATTATGTTGTTAGATTATATGTTATAAAATAAGCTTAAGGTTACCCTATGGCTGTTAAATTCAGTAGTTGTATGTTAGCTTACCGTTAGGAGTGGATTTCTTGTAAATTTGGGAGGAAAGATGAAGATAGAAGTAAAAAGAAGATATATCACTATATTTTCTATTTTATCATGCTTTCTCATTAAATTAATCTGTCTATATTTCTGGTTCTTGTTATGTGACTGACAAGTGAAAATACATTTAATTACCAGTCCAGAATGTTGGATATTGACGAATTTTTAAGTATTCCTAAGTTAATATAGGGCTCCCATAAATGAGCCTTTAAGCTAACAGAGATATGTATCTGAATATCCACCATATGGACATGAAATTTGGAATATTCAATAAACTCAATTCAGATATAATGAAAGAATGCTCATGCATAACTATTTTGAGAAATTTCTATTTATTTAAACTTTGATGTGTGGTACTAATAGCCAGTAATTTCTCACATTGTTGTCAAACTGTAACCATAAAATTGTACTTTGAGAATTTGGGGTATTAGAAAATTTCATTAGTAAGGTTTTTTTTTGTTTGTTTGTTTTAGTTCCTTGGTTGTATTTTACTCCTGGATATGAGTAAAATAAACTACTTACAGTTATAAAATGCATGCATGCATGTATGTATAATTTTCTGCTCATTATACTTTTAACTTAAGCATTATCCTTAGTTTAAATTTCTACTCATATTTTCTTTTTTATATCTAAGACAGTTTTAATAAAAGTTACAAAGCTCAGAATGTAAACCAAACCAGTCCAAAGAAAGGCATAATCTTATGGCATCTTTCTTGCTATCCTCTTTCCTTTCTGGTAGAAGTGGAACTTTTGAAAATAAGAGGTAATGCTACTTAGAAGCAAAGTTTAGTGTTGCTGCTATTGAAATAATTGTTAAATTGCTTATTTTTCCTTTCAAAATTTGCACTTAGTTTTCAGCAGTCAGGAGTTTATCTAGTTTGTACAGATTTTTTGGAACTAGTTCTATGACATAAAATAATTTTGCTATCTTCTCATTTGTAATTAGATGTTAAATCAAGCATAAAGCTTTGAACAGAGATATTGAACAGAGAATAAAATGTGTATACTTGATCTGAAATGTATTTTAGTTCATAGGCCCATATAAAGACAATTTAAGTTAGCTGATATAAGTGATAACAGTTTGATTGTGTGAACTATGTGAATGTTTGTGTCTTTGTGTGATTGTCTTAAGGAAGTAGAGTAAGTCTATTAAAATTTTTCTTGCTCATGAAATGATTACATTTACATCTTACTTTTCCAAGCACTGAGGCTTTGGAACTGGTGTTTATAGTGTTCCTTTATGGAAAGAAGTAGATTTACCGATTAAAACTGACTTGTTTTACCAGTGTTTATTTTGATATAGTTTATTCTTAAAGTTGGTTTAGTTATTCTTAAGGGAACTGTTTTGATTTAATTAGTAATTAGAAAATAGGTATTTTTAATTTTTGCATAGGTTTCTAATATGCTGCTAAATATCTATAATAAATAGTGAAATACCTATATATTTGGTTAATACCTATAATAAATACTGAACATTATTTGATGAAATTATTATATACTGTTGGACCTTCAAGTATAAAAGGGTTTGGATAAATAACTTGTTAACTGCAGTTTAACAGCAATTTGAAATATACAGCTTTTTTGTGTGGTTGAATTCAGTATTTTAAAAATAGGAGGGTGAGTGTATTTTAAAATCATTAGAGCACTTTTTGAATTAGGGAATAGTCAACAACTTTTTGTCAATTAAGGTTTTTTTAAAGATCTGTCTTTTTCAATTTCCTGAGGAGTTGATATTAGTTTTCTGATTAATCAGGTTAGGTAGGGTGTGCCTGAAAAAAATGTAAACAGTCCAAATGTACTTGATTTTATTAAACTGACTGACATCAGAAGTCCATTGCTATTTGCTATGGTTTCTGGCTTTTGCAGCAGAGAATAATAGTGCTCTTAAATTGGATTTATGATAACTTTTAAGAAGCATATTTGTTCCAAGCAGTGTAAAGAAGTGCAGAGATCTATGTCAATATTCAGAATTCATATTTTCCTTGGACAGAAGGTTGTGATAAAATGGTACATGGTGTGTTTTCATTGCCTGTTGAAAGACTTTCATGCAGTTAAAATAAGCATTTTGATGGTGGTTGAATTAAGAGTTTTTGTCAGTCTCTTCTCATCATGGATGATTAGACTAAAACGTCTGCTTGTCTTGACTTGAGATCACCACAGCTTCAGATAACATGCTTTGTGATTGAAGGTCGAAATATTTTGAATTCTAATAGGCTGCCAGATGAATTGCTTGAAATAGACTGTAAAATTTCAAGGCTTCCTTTTCCATCTGCTGTGAAAAGAACCATTGGGAATGGTTGAGCTTGATGATCATAGAATTACTGGATGGTGATTCTAAAACCCTCAAAGGGAAGTTGCTATGGAGATCTAGTTCCAAACTGTGAAATGATTCACCTTTGAAAGGCTGCAGGGTCTGAGAAGCTGAACACATCATTGTTCAGGTGGTCATTGGTTAGGAAATTGCTGGTGCCTGTGTAATCAGCACTCCTGTGGTAGTTAACGATCTAAAAAGGTTTGTTCTGAATGATGTGGGACAACAGCAATGTGCATAAGATGGCTTCTCTCTCTCAATCATAGTTTGCTCAGCCTGGTGCTTGTAAAAATACAGTGAACTAAATAGCACAGAAATGAACTGCTTTACTGAGGAAATCTTTTGAAAACAAAAGTTTTGTATTGATGAATTTGACATCTAAAATAAAATGGTTACTTCTTAAAGTTTTTGCAGAAACTTGCTTTGTTTTCTGTTTTTTAATCCATACTTCGTCCCCGACCCCAACCCCATCCCTTCCTATCACTTTTGGGATAGGAAGTTCTTTATCTCTTTAGGTACAAGGCCTGACCATGGTGAAATGTTCAGTTTTTAACATCCCAAATACTATCTGAAGAGCTTTCTTGCATAACCACAGGGTAACCTGAGAAGGAGTTTAGAAAAGCTGTCAAATCATTGAGAACGAGTCTAGGAAAGTTCCCAAATCATTAGGAGTAGAATGTAATTAATCCCCCTATTGCAGATTGCTCCCCTGAAATTGTTTTTCATTATATATATTTGTGACAACATGTATTTTGAATTGGGAATTTTTAAAAATTTTCTTCTACTGCTTTCATTAACTTAAATTTTTAAAATTGACTTTCAGTTTTATTTCTAGAAACCTGAGACCAGAAAGATTTTTGAAGTTCATTTGACAGCAAATCATTGTAAACTGCTGTTCTCCCAAATTAAGATTTCAAAATAGGTGAAATTTAATCTCAGTTAATTTCATAAGAGCCTATAATGTTAAGCTTCAATAATCAACTATGAAACCTTATCAAAGATAATTTATATATATCAATTTTTTTCTGTCATGTTTTCTTCAAATATTATTAAGGCGTAATATACATATAATGAAATAACACATTCTTAGTGTAGTTTGAATTTTATTATTGCATACAGTGATGTATTCACTATCACAATAAAAATACATACTGTTTTCATCATCCTAAAATGTTTCCTCATATCCTTTTGCAGTTGATTCTTTTCCCCAGCTCTTATCCTCAAGTAACCACTCATCTGCTTTCTATCATTATAGTTTTAACATTTTTAGAGTTTCCTACTATGCAATTTTTTGTCTGACCTTTTTTTAGCCAAGCATAATGTTTTTGAGATTCACCCATACTGTGTGTATTAATATTTTGTTTCTTCATATTGCTATGTAGCTTTTATCAGTATGGATATATCACAATTTGCTTAGGCATTCATTAGTTGATGGACATTTGGATTGTTTCTAATTTTTACTATTATGAATATTTGTGTACAAGTGTTTGTGTGGACATATGTTTCTATTTCTTTTGGATAAATACCTAGAAGTGGGATTGCTGAAGCATATGGTAAGTGTGTGTTTAGCTTTATAAGATACTGCCATACTGTTTTTAAAAGTGGCTATGACATTTTGATTTCTCACCAGCAATGTATGAGTTCTAGTTCCTCTACATTCTCTTACAGTTAATATTGTCAGCCATTTAAACGTTAAACATCTTAGAGAATATTTCATTGTGGTTTTAAGTTCTGTTTTCCAAGTTGTTAGTGATGAGCATCTTTTTATGTGCTCACTTGACATCTGTGTATCATCTTTGGTGAAGTATCTGTTTAAGTCTTTTGCCCATTTTTAATTGGGTTGTTTGTCTTATTTTGAGCTGAGTTTTTAATATATTCTGAATATAAATTCTTTGTCAAATGTACGTTATGTGAAATTTTCTCCCAGTCATGGCTTGCCTTTTGTTTTCTACATTGTGTCTTTCAAAGAACAAAAAAGTTTTTCATTAGGATGTTCATTTTATTAATTTTTTTCTCTGATGGTTCATGCTTTTTGTGTTCTCTTTAAGAAATCTTTACCCTATTCAGTGTCACAGAGATTTTCTTTTATTAAAGTTTAATAACTTTAGCTCTTACATTTAGATCTATCAACCATTTCTAGTTAATTTTGCATTTGGCATAAGATAAGGGATTAACATTAATTTTCTTCCATATAGATATCTAGTTGTTCCACAATCATTTGTTGGAAAGAAAATCTTTTCTCTTATTTAATTAACTTGGCACCTTGTCAAAACTCAATTGACCATTTTGGGGGATCAAGTGAAGGGTCTGTTTTTAAACTGTTCTGTTCCATTGGTTTGTTTGCTATTCTTCTGCCAATACCACATTCTCTTGATTCCTGTAGCTTTATAGTAAGTCTTCAAATCAGATAGTATACGTCTTCTGACCTTTTCTAGGTCCTTTGCATATTTGTATAAATTTTAGAATCACTTTGTTTAATAAAAAAGCCTGTTGGAATTTCATTGATTTTTGACTTTGTATTGAAAATATCAATGGAGACTGCAGTCCATAAACATGGTAAATTTCCTAGTTTATTTAGGTGTTTTCTCAACAGTATTTTGTAGAGTACAGATTTTGTACATATTTTGTGAAATGTATCCAGAATTTTTCATATTTTCTTGCTATTATAAATGATATCATAGGTTATTTATAGATGCCCTTAATCAGGTTGAAGTAATTATCTTCTCTTCTTAGTTTGCTGGGAGGTTTTATCCTGAATGGGTATTGAATTCTGTCAAATGCATTTCTTTCATTTATTGAAATGATCATATGGTTTTTCTTTTTTATTGTATTTATATGGTGATTTACATAGACTGATTTTTGGATGATAAAGCACTCATTTCCAAGATAAATGTGATGAATATAATCCTTTTTACACAATTTTGGATTTGATTTGCTAAAAGTTCTTTTCAAGGATTTTTACATCTGTTAATGAGGGATTATTGGTTCTGTGGTTTTCTTTTCTTGTGTACTTTGATTTTGATACCAGGGTAATATTAGCCTTGTAAAATCAATTGGAAAGTATTTCCTTGTGGATTTTCTGAAAGAGATTGTGGTAGATTGGTGTTATTTCTCCCCTAATTGCTTAACAGAATTTACCAGTAAAGCCATCTAGGCCTGGAGTTTTCTTTGTGAGAAGCTTTTCATTTCATATTCAATTCCTTGAATTGATATAGGACTGTTCATATTTTTTATTTCTTCTTGGTTCAGTTTTGGTAATTTTTTCTTGGTGGCATTTTGATTATTTCATCTAGGCTGTTAAATTTATTGGCAGTAAGTTGTTAATATTCTCGTATGATTAATGACTAAGGCTCTATAATTATGTCCCCTCTTTCATTCCTGATATTGAAATTAAATATAATTTTTGTCTTCTATTTTTTCTTGATCAGTATCTAGATGCTTGTCAATTTTATTTTTTAAAGGACCATGGTTTCATTGATTTTTCTTTATTCGTTTTCTGTTTTACCAGTTACTTTTCATGTCTTTATTATTTCCTTCTTTCTGCCTATTTGGTTTTAATTTGCTTTTTTTCCCTTCTAATTTCTTAAAGTGAGAACTCAGATTATTGATTTAAAAGCTTCTTTTCAAATATAGTGTTACAAGCTTCCCTCTAAGCACTGCTTTAGCTGCATCCCACATATTTTGATATGTTGTATCTTTTTTATCATTTAGTTTTAAATATTTTCTTATTTTTCTTGTGACTTCTTTTTCAGTCCATTGATTTTTAAGAAGTATGTGTATTTCCAAATATTTGGGGATTTCCTAGTATTCTTATTATTATTGATTTCTAATTTAATTCCTTTACAGTCAGGGACCATCTTCCATATTATTTCAGTGTTTTTAAATTTATTGAGACATGCTTTTTGGCTCTGCATGTAGTCTGGGCCAGATGAACTATGTGCTCTTGAGTTATTACTGGATGTAATATATAAATAAGTCCAGATGATTGATAGCATTGTTCATGTCTTCTATGTCTTTACTGGTTTTTTTGTCTTGTTTTATCAATTAAGCTCAGAAAATATTGTTAAAATATCCAACTCTGTGGAATTGCCAATTTTTTCTTTAATTCTATCAATTTTGGCTTCCTGTATTTTGAAGCTGTTATTAGGCACATACACATTATATGAATATTATGCCTTAGGTATATATTATGTCTTCCTGATGAATTTACTGTTTTTCTCATTATAAAATATCTATCTCCAGCAATATTTTTATTTTGGAATTAATTTTATCTTAATATAGCTACTAGAGCTATATTATGTTTATTGTTTTCCATCCATTTACTTTCAGCCTACCCATATCTTTATATTTAATGTGTGTCTCTTATACAGAGTGTGGTTGTGTCTTATTTTATTACCAATTCTGGCAGCACCTTTTCAATTGCTTAGTCTGTTGTCTAATGGACTTATTGATAGGTTTGGATTTGTTCTTTTTACTTGTGTTCTATTTGTTGCTTCTGTTTTGTTCCTGTTTTTGATTACTTGAACATTTCTTAGGACTTTATTATTATTATTTTTTTTTTAAAGATGACCGGTAAGGGGATCTTAACCCTTGACTTGGTGTTGTGAGCACCACGCTCAGCCAGTGAGCGAACCGGCCATCCGTATATGGGATCCGAACCCGGGGCCTTGGTGTTATCAGCACCGCACTCTCCCGAGTGAGCCACGGGCCGGCCCCTTAGGACTTTATTTTAATGTTCATCTTGGTTTTTAACTAGTCTTCTAGACCTTTTTTTTTAATAGTAGTTGCTCTAGCAGTTGCAATATACTTTCTTAACTTTTCAGTTTCTGTACAGATGTCCTTAAGTTTTTTATAGTTTATGTACAGTTTATATTGTATCACTTCATATAAAATACAGAAAATTTGTAAGTGTATAATCAATCAGGGATGTTGGCAATGAATTCTCTTAGTTTTCTTTCATCTAAAAATGTCTTTATTTCAGATTCATTCTATAAGAATATTTTTGCTGGATGTAAAATTCTTGGTTGACAGATTTTTTGTTGTTGTTTTTCTTTCCCTGCTTTAAAAATGCTGTCATACTCCCTTCTGACCTTCTTAATTTCTGATGAGAAATCAGCCATTGATTGAAACATTTTTCTTTTGCTGCTTTCAAGATTTGCTCTTTACCTTTGACATTTGTTTCATACCTCAACTATTGTGTGTCTGCCATTGAGTGTGTCTCCACATGGACTTCTTTGAGTTTATTCTCCTTAGTGGTCATTGAACTTCAGTCTTTAAATTGCTATCTTTCAATAAATTGAGTTAAATTTTATTATTCAAATATTTTTTTCTGCTCCTTATCTTTCCTTCTAGGACTCTAATTACATGCCTGTTGGACCATTTCATATTGTCTATTAGGTCCCTGAGGCTCTTCATTTTTGCTCAGTCTTATTTCTCTGTGTCATTCAGCCTAGATAGTTTATAAAGTTAACATACTCCTTCTACATTCATCTCATTTTGGCTGTTATAATCATATAGTTTGTGTGTGTATGTTCTACTAAAACTTTATTTACAAAAACAGCAGGCCATTAGTCTGCGGTTTTCTGACCCTGGCTTTAGAGTATAGCTATGTGTTGTCTTTCTTTTTTTATAGGTTTTTAAAAAATTGAAACATGATTGATTATACATATTTGTGGGGTACAGGGTTGACTGTCAATACTTGTGTACAATATGTAGTGATCAAATCAGGATAATTAGCATATTCATCATTACAAAATGTAATCGTTCTTTGTTCCATTAACCAATTTCTTGGTGTAGTTTCTTTTTGTAAGGTATTGTGTTTATCAGTTCTACACCAACTTTCCTTCCTTCCTTCCTTCTTCCCTCCCTCTCTCTTTCCCTCCCTCCCTTCTTTCTTTCCTTTGTTCTGCCATTTCTGTTTCTCTGTTGGGAATGCCTATCTTTTTGTTTATTGCATGCCTAATTTAACTTTATTTATTGAAGATAGTTTTAAAAGGCAGTAAAAATTTTTTTCTCAGCTACTTTCAATATCTGGGTCATCTCAAGTCCAGTCTCACTTGTTTTCTTTTCTCTTAATAATATACTTGATTTTCCTTAGGTGATTTTTGATTGTACCCTGTACATTCTGAATATTAAGTTGTGGTGGATTCCATTGTTTTTCTCTGATATTTGTTGTTTCTTTTGTATTAGTAGGCAATTGGACTTGAACTATAAACTCTATTTGTTAGGTGGTAGCTCCAGTCTTCACTTCACATCTTTCAGTCTGTCCTCTTTGAGTCTGCCCTGCCTATGCATGGTTCTGCTATCAGTCAAAGAGGTGTGTGTGCTGATTTGGGGGATTCTTTCTATTTTTCCTGGCTCTTTCTCTTCCCTTTGCACTCTTCCATGGCTGTAGTTTCTGTGGCTTTAGTTTTCTGGTTCCCCGGGCCAGAAAGAGTATGATTTATTTGCTTGTCAGGCTGTGCTGCCAACACTTGGCCCCAGGACAAAAGTCTTGAAAAGAGGAATTCACTTCTTATAACTCCCATCCTTTGAGCATGTATTCCCAACCAGTGAGTCTTATTCTCTTTGCTCTTCAGTGTCTTTAGGTAGCTGCTTTTTGTATCTTGTCCATGTGTTTTCCATAGGATCTTACTATGCTATATTGAAAATTAAAGCCCCTGGATAGAATTTTAGGCTACCTAATAAGTCAGTGGCAAACCAAAACTGGGATTCAAATTTCTTCTTACCAGATTTATACACCAGTACTTTATTTCCTGTAGTGACAGTATGCATAATAAAGCAGTGGGTTTTGAGCCCCCCAAAAAAGGCATTTGAAATTTATAGTTAAATTCAACTTATTACCAAAATATAATCATAATCTTATATTGATTATTATTTTGTATTTGATCTTTAGTAGTAATATATTACCATCAAACCTTACTTATTATATAATAAATTTTTGTTGAATGAATAATCGATAACTCTAAGGATTATATTTCTAAAGATTCTGAATTTACTAGGACTGGTGTGCTCTCTCTGATGTAGCCTTTGGAGGTTAATTGAAGAAGATGTAAACAATTCAGTCCATTTTGTTAGTGATTAAATTGTAACTAGTTTATATTTACTGATATCTAATGGGGTAATTTTTTTTTGCTGGGGATAGGCTAAATGTTGTAATGACTTCTGGGTTCTTTCCTTTTCTTCTTTTTTTTTCAGTTTACTCCAGATTTAAGACATAATTGTTGATGGTTTTTAATGTGAGTTTAATCTTTATCTTGCACAACAATTATTACAACACTATTATAAAAGAAGATATTAAGTGAATTCTTAACAGGAGTTGTAGGAGAAAAGTAGAGAACTTTAATATATTTTTTCCTTAAAGAAGGTCTAGGTTAAAATCTTTTAGCAGGGTAATTTGAGGCCATGAATTGGAATAGTAGCTGGGTAAATCAACAGTACATGAAACATTTTGCCACATCTTTGTGCTTCATTGTTTGAAAGATAATACTGATGATTATAACTAACAGAAATTTCATAGTAATCTGTATTATTATAGAACAGAATTTTGCAGATATTTAAAATGATATCAATGGCGATACCTAGCAAAATGATAAAGGAAACAGTATTGTTTGCAGTATAGCAATAGAAATGACTTTCCTTTTGGAGATCAGAACCCCATTCAAGTAAATGCTTAGCTACATCTATGATATACCCAAGGAATTTTAATTGGCTTTCAATCTTTTTTGTTGTTGTTAAGAATTCCTAGTTCACGTTTGGATCACATTTTCCAAGTGTGTGAACCAGTACTGCCACTTTTCATAGTTGGGTACTGGAAGAGGATCCTATTCCTCTCTTGTATCTGCTTGCTGATAACTGTTCTCAGTTTGTTTAGGAAACTGTTTCTCAGAGCCTTAGTTATAGCTTCCTTACCTGCAGGAAGTAAATATAGGTCCCACTTGTAAATAAATTGGTATATTTTTAGTATGTGAATTGAAATTCCCTAAATTGGGTTAAAAATAAAATGTTCAGGTAGATTAAAAAAATTGATCAGATAATATCTTCTAAGTATTACTAGGAGGTGACATTTGAGCTATGAATGATAATCATTCGCTAAACAATGAAAAGAGAAAAGACATTCTCATTATCTTACAAAGTGTTTCTTTTTGTCTCTATTACTGAAATTATTTAATTTGACGAGCTAATCCAATTTCTTTGATAGGTGCTACTCTTGTGTATGATAAAGGCTTAAACATTATTTAAACAAACCATTTAATGTTTAAGAAATAAAACTTGAACTGGAGAGACTTTGGTTAGATGAAAGGGAACAAGAATTCCCTTGACATGGACATTCCTCTCCAGAAAAGGGGGAATAGGAAAAACATTTGTCTGTATCTTCTTTTTCTCAGAGATTTTGCTGCACAATTCTTTTCAGTACAAGTTATCTATTTTTGGAGATGAAGGAACTTAAGGTCAGAAAGATTATTAGCTACACCACCTTGGGCAAGTTAATGGCAGGACTCATAATTTCTGAAGCTGGGACTGTTGGCCTGACCATACCCTCCTTCATCACTCCTTACACCAATTGGTTGTATTTTCCTCAGGCAGATTTACTCTTTGTGTCCTGAATGTACCTTATGCACCCTTGTCTTTGCTGTATCCCATTTATAAATATGAGATAGTAGGTACTCATTATTACAGTGTTCTATTTATGGTAGGAAGCATAATGTATGAGCTGTGATACTTTCATTTACAATAGAATTCCAGTTTAGAATGGCTTAAAAAATAAAGGTAGTCTATTGGGTTTCATTAATTAGAAGACAGGATATATGGTTTCAGGCAGTACTTGATCCACTGACTCAAAATTGTACCTAAGGACTTAATTTCTTTCTGTGTCTATTCTCTGCCTTGGCCAGCTTCATCCTAAGTCTGGTTACGCTGATGGTCCTAAGATGGCTTCCTGCATCTCACTGGCCACGTGGTGTTTAGTTATATCCATCAGGGAAGAAAGAGTAACTTTGTCCCAGGCTTCCAATAAAAAGTTTCAAGATTCATTCCACTTTGGCTAGATTAGGTAACATGCCCAGTCCTTAACCAATCACTGTGGCAGATGGAATAATTTAACCTGAAAACACTGAAATTCCTAGGAAGCAAGCGATATAATTTTGATTAAATTTTATTACTAGAATTGTAGTAAAAATGTTTCCTCTTCATTAAATATATGGTGAAGTTTATTGTTCATAAAAACGAAACTGATATATTACTTTGTGGGATCACCAATCATAAAGCAGAATAGTATTTAAACCTCTTCATAGTTCTCTGTATTGGTTAGTACCAATTCTAAGCTTGTCTATATGGGGTAAAAAAGGACATAGTATAAATCTACAACTTTATTAAATGTCATGTTTTAAAAGTTTTATTTTTGTGTATTTTTAAACAATCTTTGGTTGGTTAAATAAAGTTCTTTACTCCAATTTTTTTAAAAAAACACCTCTTTTTGATTAGTTTTCTAAGCAGAAATACTTTTATTTAGAGAGTATTGATTTAATTTATATTATTGCTATAATTTGTCATCAGGCTCTGTCGGTCTTCTCTGGAAGTGCTTCTCTTCCATTTTGCTTCATTCTATTTCCACTACCACTTAACTGACCTTAGTAAAAGATTATTGCTGGGGCTCTCTTTTTCTGATCAGTATGACTCTGGGGCCACTTTCCTTGGTCACATGCTTTATTTAAAATGCAGAATCCCAAGTAGCACCCTGGTAATTCAGAATCACGGAGGGGGCTGGGAAACATATGCACCCTGGAAGATTTTTGAGAATCACTGTTCCATTCCCCCCCCCACCCGTTTTTTCCTTCAAGAGCAGTGGTTCTCTCTTATATTCCGCAGTTACTCTGTCCAAGAATTTGGGTCTTATACCCCAGAGGAGGAAGAAAGACTATTTTTCACAAAGTAGGAAATAATAGTATGCATTTTGTTAAATTTCTAACTTAAGTTTTATTACAATTGCAGTATTACTTAGAAGTATATATTATTGCTATGGTTTAAAATATATACACAAATAAAAATCTACCAGTTGCTGAATATTACAATGAATATTAAGTTTTGTACCATGCTAATTGTAAAACACAAAGATAATGAATACCTAAGCACACAGTTATTAAATAGGAAGCAGTACCTTCATAGTCTGGTATGAGGCAAGGAAAGGGGAACACCTAGGGTCCAGGGATATTGCTAATATTCCAGAGGACTACATGTTTGGCATATCACCTTTAATTGTTATATGGCCATTGAGAAATTAGATGTATCACTGCTTGAGAGTCATTGCATTTGATTATGTCAGTGCTTCTTGTAAAACATTCATACCTTCCTGGGAATTCCAATTTCTCCCTGGTACTTAAGGCTCTTCACTGTCCAGCATTAGCATGTTTTCCAGAGCTCTCTTTTCTCTTCTAAATTTTCCTCAGACGTATTTACTCTTTGTGTTCTGAATGTACTATATGCGTTCCACCCTTGTCTTTGCTGCACCTTTGCCTAAGTTTTATCCTTTAAGGTTCATAACCTCTGTGAACCCTTTGCCTCCATCCCCTTTTTGCTCTTTCTTTCTTCCCTCTGAGATCCAGAGCCCTCTTTATGCAGGTATCATTTTATGCAGCCATAGTTTGTTATATATGCTTGTCTTATTTCTTCAACTAGACTGTAAGCTCCTTGAAGGTATGGGCCATGTCATGTAATTTTGTCTCTCCCAGATACCTAAAATATCCTTTTTACATAACCATCAATGAAACAAGGAGGATATCGTTTCATTGCTAGAAAATTTTCTCCACTTTAGAGTAGTAAGCTGGTCTAAATTGTGGTCTAGTAAATATTTTACATACTATGGGGCTTGGTTGCCTAAGAGAATGTGCAAGGTGCAAATGAATATGTATTTTTATTCTCTTTATTAAAATCTATGAGTCAAGCAGTAAGATTTTTAGATAAATGAAAATAAAATTCTTGAGTTTTAATGTTTTACATTTATTGCTAGGCTTCTGTATATTTTTCTTTATGCTAGTCACATGCAGATTTATATATGGCATACGTATAAATAGGCTTATAGTTAAAATAATTTGTTTACATTATTAACTTGCCATTGTTACTGTAACTTCAGTGTTATTTTCTCCAGTATTATTAACAATTTTATTCAGGGTTAAAACTTAGCTAGCAAAATAATATGATACTGTGTTTAACTGTTGTGTTTGATATAGTTGGATGCATTCGGTAAAAATTTATATGAAGGAAAGGAAATCTTACTTTAAAGACAAACCGCACTATTTAAAATAGAAACCTGAGATCTTTTTAACATTGCAGCTGAATTAAATAATCTTTCCACCATTACTAAGAGGTGCATGTAGTTAAAAATACATTTATACATATTATTTTTAAAAACCTAGTTAACTTTAAAATATGTAAGTTTTCTTGTCGTTTAGGGTTCTGTGAAGCTGATCATCAAGAGGGTTGCAAATCATTGGTGGTTTCTATTTTCAGATTTCCACATCCCGGAGTAATTTGCTTTAATTTCACCCAATTTAACCTATACTTCACACCATCACCATTCAGCTTTAATAGCTATGTTCTATGCATAAGAAAAGCAGATAAATGTCCACAATTAGGCTGCAAATGATTACAACTAGTTAGGGCTCTATGAAGACAAAACTTAAAGGACTACGGCGCCAAACAAAGCCACAAAAGACGGCTGAAAATGCTGTCTCGAGAAGTCAAGTCTACCATGGCATTTGATTTATCACTTTTGTAGTTGATTTTACTTATTTTTAGTATATTGGCAGGTGTGCCTACTCTGAGAAATAGTCATCTTTAAAGAATATTGGTTCTGTTATTAATTTATTTCGGTTTTTAATTTATTTGCTTCCTTGAATTTTAGCGTAGATAACCAGATTGAATCTTTTTGAAAGAAAATTATTAAAATGGTAGCAGTTTTTTTTTGGATATTAAGGACAGTTTGTTTGAAATGTACTGGCATTTGTATGCCTTGTCAATGCATTTGTGAAATTAAGACTTCTGAAATGTTTATGTATATGTTGGATGATTCTATCAGACATTTAATGGAAGTATAGTTTTATAATTCTGTATGAATTTCATTTTTAGGTAGGTCTTACTACGTATAAGTCTGGATAATTACTTATATGTACTATTACTTGTACGTGCACATATATACAAGATTCAGAAATTGGTTTAATCTATTTGTGCCTATTTCCCTTTCTATGGTGTAAGTTCTGGTTAATGCTTAGTACATAGCGTTGTTTTAATGTATAAAGAATTGGTTTATGGTTTAAGGTTTAAAAAAGCTAAACTATTTATTATAATATAACAGGATTTTAAAATCTTATAAAAAAGTAATTTTACTTCCTCCTGCTGAGTAAAATTTGTTCTTTTAGTTAATGTACCTCTGTATTTAACAAAATAAATCTCAGTTTAAAGACTGCGTCCCATCTCTTTTCAAAATTTTCTGAAAATTTCAGTCATAGCTTCATGTATAAAAATAGTTTATTTAAATAATTTATAATAAATATAAACATAACATAAATATGTAATATAACAAGGTTTTAGTTTGGTGTTTTGACTTTAGTCATTCTGTTAGGTTTTCTCTCAGAAATTTTATACGGATAAGAGTAGCAATATTGATAGATAATATTATTTGTATTTTATGTACACCCAGAATTATTTGTATTTGAAATACTCCCCATTTTAGAAATGTAATCTTCACTATTTTATTTATTTATATGAAGGGTAACATTTATTTTAAACATGTACTTGTATAAGATAAACCTATTTTCTTAAATAATAATTAAGTAATGTCTCCTTAGTTTATTGTTGCATAGAAACCAAAATAAATGTAGTTGAAAAACCCAAGTGATTGTGGTTTTTATACACACATAACAAATACACTTGCATACATGTGCACACAGTTGCTAACTTTAAAAATAATGCTCAGGAATCAATAGCTTGTGTACCTTTGTTTATAAAACCAGTGTTTGGGAAAGTAGACTGAACTTATTATTTTAAAATATCCCTGTTTAAAGAAAGAAGTCAATTATCCTACAAAACAGATCAGTATAGCCATGGCAAGACAATGTAGCTACACAGCTTCACAGTTGTATTAAACTAGTTTCATATGCTATATCATAAAACTTTCAGTCCAATCAGCAACTAAATTTAAATACTGCAAATTGTAGCAGCAAAACAATAATTCTGCTGATTAGCCCCTTTCCATTTCTTGTAAGTGAACTGTTTATGCTGTTGAGTACCTTTTGAAAAAAGAAAAAGCCAAAACAGCCTTGATTAGTCAAGGAGTAATTGGATGACTTGATTTTAGCAAGAGAATGAATTGGTTGATGATAGCCTGTAACTAAGTGTAGTGGTTCTGTTCAGATGAATACATAACATACAGTCATCAGATCTTGACAGGTATAACATATCAGCAGTGCTAAAATCTGGTGGTGGGGGGGATAGGATGGAAATAGAGGGGAATAAGTTTGCCATGAAGTATTTTACTGGAAAATTTGAGGTGATTCTTAAAGGAATTTTATTCCATAGTTTTTTGGTTTTGATTCTACATTGGGGGTGGGTAGGGAGATTTGTCTTACTTTATTACTATAGTCCCGTTGTTTTATGCTCTCAAGACAAAATAGCCCTAAAAACAAAAGAGCTAATGGGACTATTTATCTTTTTTCTGCGGAACCAGCAATATTATAACCTTTCACTTCTGTTGAGGATCATGGTTTGAAGATTATGGTTCTTTAGTAGAGCCATGTGGGAAAGCCTTGAAGCATTAATTATAGTCATATTTAAAGTCTCGATTATGTGAGAACTTTTTGTATACTGCATTCTTATTTATGATTTCCTGGTTATTTTTAAGACCGTATCTGAGTTTATATTAGAGAATTATGGCATAAAACAAAGAAAAATTTAATGTATCAATTTCTAATTAGTCTTCTTAAATAAGCCCAGTTGTACCCCCTCCCCTCCTTACCCCCGAAATAATTTAATACAGTAACCAACCCTGCACTGCTATAATGTGCTATGTGGGTCCAAAAGTTTCAGTTGCATAAAATATGGGTTCACTTTATTGCTAGATGAATGAAATGACTGGGGTGAACCTGCATATTGCAGCTGCATAGCTAGTGGGGTGAGGGTGTCACAAGGTCCAGGCCCATCCAGATCCATTCTAGTACTGGCTTTGATTTGGCACCACCTGGTGGTGATTGTTTGCTCTGGCTTAGGTATTGATGGTGATGTCTAGATCTTGTGGGCTGGCAAGGACTTTAGGATTGCGGTAGATATTTTAGAAATTTCTCACATAGGTGATACTCATTTTGTTGGGCCAATTAAGGTGGTTTGCATCAAAAGACTTGCCTGTCCTCAGTCTGTAGGCTTTATCCTTCTTTCCATGTTTCTGCTCTCATTTTAAAACTGTGGTTTATTGTATTTAAGGATGTAATTATTTTGTGAGATATGTTATCTGGTTTTAGGACACGTGCTTTTCATTCAGACCCAAGAATGTGATTCCTGTTTAGTAATGTGGATTTAGTCAAACCATCATCTCTTCCTATTCTAACACCAGATGTTTTGGTGAATCTTCCCTTTTACATTCCTTCTGTTCCCACTTCTATGTCTTAGAAAAACTAGGTAAACCAGGTAAAAGTCAGAATCCATTGATATTATGAATAAAGTCTATAAAAGAGTTATTTTTAAAATTAATAGCCAGCCATTTACTTGATTGATTAATACCTGTCACATGTTTACATTTTTCAAGCATTTAAACACCAGTTCCAAATTCTAGCAGAGACAATATTTTATCTCTTCACAGCATCAATACACTTAAATATGGGATTAAAAATAATTTATAGTTCCATCAAAACCTCTACATGAATCTTAATCTAAATTTTAAATGGCATTCTACATAACATTAGTGTTCCAATATGAAACCTTGAGGCTGTTTTTTTCCATCAACTGGCGCTTAATACGGACTGCCTCCCAGCTTCCCTTCAGCCTGGGTTTACTTTCCTGTATTTATTATGTGCTGATTTGTCTCTCCTGTTAGACTGTAAACACCTTTGAAAGTAGAAACTAATCTTATTCAGCTTTTTTTAATCTCTGAAATTTGCCTTCCAGCTTCTAGCACCATTCTCTTTGTGATTAACATTCAGTAAACATTTGTTAAATGTCTCTTAAAATGTGTTACCTTTAAGTGGCTACTGTACACCTCCAATTAGGTGACAATTACATTTCCTTTCTTCTCAATTCGATATTATGCTTCCTACTCACTAGACAAAAAATCTCTGTAAATTCTACTTTCTTTTCTTTAATATGTATTTTTTTGGATTTACCGCTTTCATGTCATTTCTGTAACTAGAACCCAGCAGTCAACTGCTTTGTTTGTGATGGTCAGTTTCTCTCCAACCTATTACACAGAATCATTTAAAGAGAGTGTGGGTGAACAAATGAGCAAGAACAAAATCACATGAACACTTCTCTAAAAATCTACATAGGGATTTTATAATCTAAGAGATTAAATTTCAACTCCTCAGCTCAGTGTTAGAACCTTTCCATCAATTGACATCCGCGTGCTTGAACCTGTGGTAACATCTTTTGGTTGCTACGTAGCACAACCTTTGTCTTTTAATATGTACCAGTGCTTCTTAACCGTAGGTTGGTGATGTTTGGAGACATTTTTGATCTTCTCAGCTGGGGTGCTTGTGGTGTGCATGTGTGTTATTGGCATCTAATTTATAGAGGCCAGGGGTCCTGTTAAACATTCTACAATGCACAGGTCAGCTCTGCTAAGAAAGAATTATCTGTCCCAGGATGTTAGTAGTACCAATGTTGAGAAACCCTGGTCTACACCTTGTCATTAGCTTTTCATTTGTAAATATAGTTAATATATTTTTGTGCCCACTATGTGCCAGGCACTATCCTAAGCTCTTTACGTATATTATCACTTTTAATCTTCAGAACTATCTTATGAGGTAGGTACTGTTAGTATCTACATTTTACAGAGAAGGAAACTAAAGCACAGAGAAGTTGATCACATAATTAATTGGATAGTCTGAAACCCAGACTTGAATCCACATGTTCTGATTCCAGAGTCTGTGCCCTTAATCACTTCTGCCATACTTATACTTCCATCCAGCAGACTCCTTTTGACACTCTGCTTCCCTTTGCTAGTATCTGTCCCTGAAAGCCCTTATTCAAGCCTTCTCTCCTTAATCCTGATTCATGCTGACCAATCCTTTATCTCTTTTTATTGTTACATTTATTGATCTTAGTTATAGTAAATATATATGTTTTTCCTCTTCTTAATTTGATTTATAAATTTAAAAAATTGTATTTACTGAAATATGTAATCTAGTGCTACACACTCAAGAAGTCATCAGAAAATAATGAAGTGAATATCACTAATAGTTAAGCAATTCAGAGGTGAAGAGATAAGACTCAAGAAACTTCTTTCCTGTATTATTGCAATTTGCCATATTTCATACTTTTCTTCTCTGCTAATTTATGTGATTGATATGCTTAGCATTTGTTTCTTTAAAATGCTCTCTAAGTATCATATTATGTGCTGTAAAATTGATCCTTTGCTGTTGTGCTGCATGTTTAGCTTCATGTAGAATCTATAATTCCCTTCTAACAGTTTTGCATTCTGAGCGCTAATAAGTTCTTGGGGCATTCATTCATTCATCAGTTCTTTTATTCATTGTTTACAGTACTGGGAGTAAAGACAGAATTCTATTTTTTTTAAAATTCTTTCTTTCATTTTTTTTCCTCCTTACATTATTCCTTGGAAAGACATAAAAATAGATTTTCTCAGAAGCCATATTTAGGGCAATATGTTACCCATCAATTTTAGTGTGCTTTATTCCAAACAAGTCTCTACAACTCTTCTGTGACTCCAGGATGGTAGAGATCTCTTAGATCTGAATTCTCTTGTATTTGCCTTGTAGATGAGGGCAAACTAAGCTATGCATTTTAAAAACAAATGTAATTTCTAATAGAAAGAAAGGATATATTATATTATCTTTGAGGCCCAAGAAAGGGAGTAGGCAAAAATTACAGTGACAGTTAAACATAAGGAAATTTCAGGCTTAATGAGTCAGTGCAGGAGTGTGATTTAACCAGAGGATTTGTGGAGAGTGGTGGTGGTGGTGGTAAGGTTGGAAGGGTGGGATGAAGCCACTGTAAACAGGGTTTTTTTTCTACTAGCAGAAGGCTAAGTGATGTTTTAGAGGTGAGGAAGTTAGTGTGAGTGAGAGTGGTTATTGGGAAGGATACATACAGGAAAGGCAGCTTGCTCAACATTGGAAGTAGGGTAGAATCTCAATATTAATTAAAATAACATTGATTAAATTTGCCTTTTACACATTTAACATATTAATATAGAACAAGATGTGAAAATCTTGTTGAGAGATGAATGCTAGTTCTCATTAAGGTGCTTTTTTTCTGCCTACTTCTTTGGAAAGAGTTGATATGTTGTAGCAACTAAAAATGTTAAACCCTTG
This sequence comes from Cynocephalus volans, assembly GCF_027409185.1. Taxonomy (NCBI): domain Eukaryota; kingdom Metazoa; phylum Chordata; class Mammalia; order Dermoptera; family Cynocephalidae; genus Cynocephalus; species Cynocephalus volans. The sequence continues at coordinate 241,719,800 of NC_084460.1, read as the reverse complement.
AGCAATTGAATATAATTAAGTACAGGTGTTGACTCTGGGTTATAATTCATAACTTTTAAGTTACTTTAAGGATTTCTTAATGGTGTGGATGCGTAATTATCTACAATGTAAGTACAATACCAGTAACTGTCAGGCAGAATTTTCTGGTGTTCTACACATTTAAAAGAATCACATTGTGTAATATTGTAATGTGTTGTTACTTCCTGTCAGTTAAGTGGTGTCAGTCATAACCAAAAAGCTTTTTTTGCTTGCTACTACTCTAAGATTCAATTTTAACGTTATTCATGACTTTCTCCCTGCTTCTTTTTTTCTGTTTTCCTCTTTTTATCACATCCTACCTATTCAATATTTTGTTTGATTCACTGCTTAAAAGTATATTATTTTTAATTTAAATGAACTCTTAAAAATTAGGAAAAAGTAATGAAAAAAATTTTAAGGTTTCTCAGAGCTGGACTTACCCACTTTATTTTTCTCTCCTATACTAAACGTATATTTGTCTCAAGATTTGGAATTATTTTTACTTATAGCATAGCTTGCTTCCATATAAGCTAACTGCTTTGTGTAAAAGTCCTGCATGAATTATTTCTAATTTTTAAAATTTTAGATTGGTCCCTCAAAATCAGCCACTTGTTCATTTTATTTTTCTAAACTTTTTGAAAACCTTGATCAATTTTTGATTATGTCAGAGAGATGGTAGTTTTCTTCCTCTTGGCCAAGATTTAGTTGTAGAGCCTTTTCCTGTAACGAGGGAGGAGGAAAGCAAAGCAAAAGCAAATTCTTTTGGTAACCCACAGTTCTGTTTATATGTCAGAATTAAACCATTAGGCTGTAGCATAGATTGGGTTATGTTAGGGCCTTTGCTATATCTCAGGTAATAGGTTTTTCCATAGAAAATGAAGGTTGAAGACTTTAAAGACTACTTTTGATTGATTTATTGTAAATAAGTACAACCCATCAAGTCCTCTTACACTATTCCATTTATGCTTTTGCATCAAGTAATTAACAGTTTACATTACTAGGCCAATTATTCCAGTTTTATATGTTTACAAAATATTTTGTTTCTCAAAAAATCTGTAGATATATCCACTTAAAGTAATTAAAATTTGATTGATGCAACCCTTTTCATTTACTTCAAACTCTGAAGGCTAGAAACTTAAATCTACATCCTTTTTAGGGGAATATTGTTATGAGAATGATTTATTCTTTTGTGTGTTTTAAAATTTGCCTTGTTCCCTGATATTGATAAGAAAGGCAAATTGATTTTTGAAATAAATTTTATAAATTGAAATGCCCTTCTCTCACTTCTGAACTTAAGGAAAATAGTTAAAACTACACATCTTATTTAATGCAGAGATAAATATTGCAAACTCGAGGTCCAGCTATGAATTAGATCGTGTTTTTACTCAAATTGCTTTTATTGTCAAGATGGGAAGTTGCTTTATCTAGATGAAGACTAGAGTTTTACAGTGCACCTCTGAACCAGAACTTAAACTACATTTTTAAATCATTGCATTTGAAGTGTGCAATAAATAGCTTTACTAACTCCCCTCCCTCCGTAAGCCATCTCTCCCCAATGTAGTAAAGAATTTTTGTCATGTCACATATGGAAAATAAATAGGAACTTGCATCTTCCAGTATTGTCAATAAAGCCAATGCATATTTAGCTCTTTCCCTTCTTGTTCAATATTAATGAGCTACAGAATTGTAAGGAAGTTGGAAACCAGAGTTCTGACATAAGATAGGACTTTGCTTTGAAGAATATATTTGAAATTTGAAAAAGATTTTGAGCAAGATATCCTCGATCTTGATTTCCAACATTATATTTAATAATTTATCTTCTTCTGGTTTAGTAATGAGGCTTCTAAAAACTTTTAGTAATTTTGGTGGGACTCGGGATTAAAATATAGATAATTCAATACATTTACTGTTCATCACATAGGATAAACTGGAAAGCAATGTGAAATAATGTAGCATACAGGACATTTTGGTGCTGTGATTTAATATTACCATATATTTGTAATAATTTTATTTCTCTTTTTCTAGAGTCTGCATTTTGGTTATATAATACCTTTTGATGTCATACCTGACTTGGGATTTTAATGTTACGTGTATTGGCTTTACCATAAATGCAAATGAAGATCTTTTGGCTTGAAACTTTGTTGTGATCTCTCTCCCCCCCCATCCCTCCCAGCCTCCCTTCCTCCCTCCTGTTACCATTTTTAAAAATCTAGTTGACTAGATAAAACTAAAGTGAAGTAGAGACTTCACTTTAGTTATGTCTCACTATTCATCCTGTCTTCATATTTCCCATCAGTACTCTAGTGCAGTTCTTCTCGTCATATTTGGATTACAGCAATTCCCTTTTAGCAGGTTTCCTACGTTTTCTTTTTTTGGTAGCTGGCCAGTAGAGGAACTGAACCCTTGGGTCCCTACTTCTGGTTAGTCTTTCTAAAATGCTGCTTTCCATTTATTACTCACTAGAATAAAAACCATTGTTGTCTCCTTATTGACTAGCAGATCAGATCCAGGCTTACCCTGATATTTGGATGTCCCTATTCTCCACCACTAGCTGTTGTAATAAATTCTGCTACTCTTCAGTACAGTTTATCACTGTTGTCAGTTCTCCAGTAAGCTTTGTTCATTTCAACCTTTATTTTTATTTTTATTTTTGGCAGCTGTCGGGTAAGAGGATCCGAACCCATGACTTTGGTGTTATAGTACTGCACTCTGACCAACTAAGCTAACCAGCCATCCGTCAACCTTTATTTTTTATCTGACACTTTCCCTAGTTACTTGTCATGTTTTTCTTCATCTTCTTTACCTGTACTAACCTTTTCTATTTGTAAAGGCCTTGTTGATTACTTGTTATTAATTATACTTATATTTAAAGTGCTTGCTAGTCAATATTGTTCTCCCTTTTTAATAGATTTGTTTTCCCAACCAGATTGTCTACTTACTGAGACTAAGATTCTATTATTTTGATTTTTGTTTTCAATTCTCACAGGCTTAGCACATTGTTAGATATATAAGGAAGCCTTCTTCAATTGGAAAACTTATATTTGGCAAAGCATATTGTGGTTTGCATACGTATGAAAGGGTGGCAGTTTATGCATTGGTTTATATATTAAGGAATTCTTTATTTCTGTACTGTATAGTGGTAGAGGATGGAAGGAGCACAAGTCACATAGGTCCATCTTGACCACATACTCTCTTATTCCCAGGAAACCTCTAGACATGCTATTTGTTGGTATGGTGATCTGAATCCTTGACCTTGATATTATAACACTGCGCTCTAACCAGCTGAGCTAATTGGCCAGCCCTAGACATGCTGTTTGGAATATCAAGGTTTCTATGACAGATGGTTTATAAAGTACTGCTGTAAAGTCTGTACTTTTCAACACATAATGTCTTTTAAAATCTGTGTCTACATCTAGCTAGGTATGCTTTGCTTTTGAAAACTTAATACAACTCCAGTTTAAGTAGCATATAGCAAACCAGTTGACTGAAGTCCTGAATTTCCAAAGTTTATTGTTATTTCTGAAGTCTTTTTTTGTTTCTGAACTTCGGATAGATTTAGTATCCTAAACAGAGTGCAGATCCTTTTTACTCAAATCTTTATGGAATAAGACAGGCTTTGATTGAATGAGTAAATTGATCAATCTTCAGTTCATTTATAATCATTGAAAATAGCTGACTCATCATTTCTGCTGCATCGTACCAGAAAATATCATGCAGAGCATACAATATCATATGGATATTCAAATGTACCTCACAAAATATGTATTTTGACTGGACCTCAGTGAAGGAGGCACAGAAATTACAAAAGTCACAACTTAGTATAAGCATTGATATTTTGCTCTTATTCACTTAGTGAATAGATTTTATATTGAAAATAATTTAAATAACTAACTGTATTAGTCCATTTTGTGTTGCTATAACAGAACACCTGAGACTGGATAATTTATAAAGAACAGAGGTTTATTTGGCTTGTGATTCTGGGATAGCTGCATCTGGCACGGGCCTCAGGCTGCTTCTGCTCATGGCGGAAAGTGGCAGGCAGCCAACGAGTACAAGCAGATCACATGGCAAGAGAGGAAGCAAGAGAGAGAGGTGGGAGGTGCCAGGGTCTTTTAAACAACCAGCTCTCTTGGGAGCTAAGAGTGAGAACTCACTCATTACTCTCCCAGCTAGAGAGAGCACTTAATCCATTCATGAGGGATCTGTCCCCATGACTCAAACTGCCGCACTGGGGATCAGATTTCCACATGAGTTCTGGGAGGACAATACATCCAAACTCCATCATAACTAAAAGATGTTTTTTGGTTCATTTTACTTGGTATTGCCTTTAAATGTACTGGAGCCACTCAGAGGAGTTATGGGTTGAAGATTCTGTTAGAGTGTAACAGAGGGATAAGAAAAGAGAACTGAGAGAGACATCAGCATTTTTGGGGAAGTTACAGCAAGAAAAGGAACGACCTAAGAAGAAATGACCAGAAAAAAATAGAAGAAAATCAGGAGAATGCAGTTAGAGAGAAGCAGTGGAAGAGACTATTGGAATGCTCTGAAGTTACATGCTACTAAGCAGTCATTCAGGATTCCTGAAGAATGACTGTTTGATTTACCGTCATGAAGGCAAATCATTGCTGTTCTTTTTAAGATCAGTTTCTGGTAGTTTGGTGGAGGTATATGGCAGACTGCAGTGGGTTGAGTTATAAATAGGAAGTAAAGAAGTGGAGACAGCAGGTGCAGACAGCTCTTTCGGAAGGTTTGTTCCTGTCCTGGAGGAAAGAAAGCAGTAGTTGGAGTGGGAATTAATGTCCAGGGGTGACTGACATGATTGATTTAATATAGAATCTTAAGCCTACTTAAATGTTGATGGGAAGGTATTAGTGGAAATGTAGGTGATACAAATGTAGGTGAGACTGGCATAATAGATTGAGGTCTTAGGAGATAGAAGGAACAATATGTGGAGTAAACTTCCCTGGGGTGAGGGATAGGATCCAGAACAGAGATGGTAGGGAGATTGACGACAAATAATAGAAGGTGGTATTTTCGTGGTTCTCATAGAAGTAGAGAGTAGGATAATGGTTACCAGAGGCCAGGAGGGGAGGAGAAATTGAGAAGAGAAGTGGTGGACTAATGGATACAAACCTATGCTGTCTACCCTAAATAAATCATTGTACAGTATATGGATGTATTGAAGTGACACACTGTATCCCACAAATATGTACAAGTAAACGTTAAATGTAAAATTTTTTTTAAAGGTGATGTTTTCCACTTTACTGCTGTAAAGAAGGAAAGGTAAACACAAAAAGGGGGGTTAGTTCTCCAAAAATGACAAGCATTTTCTCAGAAATGAGGATAGGTCATCTGCTGAGTAGCAGGGGAGAAAGGGAAAGAAAGCATTTGAAATGTGAGAGAAGTCAAGAAGGTTTGAAAAGAGTACTTTTTTGTGAAAGGATACATTGTAGGATTGCTGAGTTAAGAAATTTTTGTGATAGAATCCAGCCTAAGCCTAGCTCATGGCTAATTTTCTTCTATAACAAATTGTTTTAAAAATGAGAGTTTACAATAGTTAATATTATTTTCAGCCACCTATTTCCATATGTGGCAGTGATTAGGCATAAAATAATTTTTGTGATAATAATGGTTTTCTCCCTGTAACTAGTCACTACAAAATGAAAATTTTAACTAAAATTTGTGCAAATTTTTCTGCAAATTAATTGTGTTTTTAAAAGGGACTTTTAAAAAAGAATGATTGTTTTTATAAAAATAACATATTGTTCATTATGAAAGGTTTAAGTGAGACCAAACTGATTAAGAAGTTTTAAAAAATTTGTCAGTAGCTCCCTGCCCAGAAGTTATTTTCATTAGCATTTGGTTGGGGTCATTAAGAATGAGAAGTGATTTTATATAAATGTGATCATATGGTGTATATGCTATTTTAAATAGAATACTTAATTTTGTTTTGAATTTGAAAGAAAAAATTGAAGTAATACAGAAGACATTACTGAAATTCAGGGGTTTTTTTTTTTTTTTTTTCTTTTTCAGAATATATGTTCTTGAATGGTCCTGCTATAGTTAAGAAAAAGGATCATTTTTTTCCTGCATCTATTGAGATGATTTTTTAAAAAAAGAAAGAAAAAGGATTATAAAAATACTAAAAGCTTGGAGAAATTATTTTTAAATTACATGGTTCATCTTTATATAGCATCTATTGATTCCTTATTATAAAAGATGAGGAAATGAGTGCACTTATGCTTTTACCTTACTTCTCTCTATCCCCCAACTTTTATGTTATTATTTTTAACTTTTTATAGATTATAATCTGTATTCTCTATTTTGTTAACATAATTTCTTTGGTTGTTTAGTCTTAATTATATAGAGAGTGCACAGTCTGTTCACTTTTGGCCTCTATTTCTGACAAGGAAGAACAGCTTGGCTGGATATAAAATCCTCAAGTCACATTTTCTTTCCTTAGAACTCTGAAGACTTTGCCCCACGGTCCTTAGGCATAGTGTTACCTTGGAGAATTCTGAAGCCTACGCGTGACTTGATTTTAAGGCTTGTATGAATGTAGTATTCTTCTTTTGTTCTTGGTGATGTGTATGGTGTTGATAATTCTGTATCATTGGTTGACCAAACTGCAGTTGGTCAAGTTTAATTTTTGTTTCAATGTTTATGCCAGCTGGCTTGAAATGTGATACTTGAAGGTGGCTATAGTTTCTAAGTGTTCCATCTTCTTGACTGATAGGATCCCTTTTACAGATTGTGAGAAATCTTAAGATGTCTTACTTTTTATACTAGTCCACTTATGGTATAGAGAGAAGAATGTTCTCAAAACCCGAGGAATGTAGAAGTGCTAAAATTTTGCTCTTTTGGACTCGAGTTATAAGAAATAAGTAGATATGTTTATGTTTATATCCTTGAGTCATAGTCACCAATATTCACCTTATTTCTATTTCTGAAGCACTTCAAGCTTGTTCTCATTTTAGGGCTTTTATATTTTTTTAGAACCCTCTTCCATCAGATTGTCACATTACTGCCTCATTCAGGCCATTCTGGTCTCAGCTCAAATGTCATCTCCTCAGAGAAGTCTCCCTGCCAGTTCTGGCTGAAATACCGCAGAGCAGTTCCTCCCTCTCTCCAGCACACACCTACATGCTGTATCACATTACCCTATTTTATACAGAATAGTACCAGAAATAAAAAAATTGGGTAATATCCCACTACCATCAAAATGACCATAGTTAATGTTTTACATTTACCTTGATAGAAGTAATTTTGCCCCAAAAGGTGATTATTTTATACACGTTGATCCAAATTTAATACTTTATACGTAATAACTCATTTTTTTGGCTAAATTTATTTAAACAGGAAACTTTTGTCACTAATGTGAGTGGAAAATTAGTATCACTTGACAAAATTAAACATATTAAAAATAAGTATAAATATAATAAAAACTACAGTTTTATGACATTTTTTAATCTTTAGAAGCTCTGAGGCTAAGGACTACTCTGTTGGTAAAAAGATTGATTTATAAATGCTAAACATTAAAGGCCAATAGCATCAATTCATGACTTTCTCCTTGACAAAGTCAGTATTGAAAGAGAATTGAAATGGAAGTAACTTTCTCACCAAACAATTCAGTATAATGTAGCATATAGTCTTTGTCTTCTAAACTTACCAGTGCACTAAAACTAAACACTGTTTTAGTTGATGTAAATTTGAAATAAATAACTTTGGCCATGGACTAGGGTAAAAGTGTGCTAGTCAGTTAGTGTTAGTGAACTAGTAAGAATTACTGGGGAAAAAACCTGTAAACTCGCAAATCATATCAATGTTTTAACTATATTGCTGTGGAATTCTTCTAAATTTCTAATTCCTACATCATGAAAAAAATAGTACATGCCCCAAATTAGTGAAGGACTCTCAAATTAGTGTTGGGCTCTCTGCTAAGCACTTCACATATGAGGCACTTCAAAAAGTTCATGGAAAAACAACTAAAAGACAATACAAATCTTTTCATGAACTTTTTGAAGACCTCTCATATATTACCTGATTTGATCATACCCATTCTCAGAGAGGTAGAAGCATTTTCATTTTAAAGATGTGAAGCTAGAGGTTAGGTAATCTTAGGTCTAAGTTTCTATGGCCAGTATGTCTGTCTGACTTCAAAGGTCATATTCTTAACCACTAAATCTTGGACTGAAAAAGACAAGATGTGAAGAGAAGGTATAACATAGCATTCCTGTTTGGTGAAGTTTGTTGACCCAGGAGCATGTCTTTGGAAAACAACCTCTAATTTTTTAGCTCTAAGGAATCCACCAAATTATATGGATCTTTTATTTTCAGCTGTTCTAGGCCTCATGTCATCACAAGGGAATTCAGTTTTAAAGGACAGCCTTAAATGTTCTCTTTGCTTAATTTTTATCTTAATATTTGGCAATATTTCTTTTCAAAAATAAATTCTTCACATAGTATGTTACCATTTTATGAAATAAGTTAATATAATAATACTGCTAACCTTGTGTGTGGGAACAACAGAGCAATCCAGGGTATCCAGAGTCTGTGGTTTGAGTTTTTCTTATAGTAGGGAGAATGGATTAGAGATGATACAGTCATGACTCCTTTCCTAGGCTGATCCTTGGCAGAGTCTAGGCAAGGTGCAATGTAGAAGATAATTTGGAGGTTATAATGTAGACAAGTGATTCCTCACTCCCTTCCCCTTTTATTCTAGGTTTTCCCTTTGTATTAGTTCTGATCATCAGAGCGCTTTGTTTTCTTTTGCTTCCAGAAGAATTGCAATTACTAAGTTCTTCTCTATTATCCACTTGGTTAAAATTGAGGGTTATAATTAAGAAACTGTTATTTAAAACCTGCTAATGCATTTACTGTAGGGATGTTGTTGGGGACATCACTATAGTTAGTAGTTAGTCAGTGGCCCCTACTCTTTTGTTCTGAGTGTCATAGAAAGTTTAGTTACTTCTATCTATATGTTACTTGCACTGCTTTGACTGCTGGGAAGCTTTTACTTTTATTATCCTTTTTTTTTTTTTTTTAACCGGTAATGGGATTGTAACACCTGGCTCAGTGTTGTCTGCACCACGCTCAGCCAGTGAGCGCACAGGCCATCCCTATATAGGATCCAAACCCGTGGCCTCGGCGCTACCAGCGCCACACTCTCCCGAGTGAGCCACGAGGCCGGCCCTTTATTATCCTATTTTAATGTGCCATTTGTGTAAGATGCCTCAAATCATGACAAAAAGTAAATAATGCTGTGCTTTCATGGGGACTTCTTTTATATTTTCAAAGATTCAAACAATTTACCTAAATCAGCATTTGTCTAGTGTGTTTATTAGTAAAATATAATGTACCTCCTCATTTTTTGCCAATTTTGTTCATATGAATTTGACATAAGATCAGTTCTATGCCAAAAATTCTTAAATAATACTTTAAATATTTATATTTTAATTACAATAATATACTTATGTTTATTATTATTACTGAATAATTCACATTAAAATACAAATAATTATTTTTAATTCTGGGAAATTGTATTTTAAAAACTCTTTGTAACTTGTAACAAGAATATGTTGGTCTTTAGTATCTAAGAATGAGCTATATTCACTGTTTCTCTTATCAAACTCAATCAAATGGTCTCATGATTTCTGTGATACTTCTATATAAAATAATTGTTATAGGGCTGGCCAGTTAGCTTAGTTGGTTAGAGTGTGGTGCTGATAACACCAAGGTCCAGGGTTCGATCCTATACCAGCCATCTGCCAGAATAAATAAATAAATAAAGTGATTGTTACTTTATGTTTGAAAACATCTCATTTTGGAAGTATAATCTAATTGGTAATTTTAATGAAATTAATTTGTTTATAAATGTATTTATTATTTTGTGGGTATATCACTGCTTTCTGCTTATAACATTTCTTAGTATTTGTTCATTTTTTGTGATACTGTTCTTTATCTGGTAATTTGAGTAAATCCCAGTTGAATTATGTTGCCACATTATGTCTTCAAAAGGGCATAAAGTCAGTACACATGCTTCAGTAATATCTGGTTGTTTTACCCTTATGTTTCCAGTTGGCAATTTGAAATTATGGCTTCGACTGCACTTTAAATATGTAATAATAGCATGTGTTTCTAATAAGGGCCAGCACCATTTTGATCAGATAGTGTGAATGGTTGTCACTCATATATGACAAATGCACCTTCATCTGCTTCTTTGATAGCCCCCTAAAAACCATACCCTCAAATCAGGCCGATGAAATTAGCTGCTGTGTAAATTGTGTGTCTGAGTGGTTCATTATCTAATCACCGTCAGAACCACAGTGATAAAGTAGATTGAAGCAGGAAAGAGGTCTGCCAGATGATTTCAGGCCCCTCCCCCCCAAATCTGGTTTCCCTTGGAAACCCTAATAGTGCAGTTTAGAACTTCAGGCTTTCATGCCTGGAATTCAGTATCTTTCAACGTACCAAACTTAGAAATGCCAGTAGTTCTGGAAAATAATTTTCATTCTGTAAAGGCCATAATTTTATTTATTCCAATCAGTTTTTGAAATGTTGAGGCTCTAAACTGCTATTTTGTTTATAGTACGCTAAGTATTACTAAATGGGAAAAAAAATACTATGTCCTACTTGTTTAGAATTCATACTATAGCTATTTCTCAACCTTCTAGGAATCTTTTGCTCTAATCATATGACCCTCTGTATTATTTGTTTATTGAATTGCTTCCCTTTAATTCATTTTAGGTGCTTTTGAAGATGATGATATCACGCATGTTGAAGGAAGTGTAGATCCTATTCGAGATATAGAAATAATACACGAAGAGCTTCAGCTTAAAGATGAGGAAATGATTGGGCCCATTATAGATAAACTAGAAAAGGTGGCTGTGAGAGGAGGCGATAAAAAACTAAAACCTGAATATGTAAGTAAAAATTTACAGCTTCTTTTAGGTACTTGTGTGTATTTTTTCTCGATAAAAAGCTTTAAAAATAAAGCACATAAAATATCTAATAGTTATAGAATTTTAGAATCTGAAGGTTATTTCTGTTTAGAAGTTGTTGAGAAACTTCTTTTTCTTCTTTTTTTTTCTTTTTGGCAACCAAGGGTCATGGTGATAGGGTATTTAAGGTGTTTTTAGCAAGCCATACATAGTTAACAGTGACACTGTTTGTTTTTATGGTTACAATGTAGATCTTCCAGTTCTAGTGTTCATGAAATGTGGTTTTATGATAAAAAGCTTAACAGATTTGAAGAAAATAACTGAATATGTGGGTTTCCTGGATTTGAAGAAGTGATTTATATAAAGAATTGGTCTTCCATAGGGGTTGACTGAATGAATGCACTCTTAAAATAGACAGATAATTTTAATCTTTTATGGAATGAAAACCTGCATCATTGTCCTTAATATTCAAGTATGTTTTCTATCACATTATTAGTGAATAATTATTAGTAACATTGTAATAAATGTTTCAAAACCAGTTTTGATGCTTTTAGTTCAAATATGATTTAATTGTCTTTTACATTAAAAAAGCAGTGCCTTAATTGTACATTTTCTCATTTATTAACATCTTCCATAATGTGTTCTTACTTTTTAATGCATCCGTCATAAGAAAGATTTTTCTTTTTAGTTTTTTATGTATTAATTTTTAATATATCCGTTTATTTTTAATTTACTCATTTTCAAAGACTGTGATTGTTCCTCATTCGTGTTTTAGTAAATTTGGAAAACTACACTGTTAGGGAAGAAATCAATTACAGAATCAACCTCTAAATTTAAGCACACCTTCAATAAATTATGGTTGAAAGTGTGTGGACTTGAAATAGGAAGACGTGTGTTGAGCTTCTAATATCCTTGATGGCCTGGATCAAGCCCAAGTCACTTTACTTCTCTTAACATCATGCTCATTTCCTATTCAAATAGAATAGAGATTAGAGAGATTTGTCTGAGAAAATTGCACAAGGATAGGACGGAGACGGGGATTAAAAGTATGGGTATAAGGAATATTCCTTTTGGAAAAGGGAAAAAAAAAATTGTAAGAAAGATGTTGGGATTAAAAGCAATTCATTTGCCCCAACCAACATGTTTACTGATTAGGGCAGATCCTATGTCATCCCCCCTTTGGTCATTGAAACTTAACTGACATTCATAGGTCTTTCAGCAACATTAACCAGGGGCTGGCTGGTTAGTTTAGTTGGTTAGAACCCATCCTTGAAACACCAAGGTCACGGGTTCAGATCCTGTACTGGCCAGTGCCAAAAAAAGAGAGAAGATAATAATAGAAACATTAACTGACTTAAAAATAAATTTCTCAATCTTGTCTTTACTTAAATGGGAGAAAGGGCATCGAGTTCTTTTGAAATTCTCGGGCTACCATTTCCTGGATTTTTCTCTCCACTCAACCAGAATGTTGAGTGCTGTTACTCCTTGTGACAATACTTTCTTCCCATTTCTAACCATTTTCCTAAAACTCCTGTACAAGATTTGAAAGTGTAGCTGGTACTTGTGTTTCCAAAAAAATCTAAATACCGTCTCCCCAATCATTTTTCCTTTCACTGTCAAACTCTTTTGGATAGATGGAAAGCGTTATAGCCTAATTTTCTCATTCCCAAAAATGGATTATTCCACTTTTTTCTTCCCTCATGTTAGATTCAGCTGCTTCAGAACAAATTATAGATCAGTATTTCTCAACCTTTTTTTCGTTACTACCAACTCTAAGGAAAAAAATTAAAGCTGTATTTACATTAATTAAATATTAATGAGTAAGATTTTGTCAGGTAGGGTTTGCGCTTTCAAGTGCTGCAAACTCTTTTAAGTATCTAAGATTTTTTTCACCTCTCCCCACCCCTGAACGAATTTTTGCCCTTCTGGGGGCAATATTACCCCCACTGAGAATGCATGGTATAAATTATCTTATAGCCAACCTAATACATGTAAATATGGTAAAACAAATGGCTTTTTAGAAATATTTTTTGGTTTGCTTTTTATCAAAAACAGGATTTTGGTTATCTGTAACTCAATTTGGGGAGAATTAACATTTACAATATTGAATCTTTTAAAGAGTGAGGGGGCCAGGGAAAGGTTAGTAGACTGGTACAAAGTTACAAAGTTAAAGGTACATAGGAAGAATAAGTTCGAATGCCTTAGGGTGACAATAGCTAAAAATATTACATTGTATATTTCAAGATAGCCAGAAAAGAAGATCTTGAATGTTATAACCACAAAGAAATGGTAAATGTTTAAGTGATAGATATGCTAACTATTCTGATTAGATCATTATACAATATATGCATGTATTGAAACAACAAACTGTGCCCCATAAACGTATAATGAAAAAAAAATTCAAATAAAAACAGCAGCTGCCATCTTTAAAAAAAAAAAAAGGAATCTTTCAGTGCAGGAACATCTTATATTTCTATTTATTGAGCCAGGCACTGTTGTATACTTTTAAAATATGTGATCTTATTTAAACCACACAACATGCAATATATATATTCCTCCATGTTACAGTTGAGGAAACCCAAATTTCAAGAGGTTTTGTGCATTGTTTGAGATTTCACATGTAAATTGTAGATCAAGGTTTTCAACCAGATCAGTCTAGCTGTAGGGTTAAATTTTTTTTTAATTAACAGTTTTTTAATTGTAAAATATGACACACAAAAACTTTCATTAGTCCAGGGTTTGATCACTGTACTTGGCCCCCCACCCCCATGCATTAATCTCATATGTATAGTTTAATATATAGTTGTAAAACAAACACTAGTAAAACCTCCTTGCATATCAAGGAATAGAACGTTATTAGCACCCCAGGTTTCCCTGTCACTTACCAGTCTTAACTCTCTCCATCCTCCCACAGCTAACCACTATTCTAACTTTTATAGTAATAATATTCTTGCTTTTTTTGTTGTTTCTTTCATCTTAAATCTTTTATTTTGTTCTTAAAAGTAAAATAGTGTTTTTTTAGTCTTTGCTTTTTATACCACCAGTGTATGTACCACCTAAAACAATATGAATTAGTTTTGCCTGATTTTAAACTTTATATTAATGGTATATATGTGTGTGAGCATTTTTTACTCACATTATTTTGTACAAGTCGTTCATGTTGCATCTGTCTTTAAATCATTTATTTTCCTTGCTGTAAAATGTTATATTGAAAGGTTATGTACCTTTTAAAATCTGTTCTACTGTTGACTGGCATTTGAATTTTCCCCGTTCCCTGCCCCACACATGTTCAAAAGCTTCTATCAACTTTATTGTGGCATAATTTTATAAATAAAATGCACCCTTATAAATGTTCACCTTGATGAGTTTTGGCAAATATATGCACATGAATGACTACTACTCCAATCAAGATATAGAACATTTCTATCACCCCCCAAAGTTCCCTTATGCCCTATTGCGATCAACACATCCCTCCTTAGGTGGCCTTATGTAACCACCAATTTGCTCTTTGCTGTTATAGATTGTCATTATCTTTTCTAGAATTTCACATAAATGAAATCATATAGTGTGTTTCTTTTATGTTTGTCTTCTTTTATTCATGTATTGCTTCTGAGATTTTCTATTTTGTTACATGTTCCAGTAGTTTGTTCCTTTTCACTGCTGAGTAGTATTCCATAGTATAGATATACCACTATTTGTTTATCCATTTACTTGTTGGTGGACATTTGGGTTGTGTTCAGTTTTGAGCTATATTAATAAAACTGCTGTGAACGTTTATGTACAAGTCTTTTTGTAGACATGTTTTATTTCTCTTTGGTAGATACTTAGGACTGGAATGGCTGGGTCATAATAGAAAGTGTATGTTTAACTTTATATTAAAGCATTAAATTGGTTTTCAAAGTTGTTATACCATTTTGTATTCCCACCAGCAATGTATGATTTCCAGTTGCTTCATATCTTTGCCATTTGGCATTGTCATTCTTTTTTTGTTTCTCTTTTTACGCTTTATTATTGTTTTGGCATTCCCCATGTTTTTAATAATTATGAATAGTGCTGCTGTGACTATATAAGGGCATACATAAGGGTGATCTAAGGTATATATCTATAAGTCAGTAGTGTATTATATCTTCAACTTTACTGGATAACACTGTTTTCCTATTGTTGTATGAGAGTTTATCCTCTTGTCAACACTTGGTATTGTCAGATTTTTTTCATTTTTGCAGTTTGATAGTCATGTAATGGTATCTGTTTGTGGTTCTAATTCATAGTCCCCTAACTATTTAAAATTGAGTATCTTTTTTATTTGCTGTTTGGGATTTCCTTTTTTGTGAAATGTCTGTTCTAACTCTTTGGCTCATTTGCTCATTTTTCTATTGGATTAATATCTTTTTCTTATTAATTTGTGAAAGTTACTTATATATTCTGGATATAAGTTCTTTCTTATGAATGGATTGTAAATATCTTGTCCTGCTCTGTGTGGCTTTTTTTTTTTTTTTTTGGCTCTTTTTATCGTATCTTTTGAAGAACGGGTGTTAATTGTAAGGTTAGTTTTTTCTGTATCTTGTTTAATAAAACTTTCCTACCTTAAGGTCATCAAGATGATCTATCTTGTTAAAGTTTTATTGTTTTGCCTTTCACATTTGAGTCATAAACCCACCTGTGATTGGGTTTTTTTTTTTTTTTTTTTTGGTAAATGATATTCAAATCATCCGATTTGATTTTTCTTTTTATCCCCATATGGAAAATCTGTTGTTCCAACACCATTTATTTAAAAAACTGTTCTTTTTCTACTCCAGTGAAGTGCCATCTCTGTCATAAATCAAAGAACTGTGGCTCCTGGGTTTAATTTTACCAAAAATTGCTTTATGTCATAATATAAATAACAATATGACAGTTGGTGGGGCTAGAAACCAATGCTAACCAGGGAAACATGTTTGAGAGTGGATTAATTTTATAAGTAGTTGATTTATTAGTGAATATTTTTACATTATAACTTCTTTTGCTTTAAAAAAAAGAAGCAAGTCAGAATAATATTTATAGCACAATTCTGTTTATGTAAAAAGTGGTAGGTGTGTGTTTATAAGTGCAACAAAAGAGGAATGGAAATACACTCATAATTGTATTTGGAAAGGGAAGTGAGTGTGTGAGAGTGAGTGACTGGGTAGGCACTTTGTTTACCTGCTTTATCTCTGTTACTTGTCTTTCTTTCGTAGCAGGGTATTATTTTTATATTAGAAATTTTTTATTTAGGAAAAAAATGTCTAAGGGAATTATTTCCTTTAGGTGGCCTCCAAAGAAAGTGTTAAATGCATACACATTGTCCTTAGCTGTTTATGACCTTTATTCATCAAATTATAATTTTGGTTTTGTGCTAGAGAGAGAGGTGAGACTGGATGAGAAGTCATAGGCTTTAGGATCAATTTTCTCTTCACTGCTTTGAAAAATAGTATAGGCAATGTAAATTGCAAATAAAGATTAAGAAGAAAACTCATGAGTTTTCTCATGACTGTGTCGTTCTGAACAAACGTGAACACACGTAAGACTCATTGCCTTCTAATCTAGACAATATGTCAAATTGGGTTTCCTCAGAAGCAGACCTTGACACAAGGATTAGAATAAATAGTTTCCTTGGGAGCTGTCTAAGGAGGCACACATCAGGGAGTGGGGAATTGAGACCGGGAAGGGAAAGAAACCAGTACAAAGTACGTAAATGAGCAGGGCCCCCACGCCTAGGCAGCTGGAGCTCAGTCCTGCTGGGGACCTCAGGAAAACAGTGTACAAAGTGCCTCGTAGTTTTCTGTTGGAAGGGTGAGGAAGCTGGAGTAATTATCAACTAATTTCCATCAGTTACTGGTTATGGGCTAGTCCTAAGAGTTAACTCCATGGTGCCTGATGTCTGTGTGATCTGAGCACAGTGCTCAGGTAGAGTGACAGATGCTTACCTAAAGAAGCCATCAGCATGTACTGGACCTGTGAAGGCAAAGGGAATATGGGCAGGTCACCAATCGTCTGCTCAACATCTCTTCACTAAGTATGCATTTATATTTTTTAAATCCTAATCATTGTGCTTACTTTGGGTTGTTCTTTTGGATCACAAAGTGTTTTGGTGGTGTTTTATTTTTTTCTTCTGATTTATCTTTAGTTTTCCCAATAGAGTGTACCTATATGATTATGATAATTGTAATATTGACTAGTTATTTATTATAGGGGAGTTTCATTAGGAAAAGTTTTCTTATGTTCTCTAACAAATGGCCAAAAGGTATAAAAATGTGATGGATATAAAAGAGATTCCTACTTGAAAGTTATGAGAAGGATAGGTAGGTCATTTTGTTACAGGTTTACTTGATTATTCTTTAATATTACTGATCTCTTCCTGTTTATTCAAATATGTCTTTATTTTCTGGATAGTCTCAGAAATTCAGTATCCAAACCTCTTTCTCTATAAAGGTTCCAGTTTCTAGATTTGGATGTCACATGTATTTTTATGAAAATAAGAAGGAAAAGCTTGAATTAGATATGTTCTAGTATAAAACATGAGCCAAATTATTAATGTTAAAACAGAATCTTTCCTAAGAGTGAGGTTGATACATTCTGATATAGGAGAGACCTTCTGTAGTGGGTCTTGCTGTCTGAAAGAAAACCGAGGCACTAAAGAAGGCAGGAGTGGGATAAACATTTCCTATTGCTATCAGTGAAGTGTATTAGTTTTCTAGGGCTGCCGTAACAAGTACCACAAACTGGATGGCTTAAAATAACAGAAATTTATTCTTTCATAGTTCTGGATGATTAAAAGTCTGAAATCAAGGTATTGATAGGGCTATGCTCCCTCTGAAGCCTCTAGGGAAGAATCCTTCCTTGCCTGTTCTAGCTTGCTGCCTTGTGGCAGCATAACTCCAATTAGTCTTCACATGGTCATCTTCCCTCTGTTTCTGTCTAAATTTCCCTCTTCTTATAAGGACACTAGTCATATAGGATTAAGAGCACATCCTACTCTATATAGCCTCATCTTAACTATTTCTCAAATAAGTTCACATCATAAGTACCAGAGGTTAGGACTTCAACGTATTTTTTCGGCATACACAAGTCAACACATAACACCAAGGCATCAGCATCAAGGTTAATTTTTATTATTTATTTATTTATTTATTATTTTTTGGCAGCTGGCAAGTACGGGGATCTGAACCCGTGACCTTGGTGTTACAACACTGTGCTCTAACCAACCAAGCTAACTGGCCGGCCGAAGGTTATTTTAAATGTGTTTGTGTGTACATTACAGTTGGAAAGACAAAATTTGGGAAATGAAATTAGAATGGTTTAAGGAACAATTTATTTTGTGTTGGTTATTTGGAAAGCATCATACTTCAAAAATGTTCATGGAACTAATAGTTATCTAATTAAATAACTGAAGAAGGCCACCAGAAGTTGTAATTAATGAGTCTTTTTATTCCTGAAAATATCTCTGAGTAAATAATTAATGTCCTCAATAATAGATAGCTATTAGCAGACTTTTTTTTTTTAAGGTTAGGAGTCATGTTATATTAAATACTTCTGAAACCAGTAAGAATCAGGTTGTCCTAAGTAATTGTTAACATGGTATGAAACAAAGCAAATCCCAGAACAATTGTTGAAATACAAATAAGGCAATGAGTAATATTTAGTATCTGAAACCCCATATTATTTTACCAACAATTAGGGTTTGATTAAAATAATAATAGACTAAAGTAAAGCTAAATATATGGCTTTATAAATTAGGAATAAGGTAAATATAGACAATGGCAATAGCCATTATTTATTGTTATTATGTTCCATATGTGCATTATATCTTTTTTCCCTATTTATTTATTTGTTTGTTTATTTTTATTAGCTCCCACATATAAATGAGAACATGCAGTATTTCTCTTTCTGTGCCTGGCTTATTTCGCTTAACATAATTTTCTCTAATTCCATCCATGTTGCTGTGTATTTCATTCTTTTTTACAGCAGGGTAGTATTCCATTGTGTAGATATACCACATTTTCCTTATCCACTTGTCCAATGATGGGCATTTAGGCTGGTTCCAACTCTTGGCAGTTGTAAATAGAGCTGCAGTAAACATGGGAGTGTAAGTATCCCTTTGACGTGATGATTTCCGTTCCTCTGAGTATATACCCAGCAGTGGAATAGCTGGGTTATATGGTAGATCTATCTGTAGTTGTTTGAGGAAACTCCATACCATTTTCATAATGGCTGCACCACTTTACAGTCCCACCAACAGTGTAGGAGGGTTCCCTTTTCTCTGCGTCCTTGTTAGCATTTATTATTCTCAGTCTTTTGGATATTAACCAGCCTAACTGGAGTGAGATATCTCAGTGTGGTTTTGATTTGCATTTCCCTGATGCTTAGTGATATTTAGCCTTTTTTCAGGTATCTGTTGGCCATATATATATCTCCCTTCAAGAAATGTCTGTTCAGCTCCTTTGCCCTTTTTTTTTTTTTTTTTTGACCGGTAAGGGGATCACAACTCTCAGCATGGTGCTGTCTGCACCATGCTCAGCCAATGAGCGCACCGGCCATCCCTATATAGGATCCGAATCTGCGGCCTCGGCGCTACCAGCGCTGCACTCTCCCAAGTGAGCCATGGGCTGACCCCTTTGCCCATTTTTTAATCAGTTTACTTGTTTTTTTTATTAAGATGTTTGATTTCCTTGTATATTCTGGATATCAATTCCTTCTTAGATGCATGGTTTGCAAATATTTTCTCCCTTTCCGTAGATTGTGTTTTTGCTCTGCTAATTGTTTCTTTTGCTATGCAGAAGATCTAAATCCTTGGCCCTGGTGTCATCACTTCTTATTATTCTTAAGGCAGTTTTAAAAGTTGATTTTTACATAACTGAAAAAAACTTTTAAAATATTTGTTTTTAAGTAAAATTGAAAGATTCGAAAGAGTATACTGTAAGAATATAATTCTCTCTTTACTTGTCTTCTCATTTACCCTTTTCTCCTCTTTAGACTCTTGTGTCCTGGACTATTCTTATATGACTTAAAAGATCATTTCTAAAAACATGAAATAACTAAGAGTAGTATTCAGTGAAAGTGAACTGTGTTCACTCATCTTTCTCCCCATATCCTCTCTGTCCTCCTAGTTTCTAGTTAGTGAAACCACATTGTTGAACTAAAAACCTGAATCTTTGATTTCTCTCTCTCCCTTACCATGTACATCCCACCCTATTGGTTTTATCTCTTGAATATTCCCCATATCTCTTCCTTCCGCCTTATTTTCACGACAATTTCTTTAGTTTAGGCATCATTTATGATGAATTTATTTTTGCAGTTTAATTGATCTCTTTGCCTCCATTCTTAACTTTGTTTTACTCCAATATAAAATGCAGACCTAAACTTGTTATTCCCCTGATTGAAATACCTCATCACCTTCCTATAAGATTCTGCCAGCATAAAGTCCATGGCTTACAAAGTTCTTTTTGATTCAGCCTTGCCCGACTTAACATTGTCTTTTTCTCAGCTCTCCTGACAGTGAACTTAGGGCTCTAAACATACTGATTTCCAATGAGCTCATTTACTAGAACTACCTTTTTGCTACCCCTCCATCCCCATTTCTTTGTCATCCTTCAGGACATAACCTGTATCAGGAGTTTCCTACTCTTTAAAAAAAATTTTTTTATTGTGGTAAACTATGCATAACATAAAATTCACCATTAATCTTTTTTTTTTTTTTTTTTTTTTGGTCCTTTTTGTGACCGGTAAGGGGATCGCCCCACACCACGCTCAGCCAGTGTGCACACCGGACATCCCTATGTAGGATCCGAACCTGCGTGGCGGGAGTGCTGCTATGCTCCCAGCGCCGCACTCTCCTGAGTGCGCCACGTGGTCGGCCCTACCATTAATCATTTTTAAATGTACAATTCACAATGTTGTGCAGCTGTCACCACTATCCATTTCCAGAATTTTTTCATCATCCCAGGCTGAAACTCTGTACCCTTTAAGCAGTAATTCCGCAGTTCCTCCTCTCCCAGCTCCTGATAACCTCTATTCTACTTTTTGTCTCTATGAATTTGCCTGTTCTTGGTTGCTCATGTAAGTGGAATCATACAATTTTTGTCCTTTTGTGTCTGGCTTATTGTTGTAGCATGTATCAAAATTTCATTCCTTTTGAAGGCTAAATATTGTTACATTGTTTGTATATACCACATTTTGTGGACATTTGGGCTGTTTCCACCTTTTGGCTATTGTAAATAATGCTGTTACTATTCACACTATTGTACAAGTATCTATTGGAGTCCCTGCTTTCATTTAATCTCCACAACATTTTAAGTATTACCTCATTTTATAGATGAGTAAATTGAGGCCCAGAAAGATTAATTATAATCTGCCCCCAAGTCTGAGATGGACAATGTATTTACGTATGAAATGATAAAAACAGAAAATTGAGTATACATTGTGGTTATAACATTTATTAAGAAATTTTCATTGAAAATAGTCTAGAACGAAACAGTAAGTGATAATAGTGACTTAGGGAAGTAGAATTGAATGCCTACCTCTTAAGTATTTTTCCTCTTTGTTTTTATTGCTTTTATAAAATATATTTATGGAAAATGAACCCCAAAGTTAAAAATATTTTTTAAATACAACAGCCTGTTTAAAAGTGCATGAACTAGGAATGTAATTCAAAATTATTGTAGTTCATTATTTGAGTCCACATAATATACATATCCCAAAGCTAGGAAAGAGGTTGTGAATTTTTTTAATGAGAGTGAAAATTTTCTTAATTTGATGTGGCAATACCAATGTGAGAGTGAACCTTTGGTAGGTAGGACTACTTCATGATTATTATAGTAATTATTATAAGCATTGATGAGGGATTTTGACAGTGATGTGCTTAAGCAGCAAAGGGAAGGCTCACATTAAAGTGTCTCCTTTTTCTTGGCCTGGTATAAGAAGAATGAGAGTGTGAGTGTAATTAATCTAACGGTCCATTGGTATATTTTGCTTTCTCAGTTTGTGGTCACTTTAAGCAAAGACTTATTTTTCTCTCAAGGTTTTAAGAAAAAAAATTGACTTATTTGGTAATACATTATGTGAACATGTAAGAACTGCTAAAGATGAAAGACTTCTGAGTCATTTAGTCTCAAAAGTTTTATTGTATATTTAAATTTGAGTCTTTTAGTTGTAAAGAACAGAGATTCGATACACCATATTAATAAACTCAAACACAAGGACCATATGATCATCTCTATAGATGCTGAAAAAGCATTTGATAAAGTTCAGCACTCATTCATGACAAAGACCCTCTATAAGTTAGGTATAGAGGGAAAGTATCTCAACATAATTAAAGCCATATATGACAAACCCACTGCCAATATCATCCTGAATGGGGAAAAGCTGAAAGCTTTTCCTTTAAGAACAGGCACTAGACAAGTATGCCCACTCTCACCACTCCTATTCAACATAGTGTTGGAAGTACTAGCCAGAGCAATCAGAGAAGAGAAGGAAATAAAGGGCATCCAGATTGGAAAAGATGAAGTCAAACTGTCCCTGTTTGCAGATGACATGATCCTATATATCGAACAGCCTAAAACCTCTACAAAAAAACTGTTGGAATTGATAAATGATTTCAGCACAGTAGCAGGATACAAAATCAACACACAAAAATCAGTAGCATTTCTTTTCTCCAATAGTGAACATGCAGAAGGAGAAATCAAGAAAGCCTGCCCATTTACAATAGCCACCAAAAAAATAAAATACTGAGGAATTGAGTTAACCAAGGAGGTGAAAAATCTCTATAATGAGAACTACAAACCACTGCTGAGAGAAATTAGAGAGGATACAAGAATATGGAAAGATATCCCATGCTCTTGGATTGGAAGAATCAACATAGTGAAAATGTCCATACTACCCAAAGTGATATACAAATTCAATGCAATCCCCATCAAAATTCCAAAGACATTTTTCTCAGAAATGGAAAAAACTATTCAGACATTTATATGGAACAATAAAAGACCACGAATAGCCAAAGCAATGCTCAGCAAAAAAAATAAAGCTGGAGGCATAACACTACCTGACTTTAAGCTATACTACAAAGCTATAATAACCAAAACAGTATGGTACTGGCATAAAAACAGACACACTGACCAATGGAATAGAATAGAGAATCCAGAAATCAACCCACACACTTACTGCCATCTGATCTTTGACAAAGGCACCAAGCCTATTCACTGGGGAAGGGACTGCCTCTTCAGCAAGTGGTGCTGGGATAACTGGATATCGATATGCAGGAGAATGAAACTAGATCCATACCTCTCACCGTATACTAAAATCAACTCAAAATGGATTAAGGATTTAAATATACACCCTGAGACAATAAAACTTCTTAAAGAAAACATAGGAGAAACACTTCAGGAAATAGGACTGGGCGCAGACTTCATGAATACGACCCCAAAAGCACGGGCAACCAAAGGAAAAATAAACAAATGGGATTATATCAAACTAAAAAGCTTCTGCACAGCAAAAGAAACAATTAAAAGAGTTAAAAGACAACCAACAGAGTGGGAGAAAATATTTGCAAAATATACATCTGACAAAGGATTAATATCCAGAATATATAAGGAACTCAAACAACTTTACAAGAAGAAAACAAGCAACCCAATTAAAAAATGGGCAAAAGAGCTAAGTAGGCATTTCTCTAAGGAAGATATCCAAATGGCCAACAGACATATGAAAAAATGCTCAACATCACTCAGCATCCGGGAAATGCAAATCAAAACCACATTGAGATACCATCTAACCCCAGTTAGGATGGCTAAAATCCAAAAGACTATGAACGATAAATGCTGGCGAGGCTGCGGAGAAAAAGGAACTCTCATACATTGTTGGTGGGACTGCAAAATGGTGCAGCCTCTATGGAAAATGGTATGGAGGTTCCTTAAACAATTGCAAATAGATCTACCATACGACCCAGCCATCCCACTGTTGGGAATATACCCAGAGGAATGGAAATCATCAAGTCGAAGGTATACCTGTTCCCCAATGTTCATCGCAGCCAAGAGTTGGAACCAGCCCAAATGCCCATCATCAGATGAGTGGATACGGAAAATGTGGTACATCTACACAATGGAATACTACTCAGCTATAAAAACGAATGAAATACTGCCATTTGCAACAACATGGATGGACCTTGAGAGAATTATATTAAGTGAAACAAGTCAGGCACAGAAAGAGAAATACCACATGTTCTCACTTACTGGAGGGAGCTAAAAATTAATATATAAATTCACACACACACATACACACACACACACACAAACCGGGGGGGGGGGGGAAGAAGATATAACAACCACAATTATTTGAAGTTGATACAACAAGCAAACAGAAAGGACATTGTTGTGGGGGAGGGAGAAGGGAGGGAGGTTTTGGTGATGGGGAGCAATAATCAGCTACAATGTATATCGACAAAATAAAATTAAAAAAATATAGTAGTTTTATAAATAAAGACTAAACATATGCATTGGAAAAAAAAAAAGAACAGAGATTCAAGTTAGGCTACTTTAAGAAATGGAGTATTATTTTTAAAACACGAAGCAATAAGAGAAATGGAGATGCAAAAATACTCGAGGGTGGGAATTGTGCTATAGTCAGGCCTTTTGGAGTTGAATTGTAAATAACCCAGGATAGCACCCAAGAATTCAACAGGTCTGTGCATCTTCTCTCTGGTACTCTGCCATTCATATAACTCAGATATTCTCTATTTCTGCTTCACTGGAATTCTTTCTTCTTTTGCTACTAGAATTTGTTAGCTCTTTTTAAAAAAATGATGTTGATAATCTTTTTAAATCTAGTCTTTTTTGTTGTTGTTGGCTGGCCAGTACAGGGATCCGAACCCTTGACCTTCGTGTTATAAGAAAGCACTTGAACCAACTGAGCTAATCAGCTAGCTTCCACTAGAATTTATCTTCTGTTTTTGTGTTGTTTTTTATTCCTGCCTTTTGCTTCTTCATAATTTCTGTTTATTTACAATTAGCTTGTTTATAACTTTATGTAGTTTATCTTGTATTTTTTAAGTGTATTTGTTCAGCATTAAGTCTCCTATTCTATTCTCTTGGTATATCCTAATTCAGATTCCTGAGAGCATCTAATTGCCTCAGGTAATTTCCATCTTGGCAGAGGTTTTTGCCCCAGACCCCTTCATAGATTAAGTGCCCACTACTTCTGGCTAAGAGTCATGGGTAAGACTGTCTCCTCAGTAAAAGCAGTAGGCTGAGTCACATACCTTTGGAAAAGGACTGCGAGCAAAGCACCATGTTGGGTGATGAGTTTAGTATATTGTGTAAATGGTATGAGATGTGGTGCATTGTAGGTCCTTAGTACTCACTATTATGTATTGAGTGCACCGGCCATTCCTATATAGGATCCGAACCCGCGGCGGGAGCGTCGCTGCGCGGAGCATCGCTCCCAGTGCTGCACTCTCCCGAGTGCGACACAGGCTCGGCCCCAGGATAATATTTGTACAGAAGCATGTATATTGTGTTTGGAGCAAGGGTCACAAGTATTAGATTAATTTGAGACCAGACTACTTTAGTATCATCAATTTATATATACCCTGAAATGAAAGGAAATGATTCATATAAGAACTCATGTTATAGTGCATATATTATAGAAATATTTTCTTGGTTATTTCTACCTGTTCACTTTCTCCTTGCCTATTGCCAACCAAACACAGATGTAGAAAATTAAGAAGAGGACATGTTAGTATCACCATAAACTCATTATTACCAACCTTACATGGACCCTGTTTTTTCCCATTTGTACTCCTACTCTCTGCTGCAATTGCTTTTCTTTTCTCCTTACACCTTTTATTTATGCATACTAATTCCTTCCATCCCTACCCCAGTAAAAGCCTTCAGACTTAGGAATTCTCTCATGTTTTCACTAATCAAACCTAAAGCCTGCTTATTCACTCCTTTTATCTGTGGCCAGTTATCCTGTCATTGTTTTGGATCCTATCATTTCCTAATTTCTCAGAAATGTTACACTATCAGTCATTCTTTCTTCCCTTCTTCTTCTTCTTCTTCTTCTTCTTCTTTTTTTTTTTGCATTTAAGTGGCTTTATTGCGATGTAATTCACATACCATAAAGTTCGCCCTTGTTGTTGTTGTTGTTGTTTTGGCTGATGGCTGGTTCGGTCACCTTTTAAAGTGTACAGTTCAGTGGTTTTTAGTATATTCACAAAGTTATGTTTTGATCACCACTGATCCCTTCTTTTTTGTATATATAACTTGTTCCTCTCAAACTAGATTCTTTTCAGCATTTAAAGGTGGCTTTTTCATCTTAAAAAAAAAAAAATTCCTGAAAAAAAACACCAAAAAACATCCCTCTCCTGTCAACTATCACATTTTCTCTATCTTCCTTCATAAAAACCTCTTGAAAGAAGTATTTATATTTACTGTGTCCGTTTTCTTTACCTCCTAATAACTCAGTCCACTCTAATCTGACTTATCCTCCCATCACATTTAAACAGGTTCACCAGGGTCATCAGTGACTTTTTTATTGTTATTTCCAGTGGGCATTTTCAGTCATTGTGATTTGTCAGTAGCAGTGGACACTGTTGGGTCATTTTTGGATTCCATAACCACACTCTCCTCATTTCTCTCCTCCTTCTCTAGCAACTCCTCACTTTCTTTTGCAGACTCATCCTCTTATACCTTTGCTATTAAATATTGGCATTAAAGTTGAGTCCTATGCCCTCTTCTCTTCTTACTCTAAATACTCTCCCTATGAGATCTCATCCCTATTCATGGTTACAATTACTGTCTATCTGCAAATAAGTTCCACATTTGTATTTCTTGCCCTGATCTGTCCTCTGAGCTCCAAACTAGTTTACAGTCATACGCTGATTAATGACAGGGATACATTCTGAGAACTGCATCTTTAGGTGATTTCATCATCATGCAAACAACACAGAGTGTACTTACACAAACGTAGATGGTACAGACTACTACATACCTAGACTACATGGAAGAGCTGTTATAATCTTATGGGATCACCGTCATATGTGTGGTTTGTTGCTGATTGAAAATCATTGTGCAGCACTATATTTGATTCTTGATTTAACATTTTTTGGATTTCTCAGAGATATCTCAAAGTTACCACATCTAAAACCAAACTTAAGAGTATTCCCTCCCTCAAACCTAAATCTCTTCTAGTGTTTCTTAGCTCAGTGAAATGTACCCCTGTTAGATTATGCAAACCAGAAAACTAGTCATCTTTGACCCATTTTCTTTCCATCATTTCTCATATCTAGTCCATCCCTGAGTTCTGTCAATATGTGTGTATGTTTATCTGTATATATGGATATTTAAGTGTTCCTATATTTTCTTGTGTGAATTCATATAAACATACAGAGAGAGAGAAGAAGAATTAACTTATGGCACAGTGATAAATTAATGAATCTGGGTGTACTAACATTCTCTATCATTCTTGCAGCTTTTCTCTAAGTGTGAAATTACTTCAAAATAAAAAGTAAAAACAAAACAAAATAATAACATCTTATGGCTTTAATGTATGGAGTTCAGTTAAAATACATGGCAATAATAGCACAACAGGTAGGAGCAGATAAATGGAGTAAAGGTGTTAATAATACTTCAGTTAAAAGACAAAGAGTTTGGCAGTTCTTCAAAAGTTAATCATAGAATTACCATATGAACCAGCAATCCCACTCCTGGGTATATACTCAAGGAATTGAAAACAGTACTCAAACAGATACATGTACATGCACATTCATAGCAGCAATATTCACAATAACCAAAAGGTGGAAATAGCCCAAATGTCCATCAGGGAATGAATGGATAAACAAGCTGTGGTACATACATACAATCCAATATTATTCAGCCATGAAAAGGATGAAGTACTGATGCTACAATGTGCATGGACCTAAAAAAAACATTATGCTGTGTGAAAGAAGCCAGACACAAAAGATCCTTTATTTTTTGATTCTATATATGTGACATGTTCAAAATAGGTAAATTCTTAGAAACAGAACAGCAGATTGGTGGTTGCTGGGGGCTGGGGAAGAGAGGACAATGGAGAGAAACTGCTTAATGAAGTACAGGGTTTTAGTTTTGGAGTGATGGAAATGTTTGGAACTAGATAGAGTTGGTGGTTACATAACATTATGAATTTACAAAATGCTTTAGTACTAAATCACTTTAAAATGGTTAATTTTATGTTGTGAATTGCACCTCAGTTAATTTTTTTTAAATTAAAAAAGACTGTCAGATTGGATTTTTAAAAGCCCACGTCTATGCTGCTTATATGACACACATCTTAAATGTTAAGATACAGAAAATAAAGAATAGAGAAGTATATAATGTGCAAGCCCTAGACAAAAAAAAACAAACAAACAAACAAACAAAAAATTGGGGTAATATCAGTATACCGATATCAAAGTAGATTTTAAAGGAGTTAAAAAAAGGCATATCATAATGCTAAATGTTCAGTCTACCAGGAAGAAAAATAACTTTTTAAGTTTGAATGTGCTTAATATTATAACCTCAAAATATATAAAACAAAAAGGGGCAGAACTAAAAGGCAAAACAAAACAAAAACAAATCTACAGTCATGATAGAAAATCTTAATACTTCTTTTACTAATTGATAGAATAAGAAAATTCTAGTAAGGATATAGAAGATTTAAACAACTCGATTAAGGAACTCGATCTGATTAACATATATAGAACATTGCATCCAATAACCACAGGATGTACATTCTTTTCAAATACAAATGGAATGCTTACCAAAATTGACCATATCATTGGATATAAAGCAAATGAACAAATTTCAGACTATTGAAATCATAAAGAATATGTTATCTGACCACTATGGAATTAAAATTAGCAATCAGTAATGAAAAGATTACTGGAAAATTCATAAATATTTGGAAATTAAGCAGTATATAGTTGTTCCTCATTATCTGTGGGGCATTAACCCTCCCTTGGACCCCAAAACTTTTTTTCACAGATCCTTAAGTCACTTATATGTAAAATACTGTATTATCTGCATATTAACTTATGCACATTCTCCTACATATGTACCTTAAATCATCTCTAGATTACTAATACAATTCCTAACACAATTTAAATGCTATGTAAATAGCTATTATACTGTATTGTTTAGTGGGTAATGACAAGAAGAAAAGTCTGTACATGTTCAGTATGGTCACAACTATAATTTTTTTAAAAAATATTTTCAATCTGCAACTGATTGAACTCATGGATTTGGAGTCAAGGACACGGAGGGCTGACTGTATTTCTAAAAGATCTCATGTTTCAAAGAAGTCACTATGGGAATAAAATATTTTTAACCCTGTGATAATGAAAATGTAATACATCAAAATTTGTGGTATTCTTTTCTGGTGTATTGCACTCACATTTTATAAATTTATTGTCTTAAATGTATATATCCAAAAATAAGAAAGGGTGAAATCAGTGGTCTGACAGTATCCCTGTGAAGAAACAATAAAAATGAGAGCAGATATTAATGAAATAGGAAAGATACATAATAAAGAGGCTCAAAAAGGCCAAAAGTTGGTTCTTTGAAAAAACTAAAAAAACTGATAAATTCTTAGTAAGATGCGTGAAAGGGAAAAAAGAGAAACACAAAACCAGCATCAGTAATGAAAATGTATTACTGCAGATCCTATAGACTATAAGCTAATAAGAGGATATTATAAACAATTTATGGCAATGATTTTGGAAAATATGTGAAATGGACAAATTTAAAAGACTGCTTAACAAAACGAATGTAAAAAATAAAATATATAAATAGTTCCCTATTGAAGAAATTGAACCCAAAACTCACAACCTTACTATAAAGAAAACTCCTGACCCAGATGATTTCTCTATACATTTATAGTCTCATACACACTCTTCCAGATGATAGAAAAGGAGGAGAAAATTTTCCACCTGATTTTATGAGGCCAGAATAGTCTGATACCAAAACCTTACAATATAAGAAAGAAGTAGTACAGGCAAATCTCTTTCATGAACTTAAATACACATTCTTAAATAAAATGTTAGCAAACTCAATCCAGTAATAAATATTATTATTACTGAATCCAATAGTAAGTGATATTCTGTCATGACTAAAATTCTAGGAATGCAAAGTAGGTTTGAAACCAAATTAATGTAAAAGAATAAGGGAGAAAAATCATATTATTATCTCTGTTCATTAGAAAAAGGATTTGATGCTGTTCAGTCACTCATGATTTTAAAAAAAATCAGCAATCTAGGGATAAAGGAGGTTAATCTACATAGTCTGAGAAAGGGTATCTATAAAAACCTGCATAAACAATTATACTTAATGGTGAAATATGAAAGCTTCCCCCTTCATATCAGGAACAAAGCAAGGATGCTTACTATAACTGTTTTTGTACTGGAATTCTGAACCAGTGCAATAAGGCAAGAAAAAGAAATAAAATAAGATTGGAAAGGAAGAAATAAAAATGCCATTACTCACAGACAGCATGATTGTGTATTTAGAAAGTATAACAGAATCTTAGATGTAAATCATTTGAATTAGTAAATGAAGTCATCCTGGGTTGTGAAATACAAAGTTAATATAAAAAATGATTTGTATTTTATAATCCAGAATTGAAAGGAATTTTTTTTAGAGGATACCATTTGGTGTAGCATTAAACAAATAAATCAGATACGTGGGGATAAAGCTAGTGAAAGCTCTACTAGAATTTCTACCTAGAAAACTATAAAACATTAATGAGCGAAATTAATAAATAAATGGAGGGTTTTACTATGTTTTTAGATTGGAAGACTCAATATTTTAAAAATGTCAAATCTTTCCAAAGTTGATCTATAAATTCAGCATGTTCCAAATCAAATTCCCAGCAGCTTGTTTTTTGTAGAAAGTAACAAACTGATTCTAAATTTTACATGGAAATGCAGAGGTTCCCGAATAGGCAAGACAGTCTCAAAGAAGAATAAAGTTTGAGGACTTGGTACACATTAACCATGTATTAAGACTTATAAAGCTGCAGTAATTAAGACAGTCAAGGATAGACAGCAAGGATAGACTTGTATTGACCAATGGGACAGAATGTATATACAGACACAAATATACATGTCCAATTTGAGTTGTGGTAAAGGTGGTACTGCAGAGTAGTGAAGAAAGGAATGCTCTTTTCAAGAAATGGTGAAGAAAATGGATCCTTACCCACCTCACATTATACACAAAAAGTTTATATAGAGTAAAAAAGCAAAGCTCTTACAGAATAAAATGTCTAGAAAATAACAGAATATCTTCATGACCTTGGAATAAACAAATTTTTTTTTTGAAAGGGACACAAAAAGCAGTAATCATAAAGGAAACGGTTTTTAGATTAGACTACATTAAAATTAGGACTTCTGTTAGACAAGAGAGAGAAAAGATAAGCTTCAGAGAAAGGAGATATTTGTAGTATCTGACAAAGAACTTGTTTTCAGAATATGCAAAGGACTCCTGTAAATAGATAAGAAAAAGACAGACAGCCCAATGGAAAAATTGTCCAATAACTTGAACAAGCACTTCACAAAAGAGAAAATTCCCTGTTTGTCATTATGGAAATGCAAATTCAGACAATGGTCAGATACCATACACTTACCATAAATTAATGAGCAATAATACCAAATGCTGGGAAGAATGTGAAGCAAATGGAATTTTCATACAGTGCTGATAGGAGTGTAAATTAGTTCATCTGATTTTGAAAACTGACTAGTGATATATACTAAGTTGAGTAAATGCATGACCTATGACCAAGCAATTCCCATCTTAGATATGTACCCAAGAGGAACGCATATTTGGATTTACCAGAATACATGTACAAGAATGTTTATAGCAGCTTTATTACTAATAGCCTAATAGTATAAACAACCTGGATATCCATCAACAGTAAACTGGATAAATTGTGGAATATTACTACAGTGAAATATTATACAGCAGAGAAACATATTACTGCTACATGTAACAACATGTTTGAATTTCACAAACAACTGAGCAAAAGAAGGGAGACACAAAATAATACACATTGTATGATTCTATTTCTGTAAATTTCAATAACCAAGAAGCCAGGATAGTGATTGTCTCTAGGGAGGAATGGAATATTGTGAGTATACTGTCAGTAATATTCTATATGTTGATCGGGGTGGTAATTATAGGCATATCTGTTCATTCTTTGATAGTTCATTGAACAGTACACTTATGTGTGTTATAACAAGTGTATGTTATCCTTCAGTATATCCCCTTGTCAAGTTTGACCTGCAGACCACAGATTATCTTCTGCAGTTTCAGTTGTGTCTCCAGTTTGCACTTTTGTTTTCCTGCTTTCATTTTGATTTCCTTAAAAATCTTTGTTATTCCATCAACTGTCTTGACATCTCATCCATTTTTTTCTAACCTCACTCTGCTCTCTCTTTATGGCTTCATGCTTCTGTTTCATAGATACTGTTTTTACATTCTACCAAGTGTGCCAAATAATTTATTGAAGTTTTTTCTTGATCATTTTCAAAAATGTGTTCTTCCTTTATAACTCCTTATTCAGTAGCCCTTTTATTAAAATTATTTTTGTGGGCTTTCATCCACCCATACCACTTCCTTGAACATGGTAAAATCCATTCAGACTTATTTTCAGGAATCATAGGGACAATTGCCTTCTCCTTAGTAATGGTCAGATCCTCTACTGAGATCTATACCTCAAGAGCAAATTGTTGTCCATTCTGGTTGCCACTTTATAACAGACAGGTGAGGAACTTTTTTATGTTAAGGTGTTTTTCTCACTACCTGCTTCAGTGAATCATTTAACTGAAAAGCCACAACTGTCAAAATACATTCAACCCAGGTTATTGCTTGCATTAATCTATTGTCTTAATTCTTGGAAGATATACACCCCCATCCTCCCATACATACACACACAGTCATGTATAGCATTACTGCCAGTTGTCTTAGTTCTGTTCTTTTCTGGGAGTTTCAACCGCTAAAGTATGTGGAAAGATAGCAGTCAGGGATCAGTACTCTGGCCTCCGTAAACAGCAGCATTCATCCAGTAGAGCAATAAACAAATACTTAATACTATGATTCAGACAGATCCTAAATATCAAGTTAGGGTATATAGTAAACATCCATTTTATGAGAAAAAGCCTAGTTCAGTTTTTAATCAATTTTGGATATTTAAAGTCGATAGTTGGAGGAGGTAGAGGCAGTATATTAGTGCTAACTAGTGAGAATATTTTGAGCTGAGACCTTGCCCCGGTTCTTTTGGTCTGAGTACATTGTTGGTTGACTATGTTAAAGCCATCTAACTAGCATAAGTGAGCTCATCTGGATATCAGCATCAGATATTAGAGTGGTGGGTTTGGTTAGAGGGAAATGTCAGGCTTATAAGTTATTCTTATTACAGAATAAGTATATCCCCTTGATAAACTGCCAAGTCTATCCATTTAGCCATCAAATTTTAGGATTACAAATGGAGAACAGAGAATAGATGAAATTCCTACCTTCTCTGTCACCTTGTGAATCTTTTATTTTTCCTATTATAAAAATGTTTGTTGATTAAAAAATTTTAAAACAGCATTATAAGTTTTAAAAAGGAGGCAGAAAGGGAAAAGCTCTTTGGGATCTACCTTCTAGAGGTTTCTATTGCTAAAAATTTGGTGTGGTCTCTATCCAGTTTTATTATTTGAATATATCTATTTATATGTATTATATGTATTTCAAAATCTCAAATGGAATCACATTATGAATTCTAGTGTTTTTTTCTATTGAGTGTTTTTTAAATATTATTTAAATATTATTAATCTATTATTATTATTATCTATTGAGTGTTTACTATTTGCCTGGAACTGTGCCAGTTGTTTTACGTGTATTTTCTCATTTAATCCTCACAATCACCATATGTTCAATTGGAGTTATTATTCCAGTTTTATAGAAAAAAATTTAGACAGGTTAGGTAACTTCCCCCAAATTACACAGCCAGAAAGTGGTACAGCCAGGACTTGAACTCAGATTGGTTACCAAAATCCTATATTCTTAACCTTATTCCATTGTTTTGAACATGCTTTTTTCACTCAGTATATTTTGGACATTTTCCCCTATAAATGTACATACAGAGGTATAGCTTGTCTTTTTTTTTTTTTTTTTTTTTTGTCTTTTTCGTGACCGGCACTCAGCCAGTGAGTGCACTGGACATTCCTATATAGGATCCGAACCTGCGGCGGGAGCGTGGCCGCGCTCCCAGCGCCGCACTCTCCCGAGTGCGCCACGGGCTCGGCCCTTAATGGATACAAAGTGTTCTGTTATATCAGTGTCTCATAAGCAAGTCTCCAATAAATGGCTTTTTAGATTGTTTCTAATCTATACCTCTCTTATATTAGTGTCACACTATTCTAACCCCTGTAGTTTTATGGTTTGTTTTAATATATAGTAGGGCAAGTTACATATTTTTCTGTAAACATTTTTTTAACCCTTAAGCAATTAATTCTTTTAAAATAATGATATATTCAATTTATAATGTTCTGCAACAATCTTGTTATGATCTGAGCTGGAATTGTGTTAGATAAACATTATAATGTGTAGAATTTTTATAAGCACAGTATTGATCAGGAGAGATAAATATTGAATGCAGGGTCTGGCTAAAGCAAGTTTTGGGTCAGTGTCTCAAACCTCTGGTCTGAGAATTCATGGACCTAGAACATTTACTTAATTGGCTATTGTTGGGGCATTTGAGTATTGCCATTGAGTCAGTAACAATAAAGGTTCTTGGATTTTTGGATCATGGATCCCTTTGAAAAGCATTTGGAAGATATGTGCCGTCTTCCCGTAAAGGCACATAAGCATAGAACTTTACATACAATTTCAGGGTGTTAGGGAACCCCTGAAACCCGTTTATGGATCATAGGTTAATAATAATTGCTATGGGAACTGAAGAATACTAAAATAGAGAAGTCTAAGTAGTCTTGGAATGTCTAGTAAATGATTTGGTTATAACAATATTGTATACAAAGAAAAATATTACTGTTTTTGTAAAACATGGATTAACAACCACATATTATACCCAAAGAATAAAATAAGAATATTGAATTTCTCTAATAACCCTAATGAGAATGAGGACTTTGAAGAACAAACAACCTTGGGAATGTCTAGGCTAAACCAGGAGCAGTTAGAAAAGCACTAAGGAAGACAAATAGGCAAGAGTGTTGGAGTCAGGTTTTGAGTCACTTACACCTGAATTTGAATCTCATCTCTGCCACTTACTAGCCATGGAAATTTAGGCAAGTCACACATACTCCCTGAGTCTAAATACATTACAGTTGCTATTAACAACAACAACAATAATAAAATACATCAAGAAAATAGAGCATTTCTAAAGTTAAATGTGAAGCTATAAGCTATCATTAAAAAGCGTCAAAGCAGAAGAGTGAAGTACTCAAGGTAAGTTTGGATTAAGTTTTAACTTTGCAGTTAAAAGCTTAGTTCTTGTAGAATGTTAAGATTAGAAGCCTGGCTTGAGATTTCATAAAGAAAGCCATTATTGTTAATAACTCAGAAATATGAAGAAAAGGTCTAATGAACATTGATACAGATTGGAGAAGATGTGTATGTGCTTTAAAGGAGCACCCAAGAGAACATATTGCAATTTTGTAGATCGCTGTTATTTAATATTTCTTTTTTTCTGTCTTTTAAAATTATTTTTATTGAAACATAATTGATTATTCATATCTGTGTGGTACAGTACTGAATATTAATACCTGTGTGCAATATGTGATGCTCAAATCAGGATAATTAGTATATTCAGCATTACACAATGTAATTATTTTTTGTGACCCTTTACCAATTTCTCGCCAACCCCCCCCCGTTCCCCACGTATTATTATGATTGTTGTAGTTTTCTTTCTCTCCTTTTTTTAAATTTGGATTTTTTTGTCTTTTTATTTTTTAATTTGTTTTTTATTAGCATATTCATTGTTACAAATCATACTTATTCTTTATGCCCCTTATCCAATCTATCCCCTCCCCCTCTTCCTTGCCCTCCCCCTCCCACCTCTAATAACCATAGGTTTGTTCTTTCCATCTGATAGGTTAACTGTTCTTCTGTTGGTTTGTTGCCTAGATGATCTGTCGAGTACTGAGACAGGTGTGATCAAGTCCTCCCCTATTATCTTAAATAGATGCTTCTTCTATTACTCTGGACTGTGCTTTGTGGAGAGAAAGGACCTCTTCTTTTTTTTTTTTTTTGTCTCTGCTGGTGCCTCTCCTTGTGTCAATGAAGTTGAGAGTCTGGTGTGCCATGTGCACAGTGGCTGTGACTGCTACTATAGAGACTAGCTGCTTTTGTGGCAGCCATGGCAATTGTGATGGCTATGGTGGACTGCCTGTGTGGAAATGGTGTTTTGGGTGTGCTCTTTACCTGGTCGCAGCTGGGTTCAGCTTCCCCAGGATGTCGGGGTGAAGTGGGGTGCTGAGGCCATCAGTCCCCCCACTGCCCCAGCTCTGGAGCCCAGGGTGCTTCCTGCTGTGGCCAGTGGTCATTGCTGGTCTGGTTGTGGATGTCGGGGATGTGTGGCCGAGGCCCTGGGCCTTCCCTCTCCCTGGTTTGGGAGCTTAGGGGGCTTCTGGTCCTTCTAGGTTTTATAGGTGTTCTTTGGTGATGTTAGAGCTTTACTAGTTAATATCAAACTTTGTCTCTGATCTGTGGGTATTTTGTTTTTTCTTTCAGTTCTTTGTTGGATTATTCACTGTTCCCACCACTCAAACTCTGCATTAGAACTAATTTTTGTCCTTTGTTTCTAAAATGGGGAACTTCCTGTGGGGACTAGCACTTGAACCCTGTAGTTGATCTAAATTGCTGCTTTGCTGCTGATTCCCTGGGGAAGGCTTTTTATGCAGCTCAGGTTTTAATGGTTGACTTTATCTGTAATTCCGGGTCTTGTGAGGTCTGGTACACCTGGGTTGTGTGGAAACTTGGGTCTGGGCCTGAGTCTTTTCAGCAAACTGCACCCCCTTGCAGTTCTGTATTCCTGACCAGTCTCCACTGAATGGTCCTGTGCTGATTGGAAGGCAGATCAGCTGTCCATGCTGGGCCGGTCCCTTGTGATGACTCACCAGCCTCTGAGTGGCTCCTTTTTTCTGTTGTCTGTGGCTCCTTGCTCCTATATGGGTCCACAGGAACCCTGTTAGTGGTCTTGCTGGCCTGGGGGCCACCAGGGCCCTCTTCTCCCCTGCCACCTCCAAGCAACTTCATATGCATGGCACAGCTGAGGCTCAGTGTGCTCACCAGCTCCAGACTTGAAGTGGCTAGGGCTCAAAATGGTGGGAGCGATCCTTTCTCTCATCATGGCCTCTCCTGTCTTTGTGAACTCTATAGGCCTTTCCTCCTCTTCCCCTGTGCTCTAGCGGCCCCAGTTTGGCTGTTGTTGCTTTTTAATAGTTGTAAATTGGTTGATTTGTGGGAAAGAAAGTGACACTGGGGACCATCTATTCTGCCATCTTGACCAGATGGCTAATATTTCAACAATAATAACAACAATGGCAACTATTCACATTTATTGAGAATTTACTCTGTGCAAAGAACTGTGCTAAACAGTTTCTATACATTATCTCCTTTGGTCTTCACAACAACCCCCAGGTTGGTAGATGTCATCATCTGCATTTTATCAATGAAGTAGGTTACACACTTGATAAGTAGTAGACCTAGGATTTATTGCAACACTTTTTTTTTATTCCCACGTTTAATCATTATGCTGTTAACTCTGATATTAGTACACTCATATAACTGCAATCTAACAGAAAAGTTCAAATGACCAGGAATTTTTGTATATGTCCTTAATGTACAGAATTTATTTTGAAAATGAGGAATTTATTACAGTTATCAGAACAGTTCGATTTAATACTTCTACATCTATATTTCTATATAATGATAGTAAGAAAATAAGAAATCCTAAAGTAACTTCTAAAAGCATCAATGATTAAAGTACTATTTATGTTTTTATTATATTCTAATTTGTTAAAAGTGGGTAAAGTATGTATTAGACTTATTTTTCAGTTAACCAAATTCAATTAACTTTTATTGTTCTAACCATCACTATTCATATGTGTTTATACATACAAACATAAGGAAAAAAATTTATTCAACCCATTAAGTATCCAAATAAGCCCCAATTTTTTTCATCTGTTTAGAAGCTTTTTAGATAAGGAATATAACATCTTTTAATTTTTGCTAAACTTAAAATTTTTACCTTCTTTGTGTAAGGGAAAGAGCACACTGAAACGATGTCATAAACTGATCATTTATGTAAGATAATCTCATCTGAGAGCAATTTGTTTTTGGTTTGTTGTAATTAAAACTAACATCTTTTGGTAAATCTAAGGTGTCTCTTCACTGTTTAATCTCTTGTGGGGATGACTAAGAACACTGGGTACAAAATACTTTGCTTTCAACTGTTCAAAAACTAGGTTATAATTTGTAAATTTTTCTAAACAGATTTGAATGTGGCTTTAAGGAATATAATGTTTGAGAACTTTAATTATGAGTTAATTCTCTTTAATTAAAACTTGAGTGCTCCTAATTTGTAATATATGTTGTGAGTAAAAAAACTAATGCCAAAATGC
Source organism: Cynocephalus volans (assembly GCF_027409185.1). Classification (NCBI taxonomy): domain Eukaryota; kingdom Metazoa; phylum Chordata; class Mammalia; order Dermoptera; family Cynocephalidae; genus Cynocephalus; species Cynocephalus volans. Next base: position 241,681,205 of record NC_084460.1, on the reverse strand, counting down.
TTTTGTGATAAGATTTCTATGTCTGAAGTAATGGTCTAGTTAATTTAAAATTAAAGAGAAATACTGAAATTCCTTCACTAGTGATTAGCACTTATTGAGACCCTTTAGTTTTGTAAAAATGTTTATAGTTACAAAAGTATTTTACACTTTTTATGTGATTAAAATTTAATTCCCTGTCTTATTTTTAGTTTTGCTTTCTTTTGTATATTTTCTTTTTTAAAAACATATTTGAAAAAACTAATGGAACCAAATGTAAGATGGTACCACTGTTTTCTCCTTCTTTTGTATAATCTTGTTGCGTGTCTCTACATAAGCTGTTCTGGCCACTCATCATAGTAACCAGCTGGGCCATTTCACCTGCTGGAGCCATTAAAGAGGACTCTCTCCCCCTAGATTAATCCCCTCCGACATTAGTTTTTTGCACTGACAACTGGAGCAGGCATTCAGAATTTGCAGGTGGCCAGTGTGACGCACATAATTGCCTACAATTTTAGGCAATGAATAAAAATGGTCTACATTACTTGTCAAAGGTTGTATATGCAGTGCCAAGTGAGATCTATGGGAAGCCTTTTAGGGTTTAAAGAACAGTTAATAGCAAGGCTGCACAGGGCTTTTTTAATCATAATGCATTTGTAATATAGCACTTTGATCTTCTCCTTGTAGGAAATGGTGTTACATTAGCCACTTTTAAACATTTATGAGTGAAATTCAGTTATAGAAGTAAAAGTGATTATTCTCGAGCAGACCATGTTAGATTTCATTAAAAGTTTTCAGCTTGCCCCTTCCTTGTTAAAATCTGTGGGAAGTCCTTTTCCTGGAGGGTTTCAAATCAGGATCTAAGGATATAGGGCTTTTTCCTTATTTTTCCTGTTGGTAACAGCAAGATTTGGGAGGAAGTTACAAAATATTGAGATAATTTATTCAAATGGATATTTATAGGAGAATAACTGATTCTGGTAAAGTAAAATACATTGATGAAAATCCAAGAAATCTATTACTAATAAGTGTGTTACAATAAATTTTGAGAAATGCATATTTAAAACATATCCATAAATTATCTTTAACCACCCCGCCCAAACAAAACAGATGACTCTCAGTGCACTTCTCCTGGAAGAGCTAAGTTTGACCTTTCAGACCCGAGAGCCTTTTATTAACACCTGCCTGTAAGGAAAACCTTGCCACACGCAGCTTTTAGATTCAGAACCACAAAACTGATGAGGAAAGGCTTGAAGGGTTCAGTTTGTGTCACTTGCTGTTTGCCGTTTCCATTTCACAGATGATTAATCTTTCTGTGAAGAAAGGCCAGAGAAACAAAGCACATTGGGCTCTTCCTGCAGTTACTCCTTCTGAATGCACACTAGCTTGCTAACTAAAAGGCCTTTAGATTTCCAGCAGAGAGAGATGTTCTGAAAGTGAATGCAGCTGGTTGGAGGTCACCAGTGCAGGGCTCTTGCCATTGTGTAATGGAAGCTTTGGCAGGTTGGGAGGGAGGGGGGCCGAGGTCCGGCTGCAGGAGAAGTGGACAGGGAGAAAGTGTTGGCAAAAAATTAATTCAGTATAAAAAGAGTTTTGGTCAGTTGATTTAATATTTTGGAGGGTAGATCATCAATAATAGGCTCACTTTTGTCTGTTTAGTTTTTCTTTTTAAGGAAAAAAATATATAATTTAGTCTTTCTCCTACATCTCTCCCCTCACTTCATTTCCTAATAGCATGGTTGTCTTGCATGTGGCATCACGAGGTAATGTTGAAATATTATTAACTCTTGTATTTAGTCTTTGGTGTGATTGAATTGTCTTGGAATTTTTCAGACTGTTACTAATCTTGCTAATATTTTCCATTTTATGTATTAAAATTTTAATGCTACAATAATGTTTCATTGGCATTTCATTTTTTAATGAGATATAGAAAACAATTATTTGTGTGGCTCAGTTATCCTTTTATTAAAAATTTTTATTTTTATTTTGAGGATGTGAAGACTTTTAAAATATTTAATATTTAAATGCTTAGTATTCATCTTGTTTACTTTTTTCTCAATCACATATAGGACATAATGTGCAAAGTCAAATCCTGGGTTACAGATCAAAAGAAACCTGTTCGCTTCTATCATGATTGGAATGACAAAGAGGTAAGTTATAAACATTATGCCATCTATTATTGCCTTTGCTTTGATTTTTTAGAGAATGAATTACAGTTGTCATTATTTTACACTTATTATATCTAGTTAAACTTTTATTTCTGTCGGTGATTGCTTATTGCTTATTCCCAGGCTTCTCATTCCCCCCGTCCCCTTTGATATTTCGTAACAACCAATCTTTTGGAAACAAGAGTTGTGAAAATGAAAATGTCTACTTGTTTTAGAAAAAGTTTACGTTCAAATTATTCGATAATTCACTCCATGTTTACTCAGCTTTTAAAAGGGGTTCTTTCTCCATCTCCCACTTTAGATTGAAGTGTTGAATAAACACTTATTTTTGACTTCAAAACCAATGGTCTACTTGGTTAATCTTTCTGAGAAAGACTACATTAGAAAGAAAAACAAATGGTAAGTTTTTCCTCCCCAGATATATACCCAGACACGTCATATCTATACACATAAAAACACACATACATATGTACTTACTGCTATGTTTGATTTTAACATTTTTCTCCTTACTATTAAAACATTTTAAATGGAGGAGAAAGCTTTCCCTGGTGTTTACATTCAGAGATGAGTCTACACTGAGAGAACTGAAAAAAACTGAGTTAAGCAATATTGAATCATACATATTTACTTATCAGATTTATTAGACATTATTGTTTATTTCTGATGGAAAATGAGAATAAGTGTAGTTGGAATGATAAAGCTTTTTAAGCTAGAAATTTCTAGTTGTGTTGATATTATATGTGACTTTAAAATTCCCACTTGGAGTTGTAGCTGGACATAAATTTTAAAATCCAGATTGAATACTTAAAAAAAAAAAAAGCTGTCAGGGGGAAGAAAAGTACCTGTTCCAGGTACTTTAAAAGTGTCTTAAGGTAAAAACTATGCATTCATGTATTGATGTCATTTTTGACATGTAACCAAAATGTACAAGATTTGTTTTCTTTAATAAATTACTTCAAAAATCATGTGTTCATGGACATGTGGGCATGTACACATTTGGCGTAGTACTCACTTTGACTTGCCTCAGTGGACCCTCAGTATTTTATACTATTGAGTCATATAAACAAATCAAAACTATCCAAAGCCAAATATCTGAATTCCTCTAAAATATGTTGTCGGTTTCTCCCTGTACTTCATTAAGTACTTAGATGCACATGGTTTCAATTTTCCATTAAAAATTCTCATTTCCATATGATATCAAAGAGTGAGAAGGCTTTAAACTGAAAAATAAACATTCATAGACTGGAAGCCAAAACAATAATTAATGTCAGATGGTTAACTCCAATAAATCATTAGAATAAATCCTGTGAAATTACTGCAACTAAAAATGCCCTGTTGATATTACTGTAAGACATTTTTTGTTCCTGATAGCTGAATTTAGCCTCTTTATTGGTAATGTTCTAGAAAGCATAAATTTAACATAAAAATTTAGTTCAGACTGGTCAGTGTCCTCCAGCAAGTAATTAACTTGCAAATAATCAGTTCTGTCTTGTTTCAAATTCTTATAAATTTGATGATTAATGTGTTAAAAATTGTTACCTTTGGGAAGGAATTTTAAATTTATTACTTGACCTCAGTTAATAAATCTTCTCATTGTGGTATGAATGGTAAGGTTTCCTGAGGCTCCATGAAACAATACAGACATCAAAGTTTACATGAAAAGGGATGAGTCAGTTTCCTTGCCCAAAGGGGCTTCTCACACCTGTATTTGGATGATTACAGGTAGAACTCCCTGGCTCTAATTGTATAGTAAATACCGTTTCCCAGACCCTAATGGTAGACAGGCTGCTTAGGAGACGCCAGTCTGTGATTTAGCTGTCGCCAGACACCCCATGTTTTTTGTAAGACCAGTTGTGATGATGATATGGTTATAGCCAATTGAAAGTAAACTCTTGTCTAAATAGCAAATTTTAATTCATAACAATGTAGAGGTAAGAATGATCCCATTTTTATAAAACCAAATTTCAGTGGGTTTTATGTATAGCTAATGATCTGGCTGGGGGTTGGTGTGTGTGTGTTTTGGGGTCGGGGGGGGGGGATCCAGATCTTATGGAAGTTAGTGTAATTGTAGCTGAAAGATCAAAGACTGGGTAACTGAGTGATGTTCCAGAAGAGAATTTACCACATAGCCATTTTCTGTACAGTTTCTGCCGCCTGCTGTTCCTATTTTCCCTCAAGCTAGCCATTGACTACCCCCTGTGCATCCCTGCTCGTAAAAAATGATTGAGGAAGTATTTGTCATGTATTTATGAGTGGGAAACATTGTGTGATAGGGAATGGCGTCTACTGGAGCCAGAAAGATTGCCATTTTCCTTTCATTCAGCTACTTTGCTACAGCTTTAAATCCTCTGTTTATGCAACATAGCCTTTATATTAAAGTACAGAATAAATTTTTATTATGAAGGATATGAACACTAGATTTTCATCATTTATAACACTGCAAGCAGATGTAAATAGTTAAAATTCATTTTAACTACTAAATCCTTTAATTGTGTTAGCACCTTGTTTTTTGGTAATGTTTATATCTAAGCTCCATTTGCGTTAGTTGCTCCTTTAGCAAAAGAAGAAGTTTTTGCTTTTTAAAGGTAATATGTAATGTTACTGTAGCAAATTAAGACTAATGCAGGAAGCAGTAATAAATATTTTCATGAGTCTTTTAGATCTAGAAAACTATTTTAAACAGTCAGGAAAGAGGAGGAGAGATTTGTGACTTTGGCCACAAGAGGAATACTAGAACTACCTTTATTTTAGCAGGTCACCGTTTCAAAAGTAGTGAACATTTTAATTACTAGTTAAAAGTTCACTTTAAATTTAAGTTCACTTTTCAATCCTAGAAAAGAAGGAAGCATTTTGAAAGATAAATCTATGGTATTATCGAGTAGGTGTATTGACCTTTTGAAAGATGTAAAAACTAAAATGTTCCAAGTGTCTCCTCACTAGTTTTTAACAGTGTTGAATCAGTCATTTCATTGATTTATGATTATACCTAGCCCCTAAAGGGAAGCTGATGTGGTAGCCGGATTGGTTACAGTTGTGTTATGATCAAATGACAGTAATTAAGATGTTGTAAGGAAATCCACAGAACTCTTTATTATTACAAATTGCTGTTTCTTGAATGAATAAAACTATGTAGAAGTTTTTGTTGTTTTTGGTGAGTACTAATGATTTTTGAACACTTGAGGTTTTTGTTTTCTAAACATGATTAGTTGTTACTTATAACTAAGATTATACTATATGCTATCTTAATTTTCATGTGAGAGTTTGGACTGAGTCGTGGTGTCAAGCAGGTACAGGACATTAGAACTGTCAAGCCATTGCTTAATTAGGGGTTTAAATTTCAATCTTTTCACCTTTGCTGCTGTTAGGAGTGTATGCCATCCAATTATGAAACAGTAGAACAAACTAATTTTAGATATTTTGTACTCTTAATAGCTACCAATTATGTTTCATTTTTGTGTTCTCTTGTCCCCATCTTTATTAAAACTTGTTGATAAAGAATAATTATATCTCATTGTTTATTATACTACATACCCATGTCCAACTGGAAAATGTAATAACTAAAATTGAACACATTCAGACTTCCAGAGGGTGGGTATTATACACACACATTTGCATATGCCCTAAACATTACCTTGTGGTTAATATTATATTAGTCAATTAATCTGACTGATGAAATTGATTCATGATAGGTAGACAAATATTTGGAAAGTCTTTTAAGCTGTTGTAAAATCAAGGGCAATGTGTCAAGTTGACTAAATGAATTTTAAATAGAAAAAGGTTTTATTATTAATTCTTATTATACCATGATTCAGTTTTCCCCCCACCTCTCTACTTTTGTTATTTTTCCACATAATTTGTACACAACCGCTAAAAATGGTTTGGGTATACTATACATGGTGTGCCTGGTTAGGGAGAGAGTCATGGAATAGATCTAATATTTTCTTGGTTTTTTGAGCTGCCTGTAAGAATTACAGCTACTATATCTCACCAACTGTGTATGTAAGGGGAAATGTGTTTATTTTTGACACATAATTTGGTATGTCTGTGTGTATGTGTATATACGCATATGTCTATAAATATAAAACTATTGTAAGAGGTCATCGATTTCTGACAGGGATTATTCATTTAAGTTAGAATGTTAGCACAGACATGCTACTTTGGAAAAATCACATTGTTACACATTTTATTTAATTGAAGCAAATAAAATGGGACTGATTGATTATCCTTAAGTAAATTACTTATTTAGATTCTGGAGGCTTCCCAAGTAGATTTAAAATAAGGTCCAATTGCTATAAACAGTTTTGAGGAACATACCCTATTATATAAAGCAAGACATACATGTATAAGATTTTTAAATAGTTCATTTTATCATCTGCTAGTCTGGCAAAATAAAACCTCTGAAATATTCATGCAAGATTTCTTTGGGATTATAATTTTTATTGTTTATCACATGTGGTTTTACAGGTTATTATGTCAGCTTCATCTTGAAGTACCTAACATTCTGAAGTCTGCGAGATACACATTGTTTATTCTGAGTGTGTTCTTACCTGCTTGAAATCACATAATTTTGGTAGGTTTATTTTAACATGTGAGGCTTTTTAGCTGAATTTAATTGTTCAAACTGTATTTTTTAATGGTTTTCATAGACTAAATACCATTTTAGTAGTGGTAACTGTATGAGGACTTGTTCCTTTGACAGACAGGAAAGGGTGATGGGGCAGGTCAAGGGTATTATGGAAGTCTAATCTGAGCAGTTTTCTTTAAAAAAAAAAAAAAAGTGGGATTGATTAAATCTGTGAACTCCTATACAAAATATTCTTAATTTGAGTGAACTAGGTTGTAAATGAATTTAAAAAGAAAATATTTTCTTAAGACCTCTTCTTCATTTTACACTTTCTTCTTTCTACTAGTGGACAATCTCAATTATTTGCTTCTTAATTTGTGTTGTAATGAAGTGTTGAAACAGTGTTATACACACTATGAATTAGGATTTCAGTTTTGGTGAGTGAATTTTGTGGAATTATTTCTTACTTTTTCTTGTCAATATCTTGAGAGTTAAAAAGAATATAGTAAAGAAAATCAATCCTTTTATTACAAGAGATGGAAAGCTGATAGAAGTAGGGGTGGGGAAAAACCTTTGCCCATTTAGGAATCTTTTTTTTTTTTTTCAAATGTACTTTTGCATTTCAATATATGTTTTACATGAGATAATATTTGTGAATTTCTGTCTAGTTTTCATTAAATGGTTTTTGGTTACTCTTTCAGCAATTTCATTTTCTTATCAAACCATACTGGTGTACTTCTGATTTCATATTATGAAAAAGATAATTATAGAAGAAAGTATACCTTTTTAAATGATTGTTCCACAATATATGTGTGTTACAAATTTCCCCTGGCCTGTTTGCATTTTGCACGATACCATTTACAGCCAGTGATTTCTACTTGCAAGATGGTTCACTGAATTTAAGAAAGTGATATATTTGAAAGCGTTCAGTGTAATCTTCATTAGCACCATCTGCTTACTTACTGACCTATGTGTGATATAATTTATCAAATATGTCAAGACTTTAATCTTTTTTAAACTAGAAGAATTTCACTTCACATAAATAGGAAAAGTTTTATAAATTTTTCTCTACTTTAAGAGACTAAAAGTTTTAAGCTCTTTTTAGAAAAATAGTATTCCCTAGGATTCTCTCATGTGAAATTAAAACATATATTTCTTATACATGTGTACACATCTATGATTTAGGAAATGAAAGACATGGTTTGGTTTATAATTATATAGTGTTCTTCAAATTAAGAATGATTTATGTATATAAAGAATTTCTCCCCACCCTACCCATTTTGGTGAATAATTCAAGGACCATCTTCTTAAAAATCTGTGCTTCAGAGATTAAGGACCTTTGAGCCAGATTCTGCTTCCAAAACTGTGAGTTGGGATGAGCTACACTTATGACATAGAACGGGAGTTTTGACTAGTAGTTAGTAGAGGTAGAGGTAAGTTTTGAAGCTCAGAAATCTTAGGACTGTTGGGAATAGGAGATATAGGACAGGACCTTGTAAAGAGTTTCGAATGGAGCCTTAAGGCAGTGTGCAGGATGAATAACAGGTTTTCTTGGGCTATAGAAAAGGTGGAGGATGCTCACTCATTTGGGCAATTTCAGTGTTATCCTAATATCTCCTGCTGTGGCATGATAGGAGAGGAGAATTATTTTCTCTGCCCTCTATCTACATGTCCCCAGTCACAACAAGATTTACCTTTGGAGTTAATGTCGTAGTTTAGCTACTCAGTGAGTTAAATGACTTTCAAAAGCTAGACAGAAATGCTGGGTGCCATTAATAACATTGTTTCTGTAAGGAAAAATGAATTCTAAGAAATTTGAAAATATGGTATATTTATAAATTAGGGAGTAGATATTATCAGGAAGTTTGGCGTGTTAAGAAGACTATTACTTCAGAATTTGAAATTCTAGTGCTATGGTCCTTGTTTGGACAGTTGGGCATATTACTTAGCCTTTCATGTAGAAGACAGTTTATTCGGGTTGTTCACATAAAATGTGTTCTGGGCAAGTTCCAGTCAAGATGGCGGAATAGATGGTTCCCAGCATCACTCTCTCTCACAAATCAACCAAATTTACAACTATAAAAATGTACCATCAGCCAAGCTGGGGCCGCTGGAGCTTAGGGGAAGAGGAGAGACCTACGGAGTTCATGAAGGCGGGAGAAACTACGATGAGAGAAAGAAAAAGTTGCTCTGAGCATTTTAGGCCACGGCTGCTTTAAGGCTCCAGCTGCTGAGCACATGGAGCAGGAGCTGGCAGAAGCCGAAGCTGTGTCCTTCAGATGGAGTTACTTGGAGGCAGCAGGAGAGAAGACGGCCTTGGTGGCCCCCAGGACAGCAAGACCACTAATAGAGTTCACGTGGACCCACACAGGAGCGAGGAGCCAGAACAACTGAAAAAAGGGAGCCACTCAGAGGCCGGTGAGTCATCGCAAGGGACCAGCGCAGGGCCCATCCCATGGGAGGTGTTTGGAGCACGGGTGGTGGGCAAGATGGGAATAGTAGGAGAACACTGGGACACAGCAAGGACAGCCGACCTGCCTCCCAGTCAGCACAGGACCACTCAGAGGAGAATGGTCAGGAATGCAGAATTGCATGGGGTACAGTTTGATGAAAAAACTCAGGCCCAGATCAGAATTTCTATACAACCCAGGTGCACCGAGTCTCTTGAGAGCCAGAAGTACCTATAAGATCAACCATTAAACCCTGAGGTGCACAAAAAGCCTTCTGTAGGGAAACAGCAGCAAAGCAGCAATTTAAACAACCACACAGCTCAAGTACTGGTTCCCACAGGAAGTTCCCCTGTATTAGAAGCAAAGGACAAAAAATTAGTTCCAGCCCAGGCATACCACCAGCACCTTGGGGCCTGCCTCGGAACTAAAAAGGCGTGGATCTGGGAACTGGACCCCACTCCTGCTTCCAGGCAAACTGTGCCAGTGCCTCGGGGCCAGCCCAGGGACCCGAGGAACAGAGAAGGGGAATGGACCCCCCTCCCACAACCAGGCACACCAAGCCAGTGCCTCAAGTCCTGCCCTGTGACCTGAGGCATCGAGCCAGGGAATGGACCCTCCTCCCACAACCAGGCACACTAAGCCAGTGCCTTGGGGCCTGCCCAGGGACCAGAGGCATGGAGAAGGGGACCAAACACACTCCACAACCAGGCACACTGCCAGTGCCAAGGAGCATACCAAAAAAAGCACCTCCACGTGGGTGACCCACAACAGCCACCACAATAACCATGGCTGCCACAAAAGTGCCTAGATGCCCCAACCATCACGCAGATGGTCCGCCCACCACTGGAGTTCATTCACACAAAAAGAGCCACCAGCAGAGACAAAGAAAAGAAGAGGATTTCTCTTTCTACAAAACCCATTTCAGAGTGACAGAAGAAGCATCTGCTCTATGATAATATTGGGGGACCTGATCACACCTCTCAGCATTAGACAGATCATCTAGGCAACAAGTTAACAGAGTAACCGTTATTCTTTCAGAAGGAGAGAAGAAATCTAGGGAAGTTAGAGGGGGGAGGGGGAAGGAATGGGGGAAGGGGAGAGATTGGACAAGGGGCATAAAGAATAATTACAATTTGTAGCAATATATATGCTAGTAATATTGATTTAATCAACATATCTCAATGTTCAACCCCCAAAATATGTATAATCGATTTTGATTCAATAAATAAAATAAATTAAAAAAATAAAATAAAATATGCTCTGTATAAACAGTGTTTCCCAAATTTAATTATCATAGCTCAAAAAGAATTTAATAACAGAGAAAAGACTTGTTTGTCCTTCTGAATGCATGTTCTGGATACATTCCCTTGGTTTTTCCTTTCTGTTATATGGATTAAGGAACAAAATATATCACATATATACTGTACATATAGCAGTGAGACGCCCATGATGTCACTGCCCTCTTCTTTTTTTTTCCCAAAAGATGACCAGTAAGGGGATCCTAACCCCTGACTTGGTGTTATCAGCACCACGCTATCCCAGGTGAACTAACCGGCCATCCCTATATAGGGATCTGACCCCGTGGCCTTGGTGTTATCAGCCCCACACTGTCCCAACTGAGCCATGGACTGGCCCTGTCACTGCCATCTTCTATACGACCCCACACCCATCTTTCTCTTAGATTGGGCCCTGTAACTTCACCATTTGCAGCTTAGAGGATTTCATTATCACCCCTTGGCTTCCATTAAAGTTAATCATTTTTAAATTGTTACAATAGCATAATATTTTAAAAATAGGTATTTGTCCTTTAAAAAACCTTTTAAAAACAGTTCCATTATGATCTCTTGTGCTCCTGTATCTCAGCTTCTGTATTTTTATTTATTTATTTCTTTATTTATTTTTACCAGTAAGGGGATCGCAACCCTTGGCACAGTGTGTTCTTCACCACGCTCAGCCAGTGAACGCACTGGCCATCCCTATATAGGATCCAAACCCGCGGCCTTGGCGCTACCAGCGCCGCACTCTCTCTAGTGAGCCATGGGGCCGGCCCTGTATTTTTTGAAGTGTATATATGTGTGTTGGCGGTGAGGCAGTAAAAGTAAAGAATTCAAAGAGATCATCTCTAAGTTTCCCTTCCAGTGCTAGGATTTTATGATTTTAATGAATTGGACCATAATAAATACATAAAGAAAAAAAAATGCTTATGCAAATATCTAGTATCTTGTCAAGCCACACAAGTATGTTTTTCATGGTAGGATTTTTCCTAACTGTGGAACTACAAAGAACATTACTTAGGTTGCAGGTACCCAGTTTAAGAGCAGCTCTTCTGGACTGGATTAAAGATAATACCTGGTCTTTCCCTTATTCTCATTCATTCTCCCTTATTTTGGCCCCTTGGAAATAAGTCTTTTCTGAATCTCCCCATGTTTATTTCCATCTTTCTTCATGGTGGGTAGCTGTTGCTCTTGCAAGAATGAGAACAAAGCAAAAACAAAACTTGTTTGTAGAATTGGAATATCTGTATTTGAGGCCAGTAACGTTACTCAGACTATTGCATTCCTTTATCCTAAATTGACTCACAAAGTGTTTCCCTATCAAAACATTAGATTGTGAGATTCACCCTCAAAAGCCTATTTAATTCACAATGTAGAAGAAATAGTACAGCTTAGGTGAGACATACTTTGGTATCTGGGGCCATTTTTATCACCTATTTTTAAATTCTGCTTTAAAATATGTTATAGTACCAGCTAGCCGTCAAAAAAAAAAAACATAACAAAATGTTATAACTGACTTATGAACTTCAAGTATACATACCCCTGTTTATAAGGTTGGGACTACACACTGGTTATTATTCAGTCTTTTTAATGCTTTATATCAAGAAAAGAAATCAGCTTCATAAGAACTGTCTTTATGAATATAAATTTCAAATTTATGTTTCTTATGAGGACTGTGAGCTCCTCAAGGAGGTAGGTACTATGTTTTCTTTTTCCTTTTCTGAAGCAAATAGTCATTTAGTTTTTCTGTGTGTCATGAACAGAAAAAGCCCTTGCTCCCATAAGGCTTATAGTTTCTGGCAGTAATAGAAACTCAACAAAAAAACCATTTAATATGATGTCAAGAAATGATCAGGACAATGAATAAAAACAAAACAGAGTAGGGGAGGCTATTTTAGTTGAGGTGGTCAGGGAAGGCCTTATAAAAGGCATACACCGTGAGAGAATCTGATGAAAGCCAGTCCAGGGAGAGGGCACAGCAAGTACAAAGGCTCTGAGGTAGATGGATAGTGTAAATAAGCAAAGGAGTTATAGGAAAAGAAGTTAGAGAGTGAGACGGGGGTCAGTTCGTGTAGAGCTTAATAGACCATGGTAAGGACCTTTGGTTTTATTCTGAGTGTTATGGAGCGCTGAAAAAGAATACAGCCACTTGAGAAGAACCTGTAGATTCTTATTCAAATACATTGTATTTAAATAGATCTTAAACATATCCTAAATTCTAAAATTTTATTTGGGGTTTTAAGAATGACCGTCATTTATTTTCTAGTTTGCTGTAGTTGATTTCTTATAGTCCAGAAATATTTTTGATTACTAAGTATTTTAAATAATCTTTAAAGTAGTATTTGCAGTATTGTTAGGTTTATTTTGAATTTCATCTTTCCTTTTCCATGTTTGTTTAGTGACTTGATGATCCACATTACCACTCATAAAGTACTTCTAAGTCCTTTGATATATGATCTCAAATAAATAGATTGAACTTTATTAAGAAATAATAACAAGAGCCTACATTTGTCTAGAGCTTCATGGTGTTTCAGCGTACACTTCACTTGAGCCTCAGATTCTGAAGGCCCTCATTATACTATTACATTGACCTTGAATTGAATTTTTACTAAAATGAAGCATTTTCATACTGGATTAAGAGTTCTGAGTTTTAGTTTAGGAATGGGTTATGCCAACAGAAAGATAAGATTTGTCTTTCTGTTATTAGAGATTCAGAGGTAACTTTTCAATACTTCAAATATTTGTCATTGAAATCAAGGGGTAGCCATCAATATTTTGGGGGTAATAATCAGCATTTTCCTTAGAAATTCCTTTAAAAGAATAGTATGGCCTGTGGAAAAACATCACTGGGTTTAGTTCATTTTGAAATTTAAAAGGAAAAGATCAAGTAGCATCTGTCCATTGGTAATCATTTTTAGTCTTTTTTTTTTATGATGGTTTTAAAAGATGTTTGACATGAAGTTCACTAGTGCTTTTCAAACATAATTTATATTTTAAATTGTTACCTTCCAAATTGTGCCATTTTTCTTCCGTCTGTCTTGCTTCCCCCTCCCCCCATTTAATGTCATTGATTTAGATTTTTCTGTCTGTGCCAAACCAAAACACATACATAGAAAAACAATATTTATTATTGTGTTCCTGCTGTGGGACAAGCACGCTGAGCTTAGAAATTGCAGAGATGTTAATGGAGGAATAGGTAAAACTTATGTGAATGTAGGTTTCATGGTATTATATTTATAAAACATATTATCATGCCCATTTTACAGATAGGGCAGTTAGAGAGACTGCAAAAGCGAGACTGCCCAAGTTCTTGTAGCAGGTAAGTGGTAGAAATAGATCCATTTGACTTGAATGTTTGTGCCTGCTCCACATGTGATGACTGATGACCAAGTGACAGCACAAAATATATTTGTGAATCTCCAGAAACCTTTGAAAATACTGCTTTAGCAACTTTAGCATTTTGCTACATTTTATCTCAGAAAGTTTCATCTCCATCTGTTGTCAGGGTTTTAGTTAATAAAAAGAACAATTCTTAAGCAACAACTCTATGCTTTTCTTAGGATAATAAGCTTTTGTTACTGCTGTATTTGCCTTGTCTTGTAATTTTATTAACTATTATAATACCTTATTGTTAAGAGGCAACAGCAGTATATTTTAGCACCCACTTTAGCATCCATTTTTAATCATATACCATATATAGAAATTTTGGTCAAGGGAAAGCAAATATAGACAGATTAAGGAACTTGGCCAAAATGACATAGCCAGTCAGCGGTGCCAAGGTTCAAACCTAAGCAGTTCATCTGTACAGCTCATGGTTTTTACTGCTATGCCATAGTATCTCAGCATTGGGTCAGTGGTGATGCTGAAAAGGTAGACAAGGCCTGAGAAATCTGTCATATGCTAGTCACATTTTATATCACTATAAATTTCATTTAGATAAGGTTTTGTTCTTGTTAGTTCATGCACTGTAACATTTGAGACTAAAAATTCACTATAACCTGATTAGAGAGTATCAACTGAGGGTGTTATAAAAATTGTATCTAAAATTGTGTCTTTATTTTTATGGATTTATCTCTAAACACTGTTTTCCAATTTAATAGCCCTTTGTAGAGACAAAAGTAAAATAGCTTATATTTTTACATAGAAAATATAATTATTGATCCTTTTTTCAAGATAATTACTTTCTTCAACCACTTATTTGTTTTATTTGTGTGTTTTTTTTTAACCACATACTGATGTATTTTATTTGCTTACATTGTCATTAACTTAGATTTGTTTTGGGAAATAGAGAAGAGAGAGAGGGAGAGAGAGTGTGTGTGTGTGTGTGTGTGTGTGTGTGTGTGTGTGTGTGTGTGTGTGTATGTACATATCTCCTTTATTAGCTGGAATACAAATGGATGATTTGTATAATGTTCTAGTTCAATACTACATTAGTACATAGCACTATAATGGAAAGAACATTATATATATACATACACGTATATGTGTATATACATGCATATACATCCAAGTCTTGGGCAAAAATAATGGCTACCATTTGTTGAGCATCTATTATATGCTGGACTTTGTTTAGGGCATTTATTTACTTATGTTCTATTATTTGTTTTAATCCTCATAACAATGGAAGGCAAATTTCTACTCATTTACCAAAGAAAACCTAAGGCTCAGTGAAGTAAGAAACCTAATTAAATGTTTGAAAGACTTCTTTTAGCTCAAACTCATGAGTGAAAGTATAAAACATTTTATTGCATTTATAGCATGCTTTTCATGCAATAAAAAGTACACAAAGAGTTTTCCATGTTGTTTGTATCCTAGTGAAAATTATAAAGAAACCCATACCTGCTGTAGAGCAACCATAATTGTGATGCTTTGTATAAGCATGTGTCAGGAGAGTTTGGTTGATTTTCTTATAGCCCTTGGTTTCCTCACCTGTCAGAGAGAATAATGTTTTTCTTATAGAATTATGACAATTAAATAAAATTTTATTTTGCATATATTAAATGAAATTATTCTGTGGCAGAAATAGACCCATTTGGCTTAAAATATAGTTTTATTTAATTCTCACAATTCTATGAGAAAAGTATATGTATGTGTATAAACATAGCTAGATTGATAGTTAATTGGTTAGTGCCTGGCAGTTGTAATTACATAATAAATTTTCTTAACTAACTTGAGTCCTGCTTATATAAAACACTGTAATTATATTATACTGTTTTGTAGATGCTCAAGACTTTTAAATGGAACAGCAGTGTTCAGAAAGACTTGCTTTTTCTTTTTTCATCAAAATTAGTCCTTATACCTTCCCGACCCTGTCCAAATGGATGTTCAGTTCCAGTCCTAAATGCTTACTTTTCAAGTCAGTAGCTACAGTGTAATACTATGTAACTAAGAAAATCACTTAATACATGATTGATTGATAATTACAAGCTATACTATATAACTTGTAAAATCACTGGTTTATAAGACCGCTCTTAGATATAAACCAGAAAAGAAAAATCTGTGATAATGCTTTTATTATTTAAAAGTGTTTTTTTTTCCAAGTCATATTTTGAGAAATTATGTAGTTTATATGGAATATTTCTTAAATTGTAGAATTTACTGCAGGCCAAGTCTGAGATAGAGACAGAAGAGAAAAAAAGAGACCAACAGAGAGAATATGGAGAATATTAACCATTGGTTTCCTTTCCTGTTCTCAGAGGTAGACATCTTAGTTGTCTAGATCTCTTGAAATTGGTACTCTTAAAAGGTTTTCTTTTTTTCCCCTTTCTTAAAAGCTTTTAAATGTTGCTAGAATAAATTGTTTAAATCATATCTGGTTAAAATTTTCTGACTAAGTATGATTAAGTAATTATGTTTTTACAATTACACATTTCATGATTATGGTGCATGATGGGACATCATTCTATTTTAAATCTGTTATATATGTTTTAATGCGGAGCTTGTTATTTCTTGGACATGTTGGATATATAGCTTAAAGACCACCAGATTAGATTGGGAAGTTCTGTCAGCTTCATTATCTGGTAAAACTGAAACAACAGAAAAACCAATGCCTGTTAAGCATTGTTAGCTATATACAATAGAAAGTGTGTGTGTAGCTTAGCTATTAATACCTATTTTCTTACTATGTATCATTTATAGAATTTTTTTGCCACAAAATATTTAATAGTTATTCACTTGCTATTTTATACTTATTTCTGTACCCTATTGACATCAAGGGTTACTGATTTTTGTATTAGTAATTCCTGACAAATAGAAATTATTTGATATTCTAAGCCATTTCTGACAGAAGATCCAAAGTTTTGACAAACATGTATGGCACAGCAAGTGTCCAATTCTAAAGAGCAAAATAAATGCAAACCACCATTATGGTGAACACAAACAGGCTGAAAGCAAGTTATCAGTAAGCAAATAATTGTTGAACTGTTATGAATGGAATAGGATGTTGAAATAGGGCATGATTGGCTGATGTTACATATGTCCTTGATTACCTTCCTTGTGCTTTTATCCTAATAAGTGACATTCTTTGTATTCCCCTGGATGGCTAGACAGTCTGACACTGAAGAAGAATAAATATTGCATGTGGTACACATTAAGCTGTCATCCAAGACAGCATTTATAAAAAGTAACTGGAGAAATTCATAAGAAATTCTGCACTGCTAGTTTCCTGGCTCCAGTCATAATTGTCAAAGTTCTTGACACATTCAGGTCTTCAGAAATGATTTAGGTTTGCAGTGGCTTGGTGTATGAATAATTATTATGGATTTGTGTTCTCATGTTGGCTTAAGATGTTAACGTTAGTTACCAAAATGTTATATTTTATAATTTTTATTTTAAGATGTCTCTACATTGATAATAGTGACATGTCTTCCATCTTACAGACTTTCATAAAAGGATTTTAGACAATTCATGTATTCAAAAGGGAGAACAGGAGCTTTTAAATGGTTACTTTATCTTTAATCTGTTGGAAAATATTGCTTGCCTGTGTTTAGTGCTAGCAAACAACTTTGAAAATAAGTATTTTTATTTTTCTTCTTCAGCAGCATTGGAAAGTCTTCAAACAGACTAAATGAATACCATTTTAAAACTATTTCCCAAAAAAAACCCCAAATCCGTGCTTGATGTTTCATTTTGAAATATTGTATGCTTTTATGCACATACTTTTGTTATTTTAATATAGTTCTTTAAGACAGGGCAGTATTTTATTTGTTCCAGTCACTGTTTTCTCTTAAGATTTCCTTTTGTAGGAAGGTAAGGAGATATTTAGAAAAAACATACTATTGCACTAAAATAACCATATGTAAAAAGGAGGTAAATTATGAATGTAAATCTAGAGAGCATTTTTTAAGCCCCTCTGTCTTTTGCTAACTAAAGCACTTCTTGTCATCCTATCTATATGGTGTATAATAACTGACAGATGCCAAAATTTTTTTTCATTTTTAAATTTCTATAATCTGATAGAATTATTAAAGCCATTTGAAATTAAGTAATCAGTATTCCCATTCTACACTCTAACCAAGACTATAACATAATCTATCAGCTGATTACTGGGAAAATGTGATTAAGTATCAGAATGCTTTAGGATTCAACACAAATCTGAAAATAAAATACGTGTTGAGTTCTAAATTCTGAACCTCTGTTTTGGGGGGATAAGAAGTCAGCCAAGGTTTCCGTGACAACTGTGTTTTTTATTAGTTTTAAAATTTATAATATTAATTTGAGGGAATGTTTTTGGGATACTGTCTTTACTTTAAAATCCAAACCATCCATCTGGATTGAGGAAACTTTTCACCAAGTATAACACTACTCGAACGTTACCTATAGCTTTTAACTCTCTAGGCCTCTACAGAGCACAAAATATTTGCCCAACTGGTAAATTGAACCGTAAGTCCCACTGTGGGAAATTGCTTTGCTGTGCTCCAAACAGCAGTTATCTTAGTAATTGTACCTGAATTCTTTGTGGCTAATAGAGCATGGACGTCCATTTTACAAGCAGAAAATTATTTCTCTCAAATACTTTTAATTATAAAGCCTCCAAATAAAATGTGAATTAGTAGATTATAGTGAGATGTCAAACCGCATCATTTTTAATTGTTAGTACAGAAAAGTGAAATTCTTTTTTCCTTTTAGTGTAAAACTGTACATATCCGACATTTCACATTCTAAACTGGAGCTCCCAACAAGGAGCTTATCAGAGCAAATTGTCTAGCCCGTCCCCTTCCTCACTCAAAACCTAATGACCCTTTATCATCATGGTTTAGATTGCTGGACACAGATGTGAGAAAATACAAGTAATCTACAGGTAACTACAGTAGCTGCACTGATGTTCTCAGAGAACTGACTGCTGGGAAGATAAAGAGCTTCCCACAGAGTCTGTGACTTTCCGGCAGCAAAGCACATCATGAGCTCATACATGAAGTTTTATTTGCTGAAGATTCACAATAAGATGCATTAGAACATTCAGCAGGGACTCTTTTTAGATGAGCGCAGAAATTCTGGAGGGCTATTAGTTGATGCACCAGTGCATAGCATTACACTAAAATAAAAAAAAAAGTTCAACACTACTCGTTCTTTCTATAGACACCAAAGATTATGGCCACTAAGCAGCATTAATATTGACTTCTTTTCTTGATATTTATATAATCTGCTACACACTCTAATGCCTTTCTCTTCACAAAGGCTGAGCTTCTTGCTGAAAAGTAGTTTGGTTATGGTTTTTAATATGAAAGCAGAACAGTAATTTCTCAAACTTTAGTACTAAATTGCATTTCAAAGGACTTGTTTATGGCCAGGTGCTCTGCTTTTGTTAGGTGCTTAGATGATGATCAATGAGTTAAACTCATTTATCTGTTTGCATGCAGTTGAGTAATTTACCATGAAAAGGATGATCTTTTTTTTTTTTGGATAAAGGTACTGCACCTGTAGCTTAAGTTTTATAATTGTTAGTTTGACTATTATTTGCAATGATCATAGTTACATACTGCTTTAGAAAACTACAATGCAAAATGTTTACTTTATCTTTTTTTATATATGAGGTGTTTTGTTTTTAGTTAATCAGTTTGGTTTAAGTTTGCTAGATTGGGGTGAATCAATATGAATTAGACTGAACTTCAGGTGTGTGTTTCTTTCAAAAATTGTTTGCTCGTCATATTTTTCTAAAAGCTAATTAATTTTGTTTCTAGAAAAACTATAACTACTAGATTAGGAATAGTCATATTTACTTCATATGTCAAAATGAATTACAATCCTCAAATCATTTTTAGAAATTATCATTTTAGTAGCTGAAAGATAAAGATAATTTTCAACAACCAGTAAAGCAGTTGACAGCCAACAAAGAGGTAGTGAGGTATTTGATTCATTCTTGTATAGTTGTGTGTTATGTACCTAGCTTAATTGTTGCTCTTTATGGAAAATATTGAAATGCCCAGAAAATTAGAGAAGATCGTGGCTAAGTCTTTTTGGCTGGGTTTCCACTCATTTGTGCTTTGAGAATATCATAATGTTGTACTTTCAGAAATAATTCTTTGCAAATGGAACACCAAAAGTACATTAAATACACCTGTGATTACAGAGTTAATTTAATATTAAGCTTCTAGTATAGAATGGCCAGTGAGCAAAGTAAATTTATTTTCAGAAAACAGAAAAGACAAATTATCCTATAAGTATTGATGATCATTAGAATCAGTATTATTCTTCTAATAGCAGTGTGTCACTCTTTCTGGAGATTTTTATCAGTGAAGATTTTTAGTTTACCCTAATTTATTTGAAATATTCAAAGTTCCATGGCATAGATTAATCCAAAAACCAGAACATTGAAGAATTGTTTGAGGCGGTATTATGCATTAATTCTGTTTTTAATTTGCTATAAGATCTAAAGAAAAAACTATATTTGTTTCCATTTAGCAGCAAATAGGAAACACAGAACTTAAAATTGTACAAAGTACATTTTCTTACCCTCTTCGTGTTTAAAAAGAAAGAAACCAGAGGAGCATGTGCAGTGTAAGATTGTTTTGCATTTTTGTTTTTACATCACCAGATTAAGTATAATGAAACACATCTGCAAATTGTAGGAACTACTCATTGGTTTTGTCAAGGACTGTAGGATGATTTTTTCCCTTTTCCTTCTGCAGTTTTTTTTTTTTTTTTAATTTCAACAAGATATACATAAAATTAAAAACCTTGTCTGTTACAAAGTTTTGTTTGAGCTTTTTAAACTGAGTGATTAGCAGAAATAATGACCCTGTCAGCCTTAATCACATTAAAATGTGGTTAACATCATTTAATTTTTTCTACTTAATATGCAAAAATTTCCAGTAGATTTGCAGTGAAGGCCATTGAAATTCCATTAGAACAAGAATAAAAATTTCAGGCATCATTTATTCAGAGAAGGAATAAAGGTCTCGATTGAGAACTGCTGAATCTTTCTATTAGAAACACTATGAATCATTATATTGAATTGTACCTTACGTTTCGATAGACCTGTATCTGGCTTTTAAAATGGTCTAAAATCATGTTTTATCATTTTTCATAAGGAGAAATAAACTAGAATTGCATAATTATTTTATAAATATCTGAAAGATTACTGAACAGTTGATTTTGTGCTACTTAAATCCACTTAAATTTTGAGTTGAAAGTTGCTTGTAGTCTAGAAACAAGATAAGGAAAGAATTATTTTAAGACATGGAGCAAACTGCATAGCCATCTCACAAAATGGACAGATTCTATTTTAAATAGTTATGTTGGTATATGCCAAGAAAGAAATTGAGTTAAGAACTAAATGACACTAGCTCTTTTCCAAAGTTCTTATCTTATTTGTCAGGCTTCAACTGGTATTATTATGCTGCATTAGCTAAGTATGAGTTATAACCAAAGAACATTCTAGTGTTTACAGTTATTTATCTTCTTGTGATCATTTTTGATATTTAATTGCTGTAGTATGCTCATAGAATTAAAAAAAAAAGGAAAAGCTTAATTTTATTTTAAGCAATGCTTGCCATTTATACTTTCTTTGACATAATGGCATTTGCCAGAATCATGTAAAACTTACATTGTGTGGAATGTTTCTCTCCTGTTTAAAAAAAAATAACTGTTATTGTATATACCTGATAAGTGGGAATGGCTTTCTGGAACCATTTCTACCCCTCGGGTGATTAAGTCATTATACAGTGGGTATTTTTTGTTTGTTTGTTTGTTGTATTTTGTTCCTGAACCATTTGGACCCATTATATAATTAAATTACACTGTGTGTGCTTTGTAGTAAAAATGCCATTGGAAAATTCTTCAGGGAAAGTAGTCCGTGCATATGCTACTCACAGTGTATAAATAACTCCATCCTAGCCTGTTTCTATGTCTGTGGAAATCTATGAACATCTCATTGTCTGCTTTATCCAGCCACATCCCCCACTATGGTTAGCTCCTTGTGCTTCTTCAAAAACTCCTTGCCTGACTACTTTGTCTACAGTAATCCCCCAGACTCCCTTTTGTTCTCTATTACAGCATCATGTTTATTTCCTTCAGAGCACTTATCACAAGGTATACATAGTCTTGCTTATCTGTCTCTTGTTTTTCTGTCTCATAAAAATTTAAATTTCATGAGAATAAGAATCATGCCTGTCTTGTTCATTTTATATCTCCAGTGTTTGGCACTGGACTCAGTCATTATTGTTGCATGATCAAATGGCTGGCTGGATGAAATCCATTGAATTTATCACCTTTGTTTCAACACTGACTTTTAGTCTTCATTAATAAGATATGCAGATCATTAGAAGTCAGTCTATTCTGATTAGATACATGTGTGGTTTAGAGCACAGGTGGATGGACTCTGTATGCCAGGGGTCAGCAAATGTTTTCTATACTAGGTCAGATAGTAAATATTTTTGGCTTTGAGGACCACACAGTCTCTGTTGCAGCTACTCAACTTTGTCATTGAAATGTGAAAGCAGATAATACATAAACAAATGGGCATTTCATTGTTGCAATAAAATTTCATTTCTAGACACTGAAGTTTGAGTTTCATATTTCACTGTCACAAAATTTTATTCTTGTTTTGTTTTTTAGAAGTCATTTAAAAATGTAAAAACCTCTGCTTGTAGGATATGCAAAATGTGGGCAGTGATTTGCTAACCCCAGGCTATGTGCTTAGCCAAAAACAGCCTGTCTGTTGTACAAGTGATTTATATGTCCCCATTCAGCTACTGAAGTAGTTCCTCTCTCTCTCCTATATTATCAGGTTTTCCTTCCTTAGTGGATGTTTCCCAGTAGCATATAAGCATGATGTTATTTCTCCAATCTTTAGAACAACTTATTTTGACGCCACTTGCCTTTCATACTACAGCTCATTTCTTTCCTTCCTCCTTTAAAGCATTGTATATATTCATTGTCGCTTGAGCAGCCAAAAAAGTTCAGCAGGCTTCATGAAGAATAAATATCATTTGAAAAATATAGCTCCGTTTACAACTTGAGTTTTTTAAAATAAACAGACAACTCATAGTAGAAATATTGGGAACTTTGTAGTCAAGTGGGCCTGAATCCTGTGTCCAGTGCTGTAGACAAATTATATCAACTTAAAGCATTATTATAAGTATTAAATGAAATTATATTTCTCCTTTCTCTTTTAAAGAAATGTGGTTGTATTTCAGTATACTTTTTGTTATTACTTTGCAGATTTCCCTTATTTAAAGGAAAGCTAGATGGAAAAATCATGAATAATATTTTTTCTTCATAACAATATGACCCGCATTTGGGGTGTAGGGGTGGGGAGATGGGTCAGTAGTGGATGAAAGAGTACTTTCATTCTGTATGCTTGTCTTTGTCTTTCTGTCTCTGTCGCAGAATAAGCTGAACTTAGAAACTTCGTGACCTTCTCTTCTGCTTGGCTTTTAGGTGACGGATATATTAGCCTTTCACTTCTAATCCCTTCTCTACAGATTTTCTCTCTACCTGCCATGACTCTTCCCTAGGGATTGGTAATTGAGGGACTCTGTTAACTTTTTCATTTGCCCTCTGTGCTTATACCTCAACTCTACTCTATGAGCTAGTGGTTCTCAAACTTTAGTGTGATTCAGAATCATCTAGAGGATTTATTAAAACACACACTGCTGGGCCTCACCTCCAGAGTTTCTGATTCAGTAGGTCTGGGATGGGGCCTGATAACTGTCATGTCCAATGAGTTCCCAGGTGGTACTGATGTTCCTGGTACAGGGGTGCTTCGAAAAGCATTGCTTTCTGCTAATGACTCATAAGTCTACAGTATTAGTCTTGCCTCTTTGTCCTTTTCAGCTCTCATTATTCCTGACTATCAACAAGAAATCTCCATTTGAATATTCCATTATCATCCTCAACGTAATATGTGTAAAACTAAACTCCTTATTTTTTCCTATAATAACATCCACAATAGAGTCTAGTTTCAGACTTTCCTATCTTTGTTAATAGTATCATTACTTTCTGAATCATTTCACAGGCTTAGGTTCTTCAAATCATTTTAACATATCTTCTTTCATATTCTGTGTTCAATTAATCACCAAGTTCCATATTTTTCCTTTTAAATCTGGCCTTCGTTTATTCCTTCCTCTTCAGTTACACTGCTTATCAAACAAGACTAAAACCTCATCACCTAATTTTTTAGTTAGGTAACAGCCTCCTACCTTATCATCTTTGACTCTGTAGCTTCTTGTTGTCTACAGGGCATTCTAGATTCACTTTAAACATTTTCACTCTGACATTTTCTCATTTCACATCCTTCACTGAAGCATAAGAAGATATCTCTGTGACTTGCGATAGGCAAAGATCTCTTGAATGAGTCACAAAATGCACTAACTATAAAAAGAAAAAAACATGTACCTCATTATAGTGAAAAACTTCTGTTCATCAAAAAACATCATTAAGCTTACTACAAAAAAGGTAACTATGTGAGGTAATGCGTATGTTAATTAATGATTCCACAATGTATATGTGTTTTAAAACATCATGTTGTACACAATAAATACATATAACTTTATCTGTCAATTTTAAAAAGTAAATTAAGGAAAAAAAGGATCATTTAGAAAATGAGGTTTGGCCAGTTAGCTCAGTTATTAGAGCATGGTGTTATAATACCAGGGTCAAGGGTTCGGATCCCCATACCAGTCAGCCACACAAAAAAGAAAAGAAAACGAATACACTGGCCACACGCTGGAAAAATATATATATTTGCAACACATTTATTTGACAAAGAACTTGTATTCAGAATATATGTTTAGAATTTCTACAAATGAATGATAAAGACCAATGGCCCTATTTTTAGAATGAGCAAAAGACTGGAACACACTTCAGAAAAGAAGAGATATGAATAAACAGGGAAAGGTACTTAGCACTTTAAATCATCATAGAAAGGCAAATTAAAACCACAATTAAATATGATTTCATACTTCCTAGAATGGCTAAAATCAAAATTACCAACAGCACCAAACGTGGGCAAGGCAGTGGAACAACATGAACTGTCAGCCACTTTGGAAAACTGGCTGTTTCTTTTAAGTTAAGCATCCGTACACTGTAATCCAGTAATTCCAATTTTCAGTGCTGTATTTCCAAGAAAAAAGAAAACATGTTCATGCGTTATCAATGTTTTATTACACAGAAATATTAATAGCAGCCTTATTCATGATAGCCCCAAACTGGAAACAACTCACATGTCCATCAATAGGAGAACGGGTAAATAAATTGTGGTATATTTATAATATGGAAATCATACACCTCCCAATAAAATACACAGAGCAACATGAAGAAGAGGTGCAGAGTGACTGGGAAGGGGCATAACGGGACTTCCTGGGAAAATGGGAATGTTCTATATCTTTTTTGGGGGGGTGGTTACATGTGTATATAAAATTTTCAAAACTCATCGAAGTAAACATCTAAGATCTATACATTGTAATTCTTTGTTAATTCTACCTCAATAAAAAATAATTTTCTTTAGAAAGCTATCAGCGGCTCCTCATTTCCTATCAGGTGTGTATAAATATGCATATAAAATACCTAGAGAGATAAACAGACGGAGTTGGTAATCTTTGTGGAGACAAGGACAATGAGTGTTTTATTAATTCCACCAACCCAGCATCTAGCCAGCTAGCACAGTGTCTGATACATAGTTAATACATAGTGAATACTTCTCCTGTGAATAAATATTCTGAGTGTATCATGAATGTTTTCCACATATTTTATAATACTGTTTTTAATTGCTGTGTGATATATTGTTATGTTGATATACTATGTTTTCTTTTGGTTGTTTGACTTTTTAAAAAATAAAGTACAAGGAACAACCATGTAGCCATCCAAGAAAGTATGTTTGCCTTAACCCCAGCCAACACTGGGCTGTTGTTGTTTTAATTACAGATTTGATAGACAAACAGTGATACACTGTTTTCATTTTCTTTTTTTGATTACAGTGGAAAGATAAGGTACACTTAATGACTGTTAGACTGATTTTTAGAAGATGGAAAACTGTTCTGTATCAACACTGGGAACAAAATTAAATATGGGCTTAAGTAAATTGCATAGCATTTGATTTCTGATTTATAATTATTATTCTGATGTTTACTCTGAGCACAAATCTTGTACTAAAGTAAGAGAAACCACTCAAGAATATTCATTTAATTATAATATTAATGAAATTATTCTTGGCAATTTCCTTTCAAATGAATTAATTTATTTGAAAACAGTAAAAAAGTGTAACAGGCAATGTGCCAGGGTGGTGAAGAGAAACCTTTGCACTGGGAATGGGGTCTAAGGAACAAATGTTTCATTGGTTTTGTCTCTCCCCATGTGGGCACAAAATATGGGAAATCGCTCTTCATACCCAGAGCCAGGTAGCCTCGACTGGCTACTTAAAGTGATATTGGTTTAGAAAATATAACAAAGTCAAATATGCTTTGTATTGGTTTACTTCAAATCTATTTCTTGTATGATATTTGCAACACTAAAGTAGTTTTTGCCCCTTCTTAGAAGCTGCAAGAGTATCAATCAGCAGTGATTTTTGAGTAGCAAAATTTGCTATTTGTCTGTACTGCAGACAGGACAATTGAAGGAAGAAAGAAAAGAAATGCCTTTGAAATGGTTAGTGCTTAGACCTGCCTTCTCAGATAAATCTGATTGACAGCCAGATCACAGGTAAATACAACACAATTCTGTTTAAGAAATTGTGGTCTGAACATCGAGGTGTTCAAAGAAGACAAAGCCGTTCTTCACTTTATAAGTAATATAGCTAATACATGTTGAGCACTTACCTTGTGTCAGGTACCATGCTAAGCATCTTACATGTACTTTCTCATTTAATCTTCACAACTCTGTGAAGTAGATATTATTATTATCTCTAATTATAGGTGAGAAAACGGAGACTTTAGAAAGTTCCATGGTGTGGCCAGGATCCCTCCTTTGTCTGGTCCCCAGTGTTCTGTAACCTATTCTATACTGCCTCCTTTGCAAACAGATTGTGGGAGTCCTTTAATTATAGGATCCTCTTAATTAAATAGATTAACTTTTGTATTTTATTTACAAAAGTTCATTTTACATACAATGTCTTTTCAGTGAAATAATGAGCTCTGGCTTATTATTGATTGCTAGGACAAACTGCAAGCTATGAAACCAACTTCAAATTTTGGCGGATATGATTCTACTCTCACAAATTTCCCAATTATTCCTTTTCTTGTGTCCAAAATATTCCATTAAGCTAGTTGACACTTTGTGTAAGGCTGTGCACACAAATTATGTTATTAAAATAAACATTCTGATAAGAAAGAATAAGTCTTCTTTTAGAAGCAGCTGAAAGTTTTGCCATAGGTTACACACGACTGATAGATAAAAAGATATAGAGTAGCTGTTTTTTCAAGACATTTCTCATCTAACATGGTTCCATTTAGTTGCTCTGAAAATATGTTAGTAGGAATAGTTTCATGTCTCTATTTGTGACTATTGAAGTTTGAGAAGAGTCCATTCCTTTTTAAGTGCTGCTTGTTTCTCCCCTGCCCTAAATCCCTTTTCTCCAAAGATACAGAAACAGTGACTTTCCCTTTTTTACATGACTGTTTGCCTTGGCTTTGTATCTTCCTGTGTCTGCTCATTTAAGAAACTCACATATACCCCACATGGTAAATAGTGAGGGGATTTGGATAAATAGGATCATGGAATGGACTCTTGTTAGAATAAGGAAGCATCCTCCAGAAGTTTAATTTAAAGAAGAACTTTGAGAAGAAGGATCCATTTGGGAAAGGATGTCTATGTAAGTGAGTTCTGATACATACACCAATCTTTATCTTTCCCTTGGGAGTTTCTTACTAGCCCCACAAAATTGCAGCTCTGTTGTGAACAAAAACCTTTCCTTTTCTGCTTTCTTACTCTAACTAAATTGACCTGAAAAAAATGTTTTAAGTATGCAGTTGAAAAGACCATTAAATGTATTAGATTTTTTTCCTAAAAGTCTTGATTTAAAAAATGAGGCCAAAATATCTTGGGTCTTTTCTTTCTTTCTTTTTTTTTTTTTTTTTTGGTGGCTGGCTGGTATGCAGGGATCTGAACCCATGACCTTGATGTTTTAAAGCTGTGCTCTAACCAGCTGTGAGACCAAAATCTTATATTGAGATTGTACACCTTCTCCCCATTGTGGTGCCTATGACATCACACTTCCCCGGTCATTGCACTTGTCATGTACTTTTACAATTACCTGTTTTTCTTTCCCCACCCCTATACTCCTTTTCCAAAGTTGCATCCCCAAGATCTAGCTTATTAATACACACAGTTGCTTAGTATATATTTTTGCACTCTTTGTGCTTGAATCCTTTCCCTCCCAGTTACCTCCCTATCTATAAAAATTTACTTAAGCAAGACTTCTCAGAAATAGAGACCTTATTCTTAAAAAGAGCTCCTATTCTTTACTGTCAGGCAATCTAACAGTATTTTTAACTCTAACTATTGAGAATGACCCACTCACTGAAAGGAGACAGCTAAGATTGGGAGCTAACGTTTGAAGGCCTCCTATATTCAATTCAAGGCACTTTAGTCCTAACATCCACCTGTGAGAGTAGGTATTATTTTTGATATAGGCGATTAAACTGAGGCTCAGGAAGCTTAAATGGCTTTCCCAAGATTTTATAGCTAGTATGCAGTTGAGCTGTAATTTGAATTGATGTTTACATCACTCCAAAATCTCTGCTTTTTTAATTGGCCCATACTACCTCTGAAGGAAGGTCAGACATTAATAGAATCATAATGTGGGGAATATTAGCATTTCCGTTTTTTAAAATCTTTAGATTAGTTCTCAGTTTAGTTTTGGGGATTTTTATTTTTGGATAAAATTCACATGCACAAAATTGTCCCTTTTAAATTGCACAATTCAGTGGTTTTTTAATATATTCACAATGTTGTGTCACCATCACCATTAATTCCAGAACATTTTCATCACCTCAGAAAGAAACCCACGCCCATTAACAAGCACTCCCCTTTGGCTCCTCTACCTAGCCCCTGGCAACCACTAGCCTGCTTTCTGTCTCTGGATTTGCCTATTCAGGTTATTGCATATAAACTGAATCATATAATATGTTGCCTTTTGCATATGGCTTCTTTTACTTAACATAATGTTTTCAATGTTCATCCATATTGTAGCATGTATCAG
This sequence comes from Cynocephalus volans, assembly GCF_027409185.1. NCBI lineage: Eukaryota > Metazoa > Chordata > Mammalia > Dermoptera > Cynocephalidae > Cynocephalus > Cynocephalus volans. The sequence goes on along the minus strand of NC_084460.1, from coordinate 241,652,139 downwards.
TACTTCATTTCTTTTTACGGCTGAATAGTATTTCATTGTACGGATATAATACTTATTATAGTCTGGCTTTGTAATTATAGCCATCCTAGTGGGTGTGAAGTGGTATCTCCTTGTGGTTTTGATTTGCGTTCTTCTGATGACTAATGATAAACACCTTTTCATATGTTTATTGCCGTTTGTAAGTCCTCTGAGAGACATGTCTATTCAAATTATTTGCCTGTAGTTAAGTTTAGTTTCTCCTTTTTTTTGTTGAATTGTAAGAGTTCTTTGAATATTCTGGTTACTGGATCCCAGTCAGCTACATGATTTCCAAATATTTTCTCCCATTCTGTGGATTGTCTTTTCACTTTCTTGATAGTGTCTTTTGGTACACAAAATTTTTAATTTTAAACTCTTACCTTTAGGTGTTTGGTCAATTTTCATTTTTGTGTGTGGATATCCAGTTGTCTAAGCACCATTAGTTGACTATTCTTTACCCATTGAATTGTTTTAGTACGCTTGTCAAAATTCAACTTACCATAAACTCAAAAACAAACAAACAAATAACCCAGTTAAAAAATGGACAAAGGGGGAGCTGGCCAGAATACTCAGTTTATTAGAACGCAGTGTTATAGCACCAAGGTCAAGGGCTCAGATTCCCAAACTGGCCAACCACGAAAAAAAAGAGTGGGTGGGTGGGCAAAGGACTTGAATAGACATTTCCCAAAGAAGATATACAAATGGCTTACAAACTAATCATTAGAGAACTGCAAATCAAAATCACAATGAGGTGTCATCTCACACTCAGCAAAGGCTGGTGGGTTTGCTCTTTTGATTAGAGCATAGTGTTGATAATACCAAGGTCAGGGATTTGGATCTCCATATGTGCCAGCTGCCAAAAAAAAACTCCAAAACTAGAAAATAACAAGTGCTGACAAAGACAGGGAGAAATTGGAACCCCTGTGCATTAATTACTTGTAGGAATGTAAAATGGTACCGCTACTGTGGAAAACAGTTTGGTGATTCCTCAAGAGCTGAACATAGAATTACCGTATGATCCAGCAATCCCAAAAGAATTGAAAACAAGATCTTGATGAGATATTTGCATACCCATCTTCATTGCAGCGTTATTCACAATAGCTAAGAGATAGAAGCAACCCAAATATCCATCAACAGGTACATAGATAAAGAAAATGTAGTATAGATATACAGTGGAATATTACTGAGCTTTAAAAAAGAAGGAAGTCCTGTCGCATGTTACAACATGAATGAACCTTGAGAGCATTATGCTAAGTGAAATATTCCAGTCACAAAAAGACAAATACTATATGATTCCACTTATATGGGGAATGTAAAGTAACCAAACTTGTAGAAACAGAAAGCAAATAGAATAGTGGTTGCCAAGGCCTGGGGATAGGGGGAAACAGGGAGGTGTTGTTCAATGGATATAGAGTTTCAGATTTGCAAGATCAAGAAATTCTGAGATTTCTTGCATGACAATGTGAATATAGTTAACACTAGTGAACTGTACACTTGGTAAATGTACAAGATGGTTAAGGTGGTAAATTTTGTTATGTGTCTTTTACCACAATTTTTAAAAACCAATTGGCCATAGATATATGGGTTATTTCTGGACTCAGTTCTATTCCATCAGTCTATATGTCTAGCCTTATACCAGTTACATATATAGTAAGTTTTAAAGAGGGAAGGGCAAGTCCTGTAACTTTGTTCTTTTTCAAGATTGTTTTGGCTATTTTTGGTCCTTGCATTTTCATATGAATTTTAGGATCAGCTTGTCAGTTTATGCAAAAAAGGCAGGGATCTGTAGAACACTGGGGAATATTTCTGTCTTAACAATATTAAGTCTTCCAATCCAGTAACATGGGATGTTTTTCCATTTGCTTAGTTCTTTAATTTCTTTCAATGGTGTTTTGTAGTTTTCCGTGTATAAATCTTACACATGTTTTGTTAAATATATTTCTATCTCAGTTTAGTTTTTATCATTTACTGGCCCTTCATAAATTTTGGCTAGTCTCAAAAGGACTCAGTATCTTTATGGTACTATGTTTTTTTGGCATATTACCACTATGGCACATATGCTGCAATACATGATCTTCCTCTCTTCCTCATATAGACACACTCACTTTTATTCCTGGCATCCTCTCCCCATCTTCCCAAAATATCAAAGGTAGTCTTTTGATTTTCTTCATCTTCATAAATAGTCTGGATATGGAAGTCACATTTCTGACACCATCTACATTCTCAGAAAATATATCTGTGATAGTTGAGTCAAGATTTGTGGCTCTCTCTATAAGTTTATATTTCAATTATAGACTGCGTTAACCTGATGTTGTCTTCTTTGAACAAAAATGGAAAAGAGAGATAGTTTATCCTAGGGACACATGGCCAGAAATAATTTCATATTGTGTATAGGATCATAACATAGGAAAATTTCTCACAGGTAACAGAGTTTCATAGTCTCAAGATAAAAATATTGGTTTCATACCTCATGATACCTGTAACTACAGAGTATTTGTATGTGTAGTGTTTAAGACTAGAATACAAACTTGCAAAGAACAGATACAAATTCAAAAACAGTGACTCTCAGACATCAGAGTACAAAGAGCTATGCTGTGGATTGAATGGCCCCCCAAAGTCATTGAAGCTTAATCCCCACTGTAAGTGTTTGAGAGTGGGAAACCTTATTGTAATTAAAAGGTGATTAGATTGTAAGGATCATGCCATAATGAGTGGATTAATAATGGTGGTCATGGGCATGCTTCTCAGGGCTTTAAAAGGAAAGCACGTGAGAGTCTCTCTCTCTCTGCTCTGCCATTTCTGCCATGTGAGATCCCTGGGTCACTGTTGTCACCACCATGGCCTTCACCAGAAGTGTTCCCTGGACTTTGGACTTCCCATCCTCCAAAACTGTAAGCAGTAAATTTTGTTTTCTTACAAATTACCCAGTTCCAGGTATTTTGTTATAAGCAACAGAAACAGACTAATACAAGTTGTAAGAGTTAAATGCAAATTCCCACTTCCAGAAATAGTAAATTTAGGGGGTTTTTTGTTTCTTTTTTGTAAAGCCCTGGATTCACAGGTTGTCAACAAACTATATTTTGAGAAACACTGCTCCAGAATTTCAAATATAAATATATAGCCTGCTTGGGGCCATTTAGTGTGAACACAAATCTTAATAACATTGAAAGAGGGTAAGAAGCCAGAGATTCAGGGAGCATCTAAAAGTTTGAGGTGCTCATTTTGGTACATTCACAATGAACCCCGTGAGGTGGTTAGTAGCTTGATGGTTCAGACTTGAAGTAGTTCAAGCCACAGATATAACTTGCAAATAAAAATAATCTCGCTGTACTATCAATTTTTTTTTTTTTTTTTAATATAGCCTTACAACAATTAGGTTTGCTCCCCCTAGGTTTTGTTGTGATTTTCACTTCACCATTCTAGCTAAAAAATAAGCATACCTCTAATGGTCAAGACAATTATACCTTACTGATTTCTAAAGGTTGACTCTGGCAAAAGAAAGGTACATAGGGTCTGTAAAAATCATGTGTTCTTCTGAATGTTCTTTTACCTCATCTTTTAATTCTATTTTTCTGCAAACTTTTTGAAGTACCCTTGTAGCATTTAAGCAGAAATCTGAATGAAGTGCCTGAAAATCTCAACATTTGTACTTGTTCAATTTCTGGCATAGCCATAAAATGATAAAATTTTCCATCTGAAAAGTATCATTCAATCAGTGAACTTTAGAGTCATTAAAAATAGCAGAACCCTGTCTTCAGTTGAAATCTTATGCGGAAGCCCAGTATATAGAAATGAAGCAGCTCTGGTTGAAATGCAAAAGTGGAGGTTTCAAAACCTCACTATTTCTTCCTCCCTTTCTCTCCCCACCCTTTCTCCTCCTACCTTGGGAAATTCTTTAGGGAACTCAGAACAGATTAAAACTACTGGTGTAGACCAGTCTGCAGATGAGTAAAGTAAAACTAAGAATGTTAAATAACTCTCTGGAGTCTTTCAGCTAGTTACTAGCTAAAGCTCTTTCCACCATATTATCCGTTCAAAAAATGTTTGAGCATTTACTATGTGCCAGGCACTGTGCTAGGAGGGTTCTGTGGATATAGCAGGGAACAAAGACATAGCCCTTGACCTCAAGAAGTTTTTTTCTATACTGGGAGGTGGTAAAGAAAATAGGCAATTTATAATGTACAGTGGAATGTGGTGATGATAGTGCCTACCCATATGAGAGCTCAGGGAAAGTTCTAGAGGAGCCTGTCTTAAAAAACAAATTGGAGTTAAATCAGTTAAGAGGAGATATAGTCATATATTTAAATGAGGATAACTACAAAATGTCATCATTGTCAGTACCAGGATGCTTTCAGCTACAAATAACAGAAACAATCCCAGTACCTAATAAGACCCAAGGTAGTTTGTCTCCTGGGTTAGTTAATTCAGTTCTTGATATAATCAAGAACAAGGATTTTTCCCATCTTTCCCCATGTCTATTCTTATGGTCACAAAATGGCTGCTAGAGTTCCAGGAGTAAGATCCAAAATAGTGTCCAGCAGAGACTCTCTTCTTTTTTTCTTCTTAAGCCAAAGGAACCTTTTGAAACCTTTTTCTGAAGCCCCCTAGCAGGCGTCCCCTTATGCCCCATTGGCTCTATTGACCAGAATTGGTTCACATGCTCACTCTCAAACCATTTGCCAGCTGGAAAATGGAGAACTATAATTGACTCAAACTAATTAGAATTTACCCTGATGTTTCCTTTCCACGTGTTTATTCATTACAAAGAACTTTTTAAAAAATGGAGACTTTTTGTTATAGAAACTATTTTTATACAGTTGTTACATGTTCATCACATATAGATTAATTGCATATGTTATCTTTTTAAGCATACTGAGGGTTAAAGAAATCGCAATCATGGTTAGCCCAAAGTGTTGGGATAAGTATAGTCCAGTTTTTAAAATTTGCTTTGAAGATTGCCTGCTTGTCATTAATGCCTGTTGTTTCAATTTTGTGTTAGCCTTTCAGTTATCACAAGAGTCAGAAAGCTTGTTAATCCTTGAAATACAAAGTCTGAAATCTGATTTTTATTTGCTGCAAAAGGAATATCCATTTCTCTAGAATTTATTTCCTTTCACACACACACACACACACACACACACACACGCACACGCACACGCACACGCACACGCACACACACACACACACACACACACACACACTCTCCCTCCCTCCCTCCCTCCCTCCCTCCACCTTGCTATAGTGACTGCAAAATGAAATGGGGCTTTTCAGACAGTGGTTCCTCATAGCAAACAATTTGTGGTAATATTCCTTTCACTTGATATGAATTCAGATTTCACAAAGTTCTCTCTGCTGGAATCACTTCCTGAATTCTGAATCTAGACTCGAAAGCTAAAAATGTTTACTATAAATGTTTTTCCAGATTTGAGGCTTATTAGAATAAGAGAGGCATGATTATGTCTTATAAAGTTAAAAACTGTTGACCATAGTAATTCTGTCTAAATTATTTAATTATTTTTACTGTGAACCTGAAGCTGCTTTAATACTGCAGTGGATTCAGAGCAAACATTTTCCTTATACTTTCTGAAATTCTAGTGACTTTTTTCTCTCTGATTTTGAACCAGATATATTATTCTATTATTTTCGCTCTTCTATATCAATGGGATAGATAGTCAACATCTGCTTTGTTACCAGTTGGGTTGTCTGCATAACCAACTCAGACATTTCCATGCTTTTAGTTGATGTGCTTTTATTTTTAAAGTTCTTTAGTTCAATGCTTCTGGAAGTTTAACATGTATATGTTTTTTCTCTTTTTCTTTTTTCTTTTTTTTTAAAACATGCATATGAATTACCTAGGGATTTTGTTAAAATGCAGATTCTGATCTGGGGTGGAGCCCAAGATTCAAGCACCCAAGTGATATGCTCATACTTTGAGTAGCAAAGTTATATTGTTATTCTACACAACTCCATGAAGTCAGGCAAGAACACTGAAACTTGAAGACTCTTAGATGTATCAAAGATGGGGCTGCCTTTAAAAGAAGGATTAGATTTCCAGACACTAGTCAATTAGACTAGAATTTACTTTTTTGGTATTTCTTCTTTCTCCCTCTTTTTTTTTTTAATCACTGACTTCCTTAATGACTTCCATTCAGAGAATGTTTACAAGAGGAAATAAAATGAAAGTAAAGATATATTTTAATAACTTTATTCAAACAAAAAATTTTGAAGAGTTGAAAATTGTAGATTTTATAGAGCTAATTATTTTACTTTGGGATAACATCATTTATGACATATTTTATTTTGTATATTGTTTGTGGTATTAATTTTAGTGCAGGTTTCCACTATTGTTTATTGCCGTTTGTGAAATAACTAGATTAATTAAAATATATATGTCATCTTTAAGAAGACAATCTTACCTTCGATAAGCCTTACCTTTTTTTTTTTTTTTCTTTTTCTTTTAGAACACTGTAAATTTATGTTAATTTGGATAGATCATGTTTGGAAAATGGAAAAGAGGATTGTGATATCTTGAAGTCATTCTTTGGGACTCTGAGCAGTTGTAATAGAAATGAGAGTAAAACTGCAAGGGAGGAAAGTAGAAACGACATTTGTGTTTATCAGTGCCCCTGGATTAATGGTATATCCAAACCATGGACAACATGAAGGGAGCTAGTTTAGTAAAGGCCAGGTTCTTAATGACATTGCCTGAGTGATGTTAAGTCACTGAATTAACCTGCTCTGGAGCCTCCTTTGTGTAAGTTGCATCATTTTTTGAATATTGACATACAGTTCTTGCCACCAGTTATATGCAGTCAGAAATGTCACTGATGATTTAAAAAAAAAAGAAGACAACAAAGGTTCACACAGAAACTGTGTACGGTATGTATAAGGGTTTAATAATAAAATACCATATGTAACATTTTTAAAAGATTTTAAACATACTTTGATGTTACAAAGTAGAATAAGCAGATTTGGGAGAATTCTAATGTTCAACAAAGATACCATAAATGGTAATATAACTTGGCTTTAGTGCTGGATTGACCTATCTTTAAAGGATTTTCAGAAAATATAGTCAGAATTTGAGTGACTGAAGGTAGCTGAAAGGCTAGTAGGGCATGAGGTGTAGAAAAGAAGACATTAAAGTTCTTATTAAGGTATGCCAGAGAAAATAAAATAAACAAGAAATAAAAAAAGAAAAAAGAAAAGAAAGTATGCCAGAGAAAACTATTTCAGGGATTTATTTTAAGTTGCAAGAATTTGGTTTTATGGAAAATATCAAATAACACTATTGGGATTGTTCTATTCCTTTATAAAGGTTAGTATTGTTTTGTGAAACCTGTCTCAGTTTAGATATGTGTGTGAAAATAATATGTCTGTATACCATATGTTTGAGTCAAAGTGTAAAATCTGTTTCTGACTGTGGGTGGTGGTCAAAAAAAGTTTGAAAGCTATTGTATTAGAACACTATAAAATGGAGATTTAACTCCTTCCAGTTAAGGTGGTTTTGCTGAGCCGATACAGGAAGCTCCTTTATTGTTCTTAATGTATAGAAATACCAGATTAAATAACCAGAAAAAGGTGGTATTAATGGTGGTGTGGTAGTTTTAGAACACACAGCAAAAATTGAAAGCAAGAAATAGGACTCTCTAGGTGCCAAAAACAAGAAGGAATTTCAATGACAGTAGAGAATGAAATTGACATTGTATGGCCCTCAGAAAACTGGGCTAATGTGTGATTTAGAGGCCTGAGTGTCCATACAGAAATGAGTCAAGGTACAGATTCTCAGGCTATAGGTACTAGAGCTAGGCTCACTCATAAAGCCTAGAAGAAGCTGCTCTTCATGTTGCCAGATTCTAGAATCACGGTAAAACAATGGAGATCTTTAACTTTAAAAAAGAAAAAAGAAGAAGAAGAAGCCGTCCTTTCCATGATTACATATTAGAAAAATGCCCCCCACCCCTTTCAGACAAGGGAACAAACATTTTCCTTATACTTCCTGGGATTCTTGTGACTTTTTTCTCTCTGGTTTTGAACCAGGAATTTTTCTGTCATTTTTGCTCTTCTCCTATATCAGTGGGATAGGTAGTCAACATCTGCTTAGTTACCATTTGGTTGGTGTTCTTAGGAAATTAGATACTGGGCCTGCATTGTAAGATGCATTACCCATAACCTAGTGCAGAAGCACTAAGCCTAAAAATGTGTGAGCTGACCCAGAGCCTGGGACTCTATAGTAATATCTCCCCAGAAAAGGCAACCATGAAAGTATCCCATAGATACATCTCAACCCAGGGGATCACAGGACTCCCTTGGAACGTAACTGCTTTTGCTAAAATGACCACACACACACACACACACACACACACACACACACACACACACACACACACACACACACACACACACACACACACACACACACACACACACACACACACACACACACACACACACACACACACACACACACACACACACACACACACACACACACACACACACACACACACACACACACACGAACCAACTGTCCTGAGAGGTTGTTAGCAGATGACAAATGGAGGGAGGGAATTATTCTCAAGAAATTAGAAGTAAAGAGCAGTCTTAAAGGAACTTTTAAAGTAATGTTAAAAGGGACAAAGAATTCATTAAACAAGAGTAAAATATTACCCAAAAAGAGCAGATAGATTTGAAGAAGAACAAATAGAATTTTTAGTAATAAAATTAGTATCTGGGAAAAGAAATATAAAATGTAAACTAACCCTGGGAAAATCAAGTTTTGGAATCTGGAATTTCAAGACTAGCTAAGAAGACCAAATTATAAGACTAAAGGTAAATTTGACATATGATCTTTTGTAAATTTAATACTAATTTGATACTAAAGATCTCATTCTGCCAAAGAATCTAACATCACAACCTGCCAGTGTATCTCAAAGCATCACCTTTTAGTTTTAAAACTGGTTGTCCTTGCTTTGTCCCCTTGCTGTGGAATCACTACCAGGGAGAAAAATACAACTCTCCCATTTGTCACTCATAAGACTTTTATTTTTATTTATTTATTTATTTTTTGGTCGTTTTTTCGTGACCGGTACTCAGCCAGTGAGTGCACCAGTCATTCCTATATAGGATCCCAACCCGCCGCAGGAGCATCGCCGCGCTCCCAGCGCAGCACTCTACTGAGTGCACCACGGGCTCGGCCCATAAGACTTTGAAGAAAACCTGGCTTCAAGTCCTTATCAAGAAGGATGGATCCCCTTGTAATAATCTGTTCATGTAAATTTGCAAAATGAATACTACAAAAGACTTTACAGTTTAACTCTTTGGGATTCTTTTAACTTTACTGTTCTTTCTCCTCCTCTCCCTCCCTCATATAATTTGATGTTCTGTGACTATATCAGCATCATTATTTTGGTCACTAGCAATTAGACGGCTTTCTTTAGACATTTGCTAACATTTGTACATGGCAATTATTATTCAGGCACTTTGACAGAATATGCTTGGAATTGTTTTTCTAGTAGTGGTGCTGAGCTCAACTTTAATTTTCCATATCCCTCATGTGCCAGTAGCACACATTTTTGAGATGACTAGCTATAGTTTGGAGTATGGTTTGTAGCAAGAGAATAGACGTTTTTCTGCAATAGGTAACTGGTCCCTATGGGGTTCAAACTTGTGATCTTGGCCTCATTATCACACTTTTGTAACCATCAGACCTAATTAGATATAATATATACAGTTCAGTCTACAGTCTTGAAATTGTCATTTTTTAATTACCCAAGGATTAAATATGTAATTAGAAATCACTTTGGGACATTTCTCACTTTTGTTTGATAGTAGAAGTCACAAAAGTAAAGCAGACAGCCAAAGAACCTAACTCACTTTTCATCTTCCCTGTGTTTTCTATGACAGCGAAAGTCACAAAAGTGAAGCTTGCAGGCAAAGAGCCTAACTCACTTTACGGAGAGTGCTACGGTACCTTTTTCTTTTAGTAAGGCTATTGCAGGTCTGATGTCAGTCACTTTAGAGACCTTTAGACCTCATGCTCATTTATTGCTAAAATGTACCAGCTCTGCTTCTGCATTATGAAGATCATCTGTCAACACTTTGAGATATTCTCCTTTGTTATTAAGCTTGTGATGCTCTACACTGTCAGGTTTTTTTGCCAATTATAGTTAAGGTACAATGGTGTATTCACCAGATCAAAGTCTCACATTGGCGGTAGAGGAATGATTTGTAAGTCTTTATTCATCTGAATTGTACAATAGATCACCTGAGGAATGCAAATAATCCCTCAGAGGACGCTGCAGGAAAGGCTGTTAAAATGACAGAGTAGAACTATTGTTATTCTGAACTGATGTTTTAGCCAAAGTAATTATTTCTTTTCTTGTTGTTTCATAACACTTCTAGTTTTATTAGTTATGTTGACCATATTTATAAAACAAAATGTGTATGATATTTTTATATTATCCTTTTACATGGGTTTGTTTTATTTCACTTTCATTGAATCTGTATTTGGTATGTGATCTGCTTTTTTTAATAGCATATTTTATTCTAACTGGTATAATAACAGTGTTACTAAACCATTGATGGTAATATTTTAATATAGAGTTTTGTTTGAATAGTGTGAATGTATGAAGTAACTTAGATGCCATGATGTTATTATAGGCAGAAGTACCAATTTAAATCCCCCCCCCCTTTTAACCTGTCTTTCATAATTTTGGATGAGAAAATATCTGGTTTGAATTGTATTTTAAAGTCCACATACTTTATTCCAAAATAAATCTTAGGGGTTGGTCCATCTTTTAGGATGTGAACAAAGGAAAAAAAAAATCTTACTATTAAGAACAAAAACCACTATAACATGTTAAGTAGTTTCCTTTGTATAACAAACATGTGCAAACTTTTGTGTGGATTTTTCATTCATTTCTCCTGTTCTGAATCCTGCTCGGTGGGCCATATTCTTAATTTTCTAATGATTCTGCTCCCCTGCCATTTTCTTTGATAGTTGGATAGATTTTCTTTGATAAATGGATTTATGATTTAGTTTTTGTTTTTCTGTTCTCTTAAATTGGCATTTATATTGATTATTTAAGGGATTTCTGCCACATTATTTTGCCATAATACTTATTAAAACTTTGGTCTAAATATAGGAGGCTCATGGAATTAAGTAAGATTGTGGCATACATTAAGATTTTTGATATAAATTTCAGTGGAATCTATAATCAGTTCTATACTAAACTCAGTTCCAGAATAATAGGAATATATTTTATGATTATCTGAGAATGAAAATTAACAATAGTAATTACTGTCAATTATTTGTTTAATATTTGCAGGCATTATTTTTCTAGGTTCTTTACAATATAATATGTACTATTATTACCCCCATTTTTACAGATGAGGAAACTGAGGCTTAGAAAGGTTTAGTAACCTTCCTAGGAATAAAAAGCTAGGAAGCGGTAGGATTGGAATCTAGTTAATTATTCACTACATTCATTTCATTTATGTTCTGATTACTACTTTGCCATAATATTCCATGATTTGGAAGAAAAAAAAGAAGACTTGATATCTTTTCAGGTAACAACTGGTATAGTTTTCTAACTGATTTGGCTTTGCAAATACTTCGTGATTAAAGGAATTTAGTTCCTCTGTAGTTCTGTTATTCATGATCCTACAAAAGTCAGGTTCATAAGAAGAGTGTACATGATCAACTATATTTGTAAAATCTGTATTTCTGCATGTTTGTTTTGGTTAGCAAAAGTCTCCCTCAAAACCAGTGACAACTGTAAATTGTTAGTCCTAGAAGGATCTAAATCAAGCATGTAGATATCTGTGTGGAACAAATATTTATTTTTCAAGGACTCTAATATCAGCTGGGATTTTTAGGTGTGATTCCTATACAACAGAACTTTGTTTTCTCTTTTTTTAAAATATGTATTTTGTAAAGTAAGGAAAATAAGAAATTATGAAATTGAGGCTTTATACAAGAGTACAGGTGTTTATGCTGAACGAATTTAGTGTAACTGAAAAAAGTTTTAAAATGTTTGTGTAGTAGTTCTTATATATAATGTACTAAAGTAAAACTAGGTTACAATAAAATATTATGGCGTATACCTGAAGCAGTTGCTGCCTGTTAATGCCTTGACCTTGGAAAGCTATACACAAAAAGATGGCATCATAAAACTGTGCAATTCTTATGAATATGTATGTGCTACTTGATAATAATGAATGTGGTACAGTCATGCATGCACTACAAGATAATGTTGTGCCCTTTTTTGTCTACAGGTTGATAAAAATTAAAGAGTGGGTGGACAAGTATGACCCAGGTGCCTTGGTCATTCCTTTTAGTGGAGCCTTGGAACTCAAGTTGCAAGAATTGAGTGCTGAGGAGAGACAGAAGTATCTGGAAGCGAACATGACACAAAGGTTAATTAGCATTCATTTTCCCTACACTTTATTATCAACTATTTCCTTGCAGTAATTTAATTGCTTGCGCTGATAGAATAATAAATGACAGAGTAATTACCATTATAAAGAGGGAATCTTCTCCTTTCTTTACCATGAGACAGAGTGAAAAGATTTATTTTAAATTAAGTTTTTAACTGTCATCTGTCATCTCTGTACGGTGTTTTAATTATAACATAAGTATTAGTTATGTATATTTTTGAGGAGGAATGATCGCCAAAACTCTTTCGTCATGTTCGGTGGGGGAGGGGAAAGGGTGAATCAGTTGCTGTAATTTTTTCTGAGTAACAGTAATATATTGTTTAAATATTGGATTTCAATCGAATAATTTTATTTTCGTGGCCCAGTCCTGGAAATAACTAATATTGGACAAGAATAGTCATAGGGTGGGTAGATCTAATTTTTCTTTTTTTTATACTAAACAATTGAAAATGATATTTTCAGGCTAATACAATTAAAACCAATTTTCGAAGGGATGTTTTTAGAAATAGTTTCTTGCTTTCTGATCTCTTCAAGTGTATTATGAAAGGTGAATGGTCATTTACTAACATCTTTAACATTTTCTCCTTGAAATGAATAATTTCAGCTCTATACTGTTCTCTGGCATAATCAACTTATGTGTTGAGTGAATTTGTTTCATTTTATTTCAGCGCTCTGCCAAAGATCATTAAGGCTGGGTTTGCAGCACTCCAACTAGAATACTTTTTCACTGCAGGCCCAGATGAAGTGCGTGCATGGACCATCAGGGTAAGATTCATACTTATTCATCAGCTATATCCAGTTCCACACTATTGAATTCAGATTGATATCACTGACTTTGAAGTTTGTCATGGTGGCGGTTAGCTAGTCATTACAGATGAGGTTTTTGTCCAGGATAACTTTAATTATTTGTGAGCTGCTGAACAGTGAAAGTGGAGCGGCATTGATTGAGGCAGGTAACAATTGATTCTGCCTATTACATAGTCTGAATTTCTTCATCCTGTAGAATCTGTCTACCCTCCTCCTGTGGTCAGAGATAAGACGGACCAGTATTGTGCTTGCTTAATCTGTGTGACTGGGTTTGTCTGCAGTGAAATTGATGTTGCTTTTCATTTTGTATTCACTAAGTTTGTTTGGGTTGCGGGTGTTTCTTTCCTCCTTTGCTTTGCTCGGATTACATTTTCAGCAATAAAAGCAATATGACATCATTATGCTCTTCATAGATACACAGTTGGGCTCAAAAAGCTAATAAACTCAATGTGTAATAATTCATGCCTTTTTAAATTTGAGTTCATAGAAGTAATGTTTATTTTTAGAGTTATATGTTCAATCTTCTTTTAAAATGTGATATGTATTTTAAATATTGATGTATACTGAATACAACCAGCGAGAATGACTAATTTATTCCCAGAGGACAAAAGAAACTGAACTGTAATGGTTTGCTTTTAAATGTAAATATATTGTAATATAGTAGTTACTATTGAAAAATATTTTGAAATATATGTAATCCTAAATACTGTATTACAGAATATAAAAATAATGCAAGAACTTTTAGGCATACTCAGTGTCTTATTCAATCTTTTATTATGCTTTTTAAATATATGCTACATGATAAATTTTAATGCTGCTTTGATTTCTGTTTTCAGTGATGACTAATATATTGTTACAATTATTTTGATTTAATATAGATAGAAACATGGAGGCAGTTCAACATAATGTTAAGTGCCTTCTGTGAATGTGAGATTCACTTTTCTTTTATCCCTTCTCCCCTTTGTAAAAAAAATGTTTGACTTCTAACCAAGGTCCTTTTATATAAACTTAAAAAATAATGTCAAAGCAAATCCAAGTTGGTAAACAAATTGCTGGGGTTTATTTTTACTATATATTTTAAAGATGTATTATTTTAAAGCCTTAAAACTTCCAAATGTAAGTATGTGAAGTGGGAAAGATAGCATGCTCTGTGCTGAAAATGTGAAAGCTGGTTTATCTTAAGACTGATTGTAAGTATCCGTGATTTAATGTGCTAAGATATTTAGTCAGGTAAGCATCAGTGAGTAGCCATATTAACCCAATACATCTTTTATTGTAAAAACTGTGCTTTATAGTGTCAGACTCCTTATCACTTTAACATGCTTTATTAAGCAGCCTTTAGGTCGCCATTATTTCTCAAATTTCTTTCCATGGTTATGTGTGTCTGGAATGTACATCCTTGTAATTTAACTTATGGCATAATTGTAAGACATTTCTCATCCTATATCAACTTGAGTTTCCTTCCTGATGGTTAGAGGCAAGGTATATCATGTAAAACGTTAAAAAATTTTTATTATTAAAATTTTTTGAGAGTTTCAAAATTATTTAATGAATATAGATTATATGCTTTATTAGAAGTGCCTTAAAAATGTCCTTTTTATGTATTGATTTTTTGTATGTTCTTTAGATGAGCTGAAATTTTGAGGGTTTTTTAAAATCTTTTTAAAACCTTTGATAATTCAGCATGAAAGTTACCTAAAAATCTTTATTTTTTCCGCTGTGAAGAATAGAAAATCGAAATGAAACCTACACCAAAACCAGACCACTGCATCTAAATCAATAAAATTGTAGATGACTGTTAGGAAAAAACAAAGCTACACTTCTTTAATATCTACTGATCTATCTTTGCTAAATCTGCTGCACAGATAGTACCTAGTGTTGAACATGTACTAATTGTATGCCTGACGTCTTAACTGATATTAAACTAAGTTTTAGTTGACCCCGACTGCAGATCAGAGAAAAGAAACTCTGTGCTTACAATCAGTCACCTTAAATGCAATTAGTTTTCTGTGGTCTTTCTTTTCAAAGAAAGGGACGAAGGCTCCACAAGCTGCAGGAAAGATTCACACAGATTTTGAAAAGGGTTTCATTATGGCCGAAGTAATGAAATATGAAGATTTTAAAGAGGAAGGTTCTGAAAATGCGGTCAAGGTAGGGAGTTATTTTTTATTTTCATATTTCAGTTTTTCCGCTGATGTGAAGATATTCATGATAAAAATGAATGATGATTGTCTTTTAAACTGTGTAGTCTAAAATAAAATAAGATTATCAGGGTTTAGTGTTGCTATCAATTGACTGAAAAGCTTACATGCTTTTAGGTCATTTAAAATGTGTGTGAATTGTCAGTTTTTTAGATTTCTTTCTATAATTGAAAATAAAAGTAAACTGGTTTGAAATAATTGTAAATAATTTCAAAGAATTTGTTCACTGATAGCCAATGAAAAATTATGCTTATACATCTGAATATGTGAAGTAGAAGTAGTATATGCTTATGGTTAATTCAAGGAAAAGGATAGAAACTTAGTTAAATAAAACCTGTTCTTACTGAAACTTCATGGTTTTACTTTTTTTTGTTTGAAAATCTTTGGGAATTTGATTTGCTTTCTCAACACTAGAGGGCAGGTCCAAAATTGTACTTCATTTTAGCTAATAAATATAATTTGATTTGCAGACACTAATAGTGAAGCAATGTTATACACAAGTTGTAAATGATTTTTTAATGTAAGTATTTTGCAGAATTAACCTTGGATTATTAGATTTTGCTTAGAGAAATCTAGTAACCTCTAATGGATAGGTAGTTCAGCTTATTAAACTGACATTGTAGGAAGATTTTGTTTATCTTTAATTTAATTTAATATCTGAAGACTACCATAGAAAATGTTATAGAATTTAAAGAAAACTCTCTTGGGTTTATTGTTTCATGTTTTGAAAGCATACAAAAAAGTTTATTTTGCGTTTAGTTTGTTCTCATTGGTATCATTGGAAAGATCATACTGAACAGCAGGACTTTAATTGAACTGTTGGAACCCCAAGAAGAGGAGGGAAAAAATCTTGGTGTAATTGGGTCAGTGTTGAGTGAGAGCCATTTTGTCTTTTTAAAAGAGTGGAAGAAGTTACATTTTACAACTAAACAAATCATTAATTTTTCAGGGGTGTCATCTGTACCAATGCCGATAGATATGTATTGAGATTGAACTTTGTCAGGAATACTAATTAGACTTTTAAAATCTCAGATTATTTGTTAATATGCTTCATTGTGTTGGCATTTTTTTATAGAGTAAAGAAGATAAAAATGAGGATATTTTCTATTACTAGAATTCAGAGATCAGATGTTTCTTTTTTATAGTCTTGCATGATAAACCTGTTTTACCAATCCTTAGTTGATTTTATGTTGTAGTAAACTTGAAAGATACATGAATTATGAATACCTCCTTTAATAATTTGACCTCTGGCTTTTCAACCTAGAATACCATCAAATATTTCATGTTTTTTTAACCTCCAAAATAAAATTTTAAAATTTGAACTTCAAGTAAAATGAAGCATTTATGAATTGCTTTATGCTCCTTTATTTAACAAATGTTTACTAGCATATTATCAAGTAGGTTTTAGGTTTGAGAGCAAGATTGTGTGTATATATATATGTATGTATGTCTATGTAGTTCTAACACCAGTGCAGCATAACTAATTTAATGCCAGTGCTCTGAACTATATACTGAATAGCTCTGTGTGGGCTTTGTAGTCTACAGGGATATCACATTATTAGCAATCATATCTGCTTAGGCAAAGCTGGCTTCTACAGATGGCTGCTTTCAAGTGCAAATGAACTGGTTAGACGTGTCTTGTTTAATACATACTCAAGATTCACAAATGGGTATTGATTTTTTTTTTTCAACCAGTGTTTCTGATAGCAGTGGAAATGGATTAAATGGTCTCTAGAGAATTTAAAGGAACACTGACACTTTTAATTAATGTTAAACTTGAGTGGTAACAAAGTATATAAACTTACACTAATTTGTCATGCCAATATATATTTGATTTAGATTGTCTATAGTTTTTTAACAGTGGTCTTTGGATTCTAGAAATAAGTAACATACGGCCTTCAATATATCACATGTCTTTACAAAAATCATGTGAATATATAATTACATATGCCTTTTAGAATGGTAGGGTACATTGACTTTTTAAAAATAAGCTTCATTTTAATAACATATTCTGTTCGGTGATTTTATATGTAGTCTAGATAATTGAAAATAGGCTTACTAGAGCTCTGTGATCTGGTTTGTTGATTTTAACCTCAGGTATAAGATCTTTGTTAGTGTTTCTGTTACTGATTAGAATAATTTCACCTGACTTTGAACATTCTTATCAATAGCATCAAAGGGAAGTACTAATCTTGCTGGACAAAAGTTTTTAGTTCTCAATAAATTCTAACAGAAGGAAAATAATTGAGGATTTTTCCAAAAGATCATCAAGTTCTTATTGTTGAGTAGCCAATGGTGGGGTCACGTGGGACCATGTCAGTTGTGGGGGTACAGAGGAGCCTGTTGTGCTTAGGGTAAAGTGTGTGTGCTGTGCAATGGGGTGAACTGGGTTTTCTGGAACTGCTGCTTGTTTGTGTTAAAATTACCAGCAGATTGCATGTCTGGATCAACATACCAGCAGGTGGAATCAGTTGCTTTGCTGACTAATGTACAAGTGGAAAAAATAACTCTTTGCAATTCCAACCTGTTAGAATCTACTTGTAACTAGGGTCATCAGTCAATAAACTTCATGATAAATTTTTGTACACACCACTATATATAATAACCATTGTCAAGACAAAATTAAAAACTATAAGGAAATAATAGTTCAAAATATTTCTGTACATTACAGTTGATCATAGTTTTCCTTATAGCAAGCTATCTTTTTGGCATCACCAGAGTCATCAAAGAATTTCTTTAAGGAAATAAAGCAGCTTTTAACCAGTTATGTAATTTTTTTTTTTTCCCCCTGCCTGGTTTGATCTGTTTTGTTACAGTGACTTGCTAGATGTTTGCAGACACATCAGAAATGTACCATAAACAGCATGTAATGAAACTTAATGATATTGGTATAATTACATTTATGTGCCAACAATTTAGTGGAGAATACATTATGATTATGCATATATGGAAAATCTAGTTCTGCCCAAATCAGGAATACTTTGCTTCTCTCGAAATCTAGTTTTGAACTTGTATGCCTTCTTTCTTATATTTCATTTTTCTTTTCTTTTTTTTTAAATATGACCTAAGTAGTATAATACTTTCTGCATCTGCTCATACCATTTACCCTATGTATTTAGTTATAAAATAATAACTCATTTTCTCTATATTTCCTACTTGCAGGCTGCTGGAAAGTACAGACAACAAGGCAGAAATTATATTGTTGAAGATGGAGATATTATCTTCTTCAAATTTAATACACCTCAACAACCGAAGAAGAAATAAATTTTAGTTATTGCTCAGATAAATATACAACTTCCAAAAAACATATGATTTTTTTTTTTTAAACTAAAATTTCTGAAAACCGAAGGGACAGATAAAGGTGGGGGGATGGTAATCTTCTACAAACAAATTATTTTTGTTTGTTTTAAAATTAAAACACTGTGTACCTCCAGTGAAAAGCAAGTTCACTAAATGTGAACAGCTTTGCTTTTCACATGATTAAGACTGTACTCTAAATTGTAGAAGCTTTTCAGGAACCATATTACTCTCATGATACTTCATTAATCTCCATCATGTATGCCAAGCCTGACACATTTGACAGTGAGGACAATGTGGCTTGCTCCTTTTTGAATCTACAGATAATGCATGTTTTACAGTACTCCAGATGTCTACACTCAATAAAACATTTGACAAAACCAGCCTTGATGTGTTTGGGGATGTCTGTATTGACTGACTGTGGTGTGCTGAATGCGATACGGCACCTGGTGGTTGCTGATTACAGAATTTTAAGGCGTGTGTATGACACAGTAACTGGCAGTGTGGGGCAGCTGCAATTGTATCTTGAAAGTGAGTATTTCATGGGAATCAGGAGAACAGTATACCAGGGATTTGTCTCCAAAAAGTTAATTAATTTGTAGTTCAACATTTATTGAAAGGTGATAGCAGTGATATTACAGAGGATATACATAGGTAACTCTGACCACAAGGAAAAAAATTGTTTCAAAAATTAAGAAATTTTGTTTGTTATTGTTGTTCTGACCATCTTGGAAAGAGTGTTTGTTTTTAATCTTCCCTTTGAAATTATTAAATTGTGAAAATTGACCCATTGAAGTCTGGTGGGTTATATTTTTGTTTTAATTGAGTAGTGTGCACAAAAGTACATTTGCTGGCTTTGAAATTACTAAAAAGATTAGACTTTGAAAATTTAAGAACTTCTTTAATGCTTGCTATTAAGATATTTTATACTAGTTGAACTTTTAGTGTGTATAATTTGAGAACTTTTTAAAAAATTGTAACAGGAAATTGTGAAAGAAAGAATAAGGACAAATTAGTTATATGGAGACCATTTGTCACTTAGCCTTCTCTTACGGTAGTGTTAGCGCTCTCTTATCTCTGAGTCCTCCCTTGCTCCGCCATGTGAACACTCCTGTGAGACCTTGTCCCCGTCCACCACCCCTTTTGTGAATCATAGGACCATTTCCGTGGAGTGCAGAATCACATCCAGGCTAGCCTTTGCCTCTACTGTATTAGTTTGTCACATTAAGGATAGAGAAGTGTTAAAGAAATACACATCAACTTAATACATAAAGGTACCTAACATGGCACAAAAGGCAAAGAAATTTGGCTATATTTAGGAAAGGGTAATTAAAGAGGATGATGTTGAGTACTGAATATAATTTAAAAGCTCCCTAATGAGTTTGATCTTTTTGCGTGTCAAATAGTGTTCTTTTTTTGCTAACATAAAAATGAGTAAACTACAGCAGAGAAAATAAGAATAAAACTAAGTGAATGACTAAAAAAACCTAATAAAACATAAATGAAACTAGGCTACAGGCATAGTTGACCAAGTTTGCTGTGAAAAATTATTGTTATATTTCTGTATTGGAGTAATGTATAGATTAGTGGGTTGTTAGGGACTTCAACAGTATGAGAAGAAATCAAATATCTTCCTGTTGAGTCTTCTCCAAAGTAAGTTGCATAGAAGTTTGAAATCTCAGTAAAAAGACTTAAAGATTGTGTAATTTTACTTTTTCTAACTTCTAATGTGATAGTTGCACATTGCAGAAAATAACCATTCATAAGAGAAAGAAGTTAGTTTTGAGGTAACTGCATTCATTAGGGGCTGAGATTAAATGTTTAAAATGTTTAATTTGGTTAGAAGTTCTGCACCATTCTATATACTTGTGCAAAATTTTATTTTCAACAAAAGTTGAGAATTCCAAGAACAGTTACATATAGATAACCAAATATATGCCTATATCAGAATGTTTTCTCCTCCTTTAATATCGGTGATAGTTAATATATTTTAGGATTATAAGTAAATATTTTTGCACCTATCTGTATATCCGTCTTAATCAAATTTGTAGTTAAAAGAAATTGATTTGTACTGAAAGCTTGAAAAAAGTTTGTGATAGCATTTAGTTGAGCTTTATCACGTTAGCTTCATAACTTGCACTTTGGGCATGGCTCAGATGAGAACTACGTCTCCCAAAGAAGCACAGATACTTTTCATCACTAACCTAGTTATGAGTGAAGCCTCTGTTCACTTATAATTTGCCAGCTCCACTTGTGGAGTAAGTCTTCTTACACATGGTTAATCAATGTTACTCTACTACAGTTCCAAGTTGATGTTTATCTCTAGTTGTCTCTGTATATGTAATATTCTCAAAGTAATTTGTAACAAGTCTGTCTCCCCTCATTTAGAAAGTCAGAGACAGAGAAAATCCCTTCTTTTCCTGCCTCATATTTTTCTGATTGGTCTACTTAAATTTACTTAATGCTCTTTTTATTTTGCCAGAGACTTGCAAGATGATTGTTTCTAATGGCAAACTGCTTTAGATGGGAAAATTCATCTTATTTTAATCTTGTGAAAATGCATAATGGTGACAGAATAAAAGAGCTAGGTTTGACTTTTAAGTGACTTTTTTGTCCCTTCACTGGTTTGGGGCCCCTTATAAAAATTGTCAGTTCTTGAATCTCCTTCCTAGTCTGTGAATATCCCAAAGTACTTGTAAATTGGTATCTCAGCCTTGTGTTGCAATTAGGAAATATAAAAAAAGAGGAGATTCACTTTGTCACCCAGTCAGCACGTCAGTGTTCTCAAACCACACATCAGATCTGGTCCTTGGATCTTTTACAGGGCTAGGACTGATTTTTTCATCTCAGCAATACTATGGTTGTAACACTTTCCAAACTTCTAAGAGTCGAATTTATAAACTAGAATGCCAAATTCTTCATTTACATTAGAATATATTCCTGATTTATAAATAATAGATGGGGGGTATGGCCCATCTATACTCAGGAGTCATGAGGCCAGAGTTTGAATCTTGACTGTACCATTTCCTAGTTGTATGACCTTGGTTAGGCAAGTTAGTCTTGCCTCTGTCAGGTCACAATGAAAAGATAGGCACAAATACTTAATTATGGGTATTTCTATGGACACATGAGAATAGGAGATAATGATTTGCCTCTTCAGCATTACAGACTTCCAGTTCTGGGACAAACAACAGATTCCTTAATGAAATATGAAAGGAACTCTGTAGTCACATGAGTTGTCATTCTCAGATACAGCTCTTTCTTTCACTCTGAATTATGCTTACCAAACCAGGGAATGATTTATTTGATGCCATTCATGGGAGCATTTCTGTATCTGCTTTCGTGTTATGGATTGTAGAGCTTCTTTCACACTTGGCAAACAACTAAGGAAAGAAGTAGCCTTCGTAAGGTGCCTGTGTATGTGACCTGCCCTCAAAGGCCCATAGAGCCCGTCTAGTAAAGCCAGTGCATTCTGTTGCCACAAAATATGAGAAAGATGGAGAAACAATGATATGTCCTATCTTTGACTCTCCTTCTGGTGTTCATGTACATTGCCTTTTTTTTTTTTTTTTTTCCTTTTTTTTCTTCTGGTGCAGTAACCCGTTTTGGTAGCCTAACCAAGGAATAGGCCATATCTTCATTTAATTACCACCATACTTTCCTAGTCCTCTTGATGTAGTTTTATAAAACACTCTAAGGATCATGACTATAAAGTCCTGTCTGTTTAAAGGAGGTTATTTGTAGGTTATGTTATCCATTCCATATTGATTTTATTCTGAGAAAAGGACATTATCTGAGGGTATGCTAGTTGTCTACCAGAGTGCATTCCTCTTTCTTCATAATTTTAGAATATAGCTAGGTGCATGGCTGTCCTGCTAGACTATTTCCCAGCTTCCTTGTAGCCAGATGGAGTTCTCATGACTAAGTTCTTGTCAATGGAATGCGAACAAAGTGATGTAGGCTGATTCCAGATCTGGGCCTTAAAAACTTGGATGTGTGCTCCCCTCATACCCTGTCCCTTCCAGAGGACTCATCACTAACACTAGGACAACACCCTAGAGGACAGTGGAGCAACCATATGGGAGGAACCTGCATTTCTGAATGACTCTGGGGAGCAGAGCTACCCAGTAACCACTGATAATCTGGCCACAGCCTACTTCTCCAGTTTTCTCTCCCATTATTCCTTTTCTTTTATAGATACAGAGAAATTAAATTTCTTAACCAAAATTGCACAGCTCATTATTTCCTCTCAGAAAAACAAATAATTTCCTGTAATTTTAAAACTAGCACAGTATAGCATTATTTGCATTAAATGACCCATATTGGCCTTAATGTAAATAAGTTTGGGAGAGTAGAATGAAAATCCCATCAGCCTTGATCAAATAAACTTGAAAGTTTTCAGCAATCCATGATTTTCCTATTATTCCAGCCTACTGTACTTATGAGCAGTTTCTTTAAAAAAATAAGTATTAGGCATACATCGAGATGAGAAAATACCCAATACAGACTGTTGTGATTCCCCTATTTCTTTACTTTATTCTCTCTTCTCCAAATTATAAGTACTGTGAGAATCAAAAAGGAGTATTCATCCTAAAGAAATGAGAATTGTGGGCTGGCAGGTTAGTTCAGTTGGTTAGAGCACAGTGTTATAATACCAAGGTCAAGGGTTTGGATCCCCATACCAGCCAGCTGCCAGAAAAAAAGAAATGAAAATTGTGGAAATTTGGAGGGAAAAAAAAGTGTCTTATTCAATGAAAATGTGCTGTCCCTCAACCTGCTAGGGTGTAGAAAGTATTATATGTTTTTATCTGGAGAACAGTTACTCGGATGTATACATGTATAAAAATGTCATTGAGCTGTACAATCAAGATTTGTACACTTTAAGTTATACCTCAATTTAAAAAAAAAAAAATGCATCCTTCAATTAAATGGTTGGTTGGTAAAGCCCCTATACACGCAATGTTATTGGCAATATTGTCTTTATAAAGTATTTATGTATGTATGTATGTTAAAAATTTAAAGATGTTGGTTAGAGATGATAGCAATATATAAAAAATTGTTAATGTTTAAGATGAGCAAACTTCACAATTGAACAGAATACATTATTTCACAAACTATTATAAAATACTGGTTCCCATAGATGAGAAGGCAAA
Organism: Cynocephalus volans; assembly: GCF_027409185.1. NCBI lineage: Eukaryota > Metazoa > Chordata > Mammalia > Dermoptera > Cynocephalidae > Cynocephalus > Cynocephalus volans. Next base: position 241,628,225 of record NC_084460.1, on the reverse strand, counting down.
TTATTTTCTGTGATCCAAAGAATTGAAATCTGTATCAACTGTAATAAGATTCAATTGTAATATCAAAAACAACTGGAAACAATTTAAATATCCAATAATATGAGGAAATGGTGAAATGAATTATGATACATTCATACAAAAGAATACCATCAGCCATTAGAAAGAATAAAGTACATCTATAGGAGCTGGCTTAGAAAGATTTCTTATTCTTGTTGCTTTGTGAAAAAGTAAGTTACAGAACGAAATGAAGAGTGAACTAGAAGTAACCTCAGTCACCCGGGGGGTCTGGGATGGTCTCTGCCGGGGAGCGGGCGAGGGGTGGCGCGCACGCCATTTCTAGTCCTTTTCAAAGTGCCTCGCTGCTTCGGGCAGGTCGCCTGCCTAGTCGGGTGAATGGAAGAGAAAAGGAAGAACCATTAAGAGAAAAGGAAGAACCAATGGATACTTCCAGTGTAACTCACACAGAACGCTACAAGACACTGATAGAGGCAGGCCTCCCACAGAAGGTGGCAGAAAGACTTGACATGCTTCAGACAGGATTGGTAGCTTGTGTCGATCTTGACGAAGGAGCAGCTGATGCTCTCAGAGAATTTAATGAAGGAGCTCTGTCTGTACTACAACAGTTCAAAGTGACTTATCGTATGTTCAAAACAAAAGAGCATTTTTATGTGGAGCTATAAAGACCTACAGGCAAAGAGAGAAACAAGGGAGCGAGATGTGAGAGTCCACAAGGGACCTGATGAAGCAAAGATCAAGGCCGGCTTGAGAGGACTGGTTATACTCTGGATGTGACCACAGGACAGAGGACCAGACTGTGTACTATGGAGTGCAACCTGGAATTGGAACAGAGGTCTTTGTAGGTAACATACCAAAAGGTTTATGTGAGGAGGTGGTGCCCCTTTTTGAGAAGGCTGGTCCCATTTGGGGTCTATGTCTTATGATGGATCCAGCGTCTAGTCAGAACAGAGGGTATGCATGTATCACCTGTGGAAAGGAAGCTGTTAAAGTGTGCGACAGCTATGAAATTCACCCTGGTAAACACCTGGGAGTGTGCATTTCTGTGGCAAACAACAGACTTTATTGGATCCATTCCAAAGAATAAAACTAAAGAAAACATTCTGGAAGAATTCAGTAAAGTCATAGAGGGTTTGGTGAACGTTATTCTCTATCATCAACCCAATGACAAAAAGAGGAGTGGAGGGTTCCGCTTCCTTGAATATAAGGCTCACAAGTCAGCAGCACAAGCCAGATGTCAGCTGATGAGTGGAAAAGTAAAAGTTCGGGGAAATGTAGGTACAATTATATGGGCTCAGCCTATGGGAGAACCAGATCCAGAAGTCACGACTAAGGTGAAAGTTTTGTTTGTGAGAAACTTGGCTACTACAGTGAGAGGAGGAATATTGGAAAAGTCATTTTCTGAATTTGGAAAACTTGAAAATGTGAAGAAGTTGAAAGATTATGCGTTTGTTCATTTTGAACACAGAGGAGCAGCTGTTAAGGTTATGGGTGAAAAGAATGGCAAATAGAAGGGGAAGAAATTGAAATGGTCTTGGCCAAGCCACCAGACAAGGAAAGAGCGGCAAGCTGCTAGACAGGTCTTCAAGCTGCGAGGCAGGAAAGAGCCTGGTGTTTTGGAGGAACAGACAAGAGGCTGGGTGGCTAAAGTGTATTGAGTAAAGGAAATTACGCAGGGCCTTCTATGTGTGATAAAGAGCTTGGATTTTATATCTAACTTAGATGGATAGCCATTAGAGGGTTTTGAACAAGAGAGTCATACCATCCGATTTATATTTTGAAAGATCACCTGGCTTCCTGACCCATGTGCTGTCTTTACCCAGTCCTTCCAGTCACGAGAGCCACCAGTGAGAAAGAAAGAACTGTGCTGGCTGAAGTGCAGACAGACGCAGGAGAGGCCCTGGGAGCAGGAAGGGCGCCAGAGAACTGCAAGGACATGGGTTACTGTCCAAAGCAGCACTGGCCAAGAGAAATATAATGGGGGCCATGTGTGCAATTCAAATTTTTTAGGGGCTGGCCAGTTTGCTCAGTCGGGAGAATGTGGTACTAAAAACGCCAAGGTCAAGGGTTTGGATCCCTGCACTGGCCTGCTGCCAAAAAAACAAAAACAAAAACAAAAACCTATATATCCAATATATCCAAAATTTTATCATTTTAATATGTAATTCAACCTAAAAATTAATAGAATATTTTAGATTGTTTTCTTTCATACTAAGTCCTCAAAATCTGGAGTGTACAAGGAGTCTTCAAAAAGTTCATAGGAGATGTGTATTATAAAAACAATTATGCATGGATTTCAAAATATTTTTTACACCAAAATAAACTCATACTAACTTGTTATAACATGTCTGAACAGGATCTAGTTCGAGACACTAAGAAGGATAAGACATCAATTTGAAAAGAGCCCTTAACAGAGCTACATGAATTCTGCTAAAATTGAAGCAAAAACAAACATCAAATTTATGGTGTTGCTTGAATGGAATAATGGTGAAATCATTAATGCTTTACAAAACGTTTATGGGGACAATGCCCCAAAGAAATCAGCAGTTTACAAAGGAATAACTCATTTTAAGAAGGGGTGAGACAGTGTTGAAGATGAAGCTCACAGCAGCAGCCCATCCACATCAATTTCTGAGGAAAAAATTCATCTTCATGCCCTAATTGAAGAGAACTGACAGTTAATAGAAAGAAAAGCCAACACTATAGACATCTCAATTGGTTCAGCTTATGCAATTCTGACTGAAAACTTACAGTTTAGCAAACTTTGCCCAATGGGTGACAAAACTGTTGCACCCAGATCAGCTGCAGATAAGAGCAGAGCTTTCAATGGAAATTTTAAACAAGTGAAATCAAGATCCTGAAGCGTTTCTTCAAAGAATTGTAACAGGAGATAAAACATGGCCTTACCAGTATGATCCTGATGAAAAAGCACAATCAAAGCCATTCCTCCTATGAAGGGATTGAAGTGCTCAAGTCAAAGCAAAAGCAGACTGGTCAAGAGCAAAGGTCATGGCAACAGTTTTGGGGGATGCTCAAGACATTTTGCTTGTTGATTTTCTGGAGGGCCAAAGAATGATAACCTGTTTATTATGAGAGTGTTTTTGAGAAAGTTAGCCAAAGCTTTAGCAGAAAAATCCCTGGGAAATTTCACCAGAGAGTCCTGCTCCACCATGACAATGCTCCTGCTAATTTCTCTCATAAAACAAGGGTGATTTTGTGAGGGTTTTTGTGGGATGTCATTAAGCATCCACCTTATAGTCCTGATTTGGCTCCTTCTGACTTCTTTTTGTTTCCCAATCTTAAAAAATCTTTAAAGGACAACCATTTTTCTTCAGTTGATAATATAAAAAAAAGAGCTGGCCAGTTAGCTCAGTTGGTTACAGCATGGTGTTACAACACTAAGGTCAAGGGCTTGGATCTGCTTACCAGCCAGCCGCCAAAAATAAATTTAATAATAATGTAAAAAAAGGCTACATTGACATGGTTGTTCCCAGGACTTTCAGTTCTTTAGGGATGGACTAAATGGCTGGTATTGTTGCTTACAAAAGTGTCTTGAACTTGATGGAGCTTATGTCAAGAAATGAAGTTTATATATATATACACATATATGTGTATACATATTGATCCTGGGGAGAGGGAGTGGTAGGGGAAGAGATTATTGAATCCCAGAGAAGGAAGGGGGAGACAGTGCTTGCACGCTAGGGAAATGGGACTGTGGGTTTAAGGACTGCTGAAATTCAAGGGAGTACAAAGTAAGGTGCCAGGTAAGAGATGGGGGTGAACATCCTGGGGAGATACTAGAAAAAGGGGGCATTACAGCAGGAACAATGAAGAGTGGTGGGGTGAAGTACAGGGCACTTAGAAGAAAGGACACAAGAATGGCTGTGGGGGGAGAGCAGTAGAGACTTATACGGTATTTTTTAAGGAAACATTTTTAAGGGCTTTTTCTGGTGTTTGGGGTTTTAATTTTTCTGCTTTTGTTTTCTACAAAATTTTTTTTTTTAACTTTTTCTTTAAAATAAAAAATAAATAAATGAATGAATTTAGACACAGACCTTATGCCCTTCACAAAAATTAAGTCAAAATGGATCATAGAGCTAAATGTAAAACACAAAACTATAAAACTCCTAGAAGATAACATAGGAGAAAACCCAGATGACCTTGGGTTTGACAATGACCTTTTCAGATACAACACCAAAGGCATGATCCATAAAAGAATTGATAAGCTGGGCTGCGTTAAAATTAAAAACTTCTTTGTGAAAGACACTGTCAAGAGAATGAAAATATAAGCCACAGACTACAAGGAAATGTTTGCAAAGGACATATCTGGACTGTTATCCAAAATATATAAAAAACCTTTAAAGTTCAACAATGAGAAAATGAACAACCCAATTTAAAAACGTTGTGGATGTAGGTTCAAGATGGCCATTAAACACCCTTGAGTAGAATTCAAGCTGGCCACTAGATACATGTGTCTGAAGCTCAGAGGAAAATTTAGGAAGCAGATATATAAATGTAGAATCGTGACTACATGCATGATATTTAAATCCTGGGGACCAGAGGGGAGAAAGTATAGAAAGAGAAGAGAGGGCCTGGGAATGAGCCTGAGCAGAGGTCTCAGAAAGGAGTAGGCCCTTCAAAAACACACTGCAAGAAGCTGCTAGTGAGGATGGAACAAACCACGAGAGCCTGACGTCGGAGCAGCCCTGAGGAGGGTTTTAAGAAGACAGTAGATGCTGCTGACCAGTTGGCAAAAAACGAAGATAGAGATGTGCTGCTCGACAAGTTCTGTTTCATTTGAAAGCAAGCTCAGATTACTCTCTGAGAAGCTTTGCCATGAGGCGACAAGGGAAACGGGGGACTGGCTGCAGGGAGATGTACAGGCAAAGGGTTTGGGGTTGATGGGTTGGTTAATTTGGATTTTTTTAGCAATGGGAAATGCTAGCACGTGTTCAGATGTCGATAGGAATGCTGAGGGGAGAGTTTGAGGCTGATGAAGCAAGAGAGAAAGGGGTGACAGAAGAAACAGTCCTTGAGAAGTGACGGGATGGGATGTGGAGCAATGGTGGAGCCTCTAGCAGGTGCAGGAATGCTTCTTCCACTGGGATAGAAAGGCAGACAGGGAAGACATGGGGATGTGTAGCTTCCGTTTTCTCAGTGAAGTTTGAGTTGAAGCCCTCAGCACAGGGGGTGTGCAGACAGTGGCCATGAAGGAAGGTAGAGGTTTTTACATAGTCCTCTTCAACTTGCCCTCGTTTTTGTGTTTTTAATCTAGGTTCCAAGAGCTGAGACCCCCATTCATGAACCCGTTAGTCACTGGATCCTGGGGAGGTGGAGGAGCACTTGGAGTTTGAGTCAACCATGTATCAATTACCTCAGAAGGATTCCAACGTTCAGTGCCCCTGGACGGTGCACCTGCACGTCCCAGCTCAGTGGCCGTCCTGGGAGAACGCGTACCTCTGACTCCTCCTGCCCCTCTTCTCTGCCTTTTTCCAGGGAATAAGACAGACAAGTTTAAGGTAATTTCTCACTAGGCTCTGCCTTTTATCTTTCTATTTTTGTGATAATATCCCTCAGTTCTTGCTCTCAAGAGGCCTGCCAAATCTGAGCAGTTTCTGTTCAGGGCAACTACCTTTCTTCCGAAAAGTTTCAGTCCCTTCAGTGGAGCATAGCTGTCCTGGCTTGGGGTGTCAGTGATGTGAACAGACGGGGTGGGCACTGGTGTGTACAGTTCATAGCCTTTCATTTCAATCTTTTGAAATCCCATGAAAGTGCAGACAAGAGACCACCTCTTGAACTTTCAAGGCTCTTGCCTGAGTGGATTAGCTAGCCCTGTTTACTAATGTCTTTCTTCCTCTCTAAGGACCCTTGTCTTTAGAATTCAGTGTTCTCTTTGCTTCGAACAAAGCCTCCAGTTTGCTGCTCTTCTGATCACAGCGTGAGAGCAAGCTTATTTGCTTTGGTCAAATGTTGTGTGTAAGCGATTTCAGCCATTTGGCTTATTGTATTTGTGTCATTTGGGGGTGAATTCCAGGGACTTAGGGACATCATTCCTTTTTTACTTACTTGAAAATAGATTTCGTAAAGAGCTGTATTTCTAAGGAATAGACTTGGCCGAGTTATATTTCCAAGGAAGGAACCTATCCTGTGGCTTAACTCCTACAAAGCCACATATCATAGCTGGTTTGACTGAGGTCTTTATACAGTTTGAACGACAGAACAAATGAAAGATGTATCTTCTTCTTACGCACGCTTTGAATAGTAGTGACCAATTCAGGTACTGGAACCAATGTCCCACCTTTCACCTGCTCATGATTCTAAATATCACAAACACTGTTGACTGTTTACCCATAACCACCTCACATATCCACCTACCTGCCCCCCCTTCCTTGCTAACAAAATCTCAATTTTGTTCAATAGAGAGTGAGTGTGCTTAGCTCCAGGAAATGAATCGTTATTGGTCTCAATTCATCCTGATTTCCCACTCCTTCTTTGCCAGTGACGGGGTAGGTTATGAGCCACTCTTGCCTGGGAAATATGAGGTCTCAGGAGAGGGATTGGCAGAGCTTTAGGGGAATAATTTTCTTCTTGGATACAAAGAGGGAGACAAGAAGAGATATTCACTCTCTTTTCCTCCTGTTGTGACGACTTGGGGTGAATTCCAGGGCCTTCTGGACATCATTCCTTTTTTATTTGAAAATAGATTTAGTGAAGAACTGTATTTGGAGTTATGGTAGAGGAAAGCCAAGAGATGGGTAGAGAAGCAACGCCTAACTGTTATTAGCCAATCTATTATTGACCAATCTAGATCAGCCTCCCATCAGATTTCTTGTTTTGTTTAAGAATTAAATGCCCTCATTGCTTAAGTCACTTTTACCTGAGTATTCTGTTACTTGCAGCCAAAAGCCTCCAGATACTCCCGAATTCACAGAACTTGGTTATGCTCAAGAGCATTTATAAATTTCCCCCCTTATCCTGGCTCAACAAAAACAATTCCTCATACCCACTTGGCTGTTAAGCCATGGCTCCTTAAAGCTTGTTAGGTACTGTTAAATATCCAAGAATACCATAAAATCAAAGTGTTTTAATTCTTCTGGTTTGCTAATGCACCTTAGCTAAGTGTAATATTATACATAAAATGATTTTTCAATAACTGTCTATAGAAAAGAGAATGTCAGTACTCCTAGTTAGCCATTTTAGAGGCTTTTTCTTTAAAATGTTTTTTAACCGTTCTGGTTCTTACTTGGGTCAGCCTTTGGAAATGATTGGAAACCCACCATAAACATCCTCTACTATTGCCTGAGGCAGTCACTTTTTTTTTTACTGTTGTAAGAGTTCACCTGCATTATTAAAATCCCAGATATTCCTCATTCTTTATGGCTTGGCATTTGATAACCTTATTTGTCCATAACTTCAGCACTTTACCCATTTTTATCACTAGGGGCTTAAATTTATTCTGTGTGTAATATTTTGATCACAGTTTATTTCCTTTCAAACTCATTCATATCTTTATACCTGTGTCCCTGAAAATGTGAGAATGTGACCAAACCTCATTTGGAGGACTGCTGGGTGACTTTAGCAGATGACAACATTGTGGAGATTTATAGAATCAACTACCAAATGTACATCTTCAGTTTACCAGGTTTCCTGTTTTTCATATTTTTGCCTGAGAGTATAACAAAGATGCTTAGGTTAAAATCAACTCCAGGAAATGCCCTATATTTTGTAATAAATAAAAACAATCACAAGCTGACACTTGCTCCGATCCTAAAAGAAACCATTCATCAAGCCTAAATGAAATAAGCACAGCTTTTCCTTCACTCTGGGTTTTATTTTTTAAGGTGGTCAAGGCAGATTTAATTGTTGGCAGTAGACACAGCTTATTTGCTAAACTAAATGAATTAGAGGTGGAGTGCAGGGAGGAGGAGGAGAAATCAGACGTGACAAAAGAGCACTGACAAAGTTAGGAGAGAAGTACTTCCAGTAAATTTGGCAAGTGCAGATTTGTAGGCCAATGAGCATTTCTGCAAGTGGCTTATTGAACTTATTTTCAAATTCCAAGTGGAGCACTGATTGCATCAAGCAAGATGAATAATTTATCTCCTGCATCACTCAAGCAAAAAATAGTAGTGAAAAAACTTGTTTATAAAATTTAACAAATTTAACAAGCACTTATGAGCCCAGGCCTGTACCAGGCAGTTCGGACTATTGACCTTTTAAAACCTAGACCTATGGAAAAGTTTTGAAGTTGCTTCAATTTCTTGTGGAATTCTAATTTATGGAGGTGACTAAGTGACAGCGCCAAGAGGCCAATGCCATTGAAAGAAGATTTTTATTACCTACATTTCCCAAGAGAAAGGGGCGTGCTGCGTTATGCAGGGCGGATGGGAAAGCACCATGTTTGGTCAGGAGGAGAAAGCACTGAGGAGCAGCAGAGCCCAGAGACTTTGTTGTGTTTTCCTGGGAGAAGCAAAGCAGGGCAGTAAACCCCTTAGGATGGGCTATTTTGAATAATTTTAGTGGGCTTTGGGCTGTAGGGGTGATCTCTAGTCATCTGATACCCAGCCCTAGGTGAAGTATTTCAGGGGAAATATTGGCTGGCGTGTGAGTGAGGTAAGGAGGTGGTCGAATGTACAGACTTGTGATTGGTTAGGGGGTTTGTGAAATGATTTTTGTGTGTTCATGAAAGCTGGATCTCAGGGGAGATGTAAACAATTTTGGCCTTTAGTTTGGTCTTGTGACTAACGGATATCCTGTAGACAAATACAGAATCTAAGAAAGCATACTTAAAACAAAAGTCCACATGATCAGAGAGTCTCAGTGCAGATCAATGCTCTTACGTAAAAACACAGCTTAGAAACTATACCATTCACCAAGGAACGCATGGAAAAATAATTAACCACATAGCTCTTCCATGTTTTAGTTATAATACTGTGTAATGAAGAATGTGACCTTGCCCAAAAAGAGGTCTGGTGTTTACCCTCAGCTTCTCGGATTAATTTATGTCACACATGACAGGAGTATTTTTGCTTAGGGCAGGGGATGACCACACTGGAACTTAGGGTGTAGCCTGGCATGTCAGAAAGAACCAGCCAGGTGATTTAGGGTTAGGCTTTAGGTCACGTAGTTTCAGTTGACCTGTGAAATGAAATCAACCATGTGGGAAATCAATCAATCTATCATGCCTATATAATGAACCCCCAATAAAAACTCTGGACACTGAAACTCACATGAGCTTCCCCAGTCAGGACTACCCCATGTGTATTGTCACACATAGATGCCAGGAGAGTAATGCAGGTGAGGATATGGAAGCTTCATGTTTGGAACCTACCAGGCTCTACCCTATGCATCTCTTCCTTTGACTGATTTTAATCTGTAACCTTTTCCTATAATAAACCAGAAATATGAATTCCGTGACTTCTAGTGAATTATCCAACCTGAGCGTGGTTTGGGGAACCCAGAAATATGCAGCTGGTGTCAGAAGCGAAGGCAGGCTTGGGGATTGTGACCTCAACCTTTGCACTTTGGCTAACATTGGGCATTGCTTTTAAAAAATCAAAAGGAAGGACACCAATTTTAAGTAAGAAGTGCAAGTTTTTTCTCCCTTTCCTGGCTTTCTCCAGAGGCTCTCTCTCTCTCCCTGTTAACTGTTTCTTTCTGGTTTATCTTTCTAGACATTTTCTGCATAAATATAAACATATATGCACACTTTATTATGTTTTAATCATAAATGAGATTGTGTTCCACAGCATTCTCTGATACTTCCTTTTATCACTTCTATTTCATGAATATTCTTTGTGTCAGCACATCTGGACCTACCCCTGAGCTTTTTGATGGCTGAATGGTATTTACCTGAATGGCTGTACCATCACAAGACAGGATCAAGAACTAGGGGCTCTTGTGAGATCACATGATTTCACATACAAAGAGCACAAAATAAGCAAGCACCACGTGTTTATTGTCATTTATTTGTTTATTTAGCCAGCCCTCTAGGGTGCACATTGACATTTCTAATAGTCCCATTATTTTCAACAAAGCTGAAACAAATATCCTTGAGCTTTTACTCATACATTCACATCTAGGATAAATTCCTAGGGGTGGAATTGCTGGATCAAAGCGTATGTGCCTCGAACATTTTCCTAGGTGGTGTCAAATTGCTCTCTAAAATGGTTGTACCAATTTACATTCGCACCCCTAGCCTATGATATGCATAAAATTCCACGTACTCTCAACTACAGAGCGTTATCAAGCTTTTTAGTCTTTACCAATCTGATAGGTCTTTAAAAATTTAATCTCCTGTAGTTTAGTTTGTGTTTCTTTATTACTGGTGAGGTTAATTATCTTTTTTATATATATTTATACATTTATTGTATTTATAGTACTTTTTCTTCAAGCTGCTTATTCATGTGCTTTAATTTTCTTTTTGATTTAAACAAACCTCCCCATGTCATCAGAAACCGATATCTTGAATGAAAATCAGGCCAAATGAAAAGATACCAGGATGCTTTCTCAGCCAGCATTTCCATACTTCTACTATGGTTTTAAACTTTCTTCAAGAAATAAAAACAAAGAATGGGCTAGCCTCTCAGCTCAGTTGTTTAGAGTACAGTGGTGTGACACCAAAGTCAAGGGTTCAGAACCCTGGACAGGCCAACCACCAAAAATAAAATGAAATAAAAACAAAGCAAAGCAAAATGAAAAACAATAAAGGCTGGAAAGAGATATTAATTTTCTCTGGTTCATGGAGGAGATTTTGTTTGTTTGTTTATTCCTCTCAACTAAATAGAAGTTGTTCCCTTTATTTCAGCTTATATCCATTTCTCCAGCATGGAAAACAACCCACCAAGAACTGAATCTTTTTATTCTTTCATTTAAACCAATCTAATAAATAAAATATCTTGTTATTTCTCAACCCATCATAAAGGGTGGTAGATAGCAGACTGGTAAACCATTTTTATATACTAATAGATTTTTTTGTATTTTTCATAAAAGGCTGAATTACTTTCAACAGGTTAACTCGTATGTTGTTCTAAAGATATATTCTTGATTTTCAAGTGAATTTCACAGTTTGCAAAGAACATTTGCATAAACTCCTCAAGAATTTGATTTCTCTAAAAAGGAGAAAACTCAAGATGTGGTCCTGCCTTTCTTCAAACCTCCTTTTTTTTCCAAAATTGGCCTCTGGAAAGCTTCTTATTTTTCAGCTGTACAACCTCCTCCCTCCTGTACCCACCCCCATTTCTCAGAACTGGTAACAGTCAGTATATGATTATATACATACTGGATTTTTAAATATATATCCATATCCATCTTTTCTGCCCTCTGGAGTTATAAAGTTCCTATGGATTAGGTGCTATATCCATTATATAGTGCTGCATAACAAACTACCCCCAAAGTTAGCATCCTAACACAACAATAACATTTACAATGTTATTGTTATATAAAAAAATAACAGTTTTAAATAACAAATAACAGTTCCTGTGAGCCAGAAATTGGGGAGCAGCTCAGCCATGCTGAGTCATCAAAGGGCCCAACTGGAGCTGGAGGCCCCACACAGGGGACAGCTCCCTCTCATGGGGCCATCGAGAGGCTGGCTACTCTGTCTTTTATTCATTCTTCATGTTATGCCTTATAGTTCATAGATATTGACATAGGTATAATCACTTAAAACAACCCAACTATGTAGGAATATTATAATGAATCAGGAAGCTGATTCCTCTAATTATAGCTGATGATGCTATATAAAAACAAGACTTAAGGAGTGAGGACTGGGATCAGGAAATTGTAGAACAACAAAGGCCTCAGCAGATCCCAAGGGGTGCTCTGGAGCTAGGATGGCCCTTCAGGGTATTTACACCTTGGAAATTGGCAAAGCTACAGATCAGGGACTTTTAATCCCTGAGTTAATCCCTGAGTCTGTTTTTAATCATTTGCCAGCGCACACAGTGATCTTCTGAACCCCTTTCTCAGAGATCCAGAATGTGATATTTTAGCATATTAAAATTTCTGAGAAGTTGTACAATAAGGAAATTTGTTTAGCTTTGTGAAATAAGCATTTCCCAAATGTATGAAAAGGGTTTGATCCCTACTGTGATACTATAAGGCTCTGAAAGCATCTTAAAATCCCTTGGAAAATCAATACATTGATTTAGAAGTGAGACCAAAATAAATTCAAAATCATTTAAATGGGCATGATTTAATAGCCAGCCATTTCTGAATTGTTTATTTTAGTGTAGTCTTTACATTAGTGGCATCTATGATAAAACATCTAGGGCCTAGATAAAATCAACTAATTACCAAGTGCTAATTGTTTCTGCTGGGTATAGGTGAGGAAATAAATAGCTTATAAATTAAATAGCAGTGCCTAAGGGTGCCATTCCCAGATGGACTGCTTTACGCTCTCCAGCAAAATAATTTCCTCTTTTTCCCATAATTAGACATTTTTACCTTTAAAAACTGCAATCATTAATGAATATGCTACCCAACTGCCACATTTAAAAGAGGAGAAAAAAGACAAGGAACAGTAATCTAATAAGCAGAATGTCAATGACATTTCATCCTTTTGCAGTCATTGAAATACAGACTTTCTCTCTTGGATTATGATTTGGTTATCTATGAGGTTTTTCCACAAGGAGGTGCTTTCCCAGTGCTGAAGTGTGGCAATCACCATATCCAGACTAGTGTGGCCCCAAGCCTTTCAGCATCTGCTCACATGCCACAGCTGTTCACTGCCATTTAGAATCTTGCCTGGGATTCACTTATAAATCTGTCAAAAGACAAAGTTGCAAAAGAATTTGTTTTAAGATCTTTATTGACTTTATTTATGATTCTAGAATTGGGCAACACTTCATTCCATAACATAGAATAAGTGTTCAATGCCAGGCAGAAGAGTTTGGTTTTATAGACAGAAAAGGGCTGAAGAAAGCAGGAACAAAGAACAAAAAGTGGATTGATCATTTCGAAGTTATTTTCCTTGTAAGGGGGAAACAGGGAAACAAAATAATACAGAAATAACTGATTGGTTAATATCAGGTTAGTTCAGGTTACCTTTCTTTTGCGAGAATTAAAGCAGAGGAAACTTAATTATCATGCCAACTGAAACTGTTCTGTTTGGGATATTAGGCTGTTATCTCCCTCCTGATTTCTCAATAGGTCAGATAACAACTCAGTTGTGGTTTGGTGATGTGGAACCTCAGCACGAGTGATTCCATTTTGGTTTTTAATTGGGGCGTAGTGCAGGAGCTCAGTCCAAAACAATGGCCTCCTATAATTTTTGTTTAACAACTGCTATTATACCATCAAATTTATTCAATGCTAGATAATATGTTTTAACTTTATCATAAATGTCAATTGTTCCTTTCCCAGCTTCCCATCTCAAGTAAGGAAGGATCATGAGGGTTGAATATCACTACCACATTACTTCACTAGAAATGCAGACATAGAGTGCAATGCAGTGTGAAGGGTTGCTTTCTTTCTTTCCCTTTTTCTTCAGTCTCCGAACATCTGCTTAGAAGAGTATTATCTGGATAGTGTTATTTTTCACTCTGCTTTAGTCACGGTATGTCAGATGTGTTAGAAAGTCTAAAGACAAAAATATGTCCATTTCTTGTTAGTTCATCCATCCATCCATCCATCCATCCATCCATCCATCCATCCTTTTATTTCATTATATCTTCTTATGTTTTGGTTCAGACCCTGTACAGGGTGCTAGATGAAAGACAATTGTGAGTCGGGCACATTTCTTTCTGCTGAGCTCAGAGGGAGAGGCTGAAATTCTAAATACTGATGACAGTAGAAAGCACTGTGGGCAGGACCCACCTGGTTTGGGCCAGGCAGGTAGATTCCAATGAGGAGATGGTAACGAGGAGCAGCAGAGAACAGCGGCTTGCAGGCCCTTGGCTGAGCTATCCTCAGAAGCAAATAGATAGGTGCCTTTCGAGTCTGGAGTATTGAGTTCAGGCTTGGCCGGAAGTAGCCTGTGAAGATGAGGCTCAGCGCTTGACCTGAGTTATCTCGTGTTATTCTCCCAGTAACCCTGGATGTAGGTACTTCCCCAGCTGCTCTCTAGTGGGGAGCAAGAGGGATGCCCCTGCCTACTGATTCTTTTTTTGTTTTGTTTTGGATTTTTTTGTGGCTGGCCAGTATGGGGATCCAAACCCATGACCTTAGTGTTATAAGGCTGTGCTCTAACCAACTGAGCTAACAGGCCAGCTCTGCCCCTGCCTACTGTGACCTTGGGAAAGGAATTTGCTCTCACCAGGCCTCAGTTTCCTCATATGTTAAAAGGGGATCATAAAAGTTTCTACCTCTCAGGTTTGGTGTGAGGATTACATTAATTTACACATGTGAAGCACTTAGAATAGTGCACAAATTCAATACATAATAGCTATCATTATTAATCCCACTAATTAAGTTTAGTGAGCATAATTAAGTGACCCAAATCACCCAGCTAAAAAAGGACAGAGCTAGGAGTCAAACCCCTTCCTTACCCACAGTACTGTGTGCAGTATACCATGGGAACCACACAGAATGACCACCTGATAAGGACTGGATGCAACTAGGGAAGGCTCCCTGCAGGAGGTGGCATTTGAGCTGAGTATGGAAGAAGGGCCAGGAGTTTGCCAGGGACAGAAGTGGCATTTCACGGAGATGAAGCAGAATGTGTAAAGGCCTGGAGGCACGAGCAAGCCTGGTGTGTTGCGGGGGGTTCGAGGGGCTCGTGGGTGGTGGAGGGAGCGGGGCAGAGCACATATGAATACCAGCTGAGGAGTCTGGATTGCATCCTGAAGGGCAATACAGATTCTCTAGTTTGGTTTTGGTGCTAGTTGTTTATGTGTTTATATGAAGAGTGGGAGAAGTGAAAGAGAAACTTAAATATATAGATCACCTGTACTTATTACTTACTGTTTTTCTTTAAATGACTTGCTCTTTTTACTTAAATTTATTTTTTAAAGAAACTTTAAATCACAACCATAAATAGAAAGCTCACAGTGCCAAATGTATTTTGGAATTCAGATTTTTTTTCTGATTTAGAAAGGTGATATAGTGCATATACCCAACGTTAGTTAACTCCCGCAGAGGGCAGAAGAATCAATGGATATGTCTCAGAGAAATGTATGAATATTTATACCAAGTAGGATAAAGACTGTACACAGCTTCCTCAAACGAGCTTTGGCTCCAAACTTAGGAAAAAACTTTCATTTTTCAGAGCTTTTAGAATGTGGATGAGTAGTATCAGTTGCTGGAACTAGAAGGAAACAGAAAATATGTTCACTGCAAACAGCAATGTTATTAGAGTCCAGCTCACCCTCCAGCTGTGGCCACAGAGGTGCAGTCCTTGCTGAGAAGGAGATTCCCGGGCATCAGGGAGGTGTTCAAAGCCTCCACTAGCAATGTTATGTGGGGAACGCGGGGTGGTGTGGATGGGAACTCTGTGTAATGTTCTTACAATTTTCTGTCAATCTAAAACTATTCTAAAATTTAAAGTCTCTTTAAAAAAAAAAAAAGAAAAGCCAGCTAGCACCAAACCAGACTTCCTCTGTCACAGAATCACTCTGTCATTCACTGATTCCATTTTGTTGTTTTTGTTTTCTGGCAGCTGGCCAGGCTAGTACAGGGATCCAAACCCTTGGCCTTGGTGTTATACCACTGCCCTCTAACCAACTGAGCTAACTGGCCAGCTCCGGAGATTCCATTTTTAATGCCTCTTCTTCATGCCCCCTAAGATCATTCCTTCCCTCTCCCCCAAGACAGGCTCCCAGGCTTTGGGAAACCCTGGCTGGACTGGGCCAGGCTACACCATGCTGTCGCTAGACAACAGGCTGAGGCAATGGCCTGAGGCATTGAGGCAAGGAGGTTTCATTACAGGTGTTTAAGTGGATTTGAGAATATTGTCAGGGGATGGGGGATGAGCAGTTTGGCCAGAGAGGGAAGAGACTGGGGTGCGGGAGGGAAAGATTGGTCAGGTTGGACCTCTGACAGGGAGAAGGGGACAGATGTGGAACAGACATAGGTGGACTGGAGGGTTCAGAGCGGCAGGAATCCAGGCCCAGGGCAGGTGTGAGTGTAGGAGAGTGTGTTAGGGGGCTGGCTGGGTAGGATGATGACTTTAAGAGGGCCAAGGGCATGTCACGGAAAATGTCCTGCAAAGGGCTGAAAGAGCTCAGAGCCACAGACTCAGGTTTAGATGCCGTCCTTGCGCAGTAGTCATAGGCCCTAGAGCTGGAGCACATCTCCAGAAGAGGCAAAAGGAGCACTCCACTCTGCAACCCCTCACGTCTCCCTCCCCACCTCGTTTAAATGGGGTGGGGGTGGGGGGTCCTACAAATTGGGAAATAGTAAGAGGGGCCCTCATTCTAGGTGGAAAAGGAAGCTTGGCTCTGGCCGTCAGACAGCCGGAATCGGGATCTGAGTGGAGAGGGACGGAGACCCGCCCCTACAGGACCAGATGCCCAGGGCTGCCCAAGAAGAAAAAAGTGTGAAAAATGCGCCTGGAGACATCGTCTCTCCGCCGGCTTGGGCGCACTGGAGCAAGGAGCACACAGGGGACACCCGTCCTGCCCGCGTGCCTGTTTTTGCCCCCAAACTCTCACCTGGCCGTGCCTGAGCCACGGACCCCATGCTGGGGCTTCGCTCACCTGCTGCTGCAGGAGAGAAATCAGGGCGGATCCCGGCCGCGGGGCGAGGGCGCGAGCAGAGGAGTGGCAGCCGGCTGCGGGCCCGCCGCGGTCGCCGGGCAGCCTGACATCCCCAGCAGATGTCAGTCTGGGAACAGGAAGCGAGCGTGTTTGGGGTTTCTAAAAATAAATAAATAAGGAATAACCACAACCACCAGAGCCGTTTCTTATTCCAGAGTAAAAAAATACTTTAATGACTGGAGCATTTAGCACATCGGGGGTTTTCATTGTTTTCAATTATGTGCAATTCTGAAAGGAGAGCACACATTCTGAGCCTGAATGGAGGATGGTGGGGCTGCGGATTTGTGCTGTTTTAAACATTTGCTTTACTACTTTAAGAAGAGAACTGTAAAATAGAAATAATGATATATTATTACAAGTAAATTACACTGTGGAGCAGCATTAATATTGCAGTTGAAACCTAGAATTTGAAATAAAGATGGAAATACTCATTTGTACATAGTTTTTGTTCTTAGAAAAATGATTTGGAATTAGGCAAGAAGCTTCCTTCTGCGGGTGCGCACCCGGCGGGGGCTGAGGCTGCCTGCCCCCTCCACGGCCGTGGCCACCCTGCCAGGGTCCCAGCGACGGGGCGACATGCCCTCAGGGACAGGGAACTGGGAGTTCTCAGCCCCAGGCTGGCAAGGGCTGGGGTCCTCCGTGCTTGCCCCAGCAAGGACCAGAGGTCAGACCTCTGTGACCCCCTCCGTCCCTTACTTTGTGGCAATCTGGAAACGGAGAGAGGGGCAGAGGAGAGGTAGAGAACGGCAGGAATTATAGGGGGACCGATCCAGGAGGAAATAGGTCTTTTTAGGAAGATAAATTTACATTGGTGTGGAAAGTGGGTGCTTGGGGCCTCTCTCTCTCTCTCTCTCTCCCCACCCCCTTTTGGTCATATTTTTCTGATTACAAAAGTAATTTACACTGTGGCAAAAAGAAAATTAATGCGTTAAAGAAATGTGTAATTTGGAAAGCAGCAGTTCCTGCAGTCTGTGGTGATGGTGGGGCTATGGGTGCTCGAGGACAGAGACTGGTGGCAACAGATCTTGACCTTGATCTTGGACTTCCCAACCTTCAGAAATTTCAGTTCATTATGAGTTATAAGTTACCCAGGGCTGGCTGGTTAGCTTAGTTGTTTAGAGCACAGCCTTATAACACCAAGGTCATGGGCTCAGATCCCTGTACTGGCCAGCTGCCAAAAATACCTCCCTTGACCCAAGGAGCCCAGGTTGGGGACAGTCACTTAGCTCTCACTGGGGAGGGCAGATGCCACATGGGGGAGAGAGCTTCCCCATGTCTCCTCTCTCAGCTGGAGGAGAAGGTACCCAGAACTGCCCTCGGTTTGCATAGAAAGACCACACCCAGGTTATAAATAAATCCACCCATGTTTCTTCTAATACTTGTGTAGTTTTATTTTTTACATTTAGATTTCTGATCCATTTGGAGTTTGTCCTGGTGCATGGTAAGAGGTATGGGTCCAATTTTCTAATAGGCAAGATGTCCTCACAGAATAGGGTAGGGTGGCTTGGGGGGAAATGAGCAATGATCATTATGGTCTGGGCCACTAGGTGTCATTTCTCCAGGTTCATTTCTGTGGGATTATAGGAGGAAATGCTGTAAGTCTTCAGAAGGAAATGGAAATGACTCTTTAGGTGTAATTGGCCAGGAGGAAGCCTTAGTAGGACGTTCCCCACCATCCATGCAATCTTGATTTCTGGAGGCAGGTTCTGTGCTTCTTTCCCTGCGTCAGAAAATATCATTTCCCTATTTTCCACTAGGAGGCCAATAGGGGCCAAGTGTGTGTGCACAAAGATTGCCTTTGCAGTGAGTGTCTCCAGGCCCTGGGGAAAGGCAATGGCAGAGAGAAGTCAAAGAGAAGTCAAAATGGCATTGCCCTGAAGTGTGCTTCTTAGGAAGCCTAGGCCTGGGAGTTACAAGACCTTGGTTCCTGTCCCGGTGGCTGCTGCCAACTGACACTGTTATTGCAGGCATGCCACTTAGCATTCTATTCCTCAGTTTCCTCCTCTGTAAAGTGGGACAACAATGCCTTCCTTAACCATGTGCCAAAGATATTAATGGGAAAAAATGATATACGTGTGCTGCAATGTAAAAGAAACAGTGTGCAAATATGTTCTTACCATTATTATGATTACATTTTGTTGTATATGTAATATATCTCTCTGAAAGATATAATAGTCATAAGAACTTGTATTGATAGGCTGACTTGATGTTTATAGCATGATTTTTCCATGTATTCTGTCTTTGTGGAAGGGATACAGCCTCAGTGAGAAAATGGACTAGGTTAAAAGTGATTGCTAAAGTAGACACCTCAGGAGAGGGTCTACAATGAGCTTTCCTAGGGTCACCAAACCCCCTGAAGTTGGGTGCCTTTTTCATACCTGTGTCAGTTTGCTAAAGGGGTTCATAGATCAAAAGCAGTTGAGAACCTCAGCCTTGAAAAAAAGGAGCCAAGCAGGCCCCAGAGCCCCTCCTCATTTGGCTTCTGGAAGGACTGAGCTGTTTCTAGTCCCTCCCCAATAACCAGGAAGGGTCTTACAGCTACTGGTCTCACTTTTTGCTGTAGCTGGTCAGGAGGGAAGAGAAAAAAGGTTCAGGAAGAGCCTGTATGTCTAGAAACTAAGATGAAACTCTAAGTTAGCATGGCTCCAATGGCAGCTTAGCAAACGGGTCAGAAAATGATGTGGTTTTGCAAGACTCTTTTCGTCATGCCACAGTTGTCTTCTTTCTGTTCCTCAAATGTGCCAAGGCCTTTCCTACCTTGGGGCCTTTTGCAGAAGCTATCTTATTTCCCTAGAATGTTCTCACCTGGGCTGTTCCCTTGACTGGCCCCTTCTCATTCAGGTCTCAGCTTAGATCTCATTCATGTCATTTCTTTACAAAAGTCCTCCCTAATCACACAATCCCCCAGCCCAAATGATCTTTCAAGAGCACTTACCACCATGGGCAATCTTTTTTTGTTGTTCTGTTTATTTTCTTGTTTGCACAGCCACCTCTCACCCAACAGAATGAAAACATCCTTTGGGCAGTGAGCACGATGTTATTCCCAGAGTCTACACCAGTATCCGACACTACATAAGTGCTTGACACATGCTTATTGAATGGACACATGTCCAGTGGTCCCACTTGATCTGCAGTTCCGCTTTCTGTAGTTTCCAGTTACCCTTGCTCAACCATGGTCGAAAAATATTAAATAGAAAATTTCAGAAGAAAACAATTCCTAAGTTCTAAGTCGTGCATCTTTCTGAGTGGTGTGATGAACTCTTGCTCTGTTCTGTTCCCTGCTGCCTGGGACGTAAATCCTCCTTTTGTCCAGCATCTCCATGCTGTAGACTCTACCTGTCCTTTGGTCACTTAGTAGCCTTCTCAGTTATCAGATCAACTGTCGAGGTTTTGCAGTGCTTGTAAGTGACCCTTATTTTACTTAATAATGCCCCCAAAGCACAGGAGTAGTGATGTTGGCATATTGTTCTTATTATTCTATTTTATTATTATTGTTGTTAATTATGCATAATTTATAAATTAAACTTTATCATAGGTATGTACGCAGAGAAAAAAAAACATCCGCAGCGTCAGGCGTCCACAGATAAGGGGGGACCGCTGTAACATAAAAGACACTGTGTTCTTGTTAGAAAGCACTGCATCTGCACCTTTGACGCTTCTCTTTTCCTGGGTGCCAACATCTGAGTTGTCATCAAGCATGTTCTGCTCTGGAAATGTCTCATACCTGTCCTTCTGTCCCCTTGTACTCCCCACCTTCCCATGGCTGCTGCTCGGAGACCTGGTGGTAACAGACCTGTACCATTCTCGGGGCTGAATCAAAGTGTCTTCCCCACAGTTACCCAAGGCTCCGCTTTCCCAGCCAGCAGGCCTGGCTCCCTCAGTGGTGGCGCCCAAGCATGGCGGTCTAGGCAGTTCCTTGGTAATCCCTTGAGAAGACGTGATCGTGAGATTCTTGGGGCTTCTGAAGGCAGCAGGGCTGGGCGAGGTGGGAGGAGGGGTGGGCGGAAACAGCAGAGAGAGCTTTCAAAGGACGGCTCAGGAGCAGGCTGAAAGGGGTCCCATGGAGCAGATCAGGGTCCTCGACAGCTCCTGGGGCGCCTTGGGCAAAGGATGCTGGTGCTGGCCTGCCACAGATCAGTCAAAACTCCAGAGCTGCTCGCAGGCAGCGAGATCACCTTTCCCTGCCTGTCGCAGCTGTGGAAAACCATCCCAGAATGAGCTGGTGGGCTATATCGTAACTTAAGAGGGAAGGGGAGAAAGCAAACCCAGTGTGACAGACGGAACATCTTGGCTTTGGTGAGGGAGCATATACCACCCACAGTTGATGATGTGGCCTTCTCTTTCCCCAAAAGCTGTGGCCAGGTGTGGCTGGGCAGGGGGTAGCAAGCAACTGCTCCTACCTTGGAGGAATCTACATTAAAACTGAAGTGGAAAAACTTGATGTAGGTTGTTCAGGTAACAACGTGTAGAGACCTTTCTTATGAAAGACACCATATTTCCTGTAAGTCATTATCATTAAGAATATTTATTTATTTCTAATTCCAAATGTCTAAATTCATCTCCCCTCTAGAGATCATTTCATCTTGTACTGTGTGCAATCTCAGCAGAAAAATGCTTTCCCCGAATGTGTCAGTTCTATTTTTAAAAAGGTTCAGTGACCTATTTCCGTAATTCTCAAGACACTGAAAAAAAAAGCAGAGTCTATTTAGGCTCAGCTGTGTCACCGAAAAGTTACCCTGCCAGGTGTTGCTAGAGAGGTGCCATCTTGCTCTGCAGTAGAGCAGCAGAAGTAAGAGGAGAGTTGTCAGGGTGAGATGAGGAGCACAGAAACACACACAAGTACAACATGTTCCTCCAGTCTTGAACATTGTCATGCTGACTACACTCCAACTTCAGCGAAACTTGACATTAGGAGATTGCTGGACAAATCAACTATTTCCTGGACAAAGAACTTGGAAAGACAATTTACAAAAGAGGAACTACAACTCATCGACTAAGACGTGGAAAAATGTTTTCCCGTAGTAATCCAGGAGATGAAAATTATAACAACGCCACTTTTCAAAACCACCGTATGGCGTGAGAAGTCAGAAGAGCGACTACCCTTAGGTGGGGCGTAGGGGAAAGGGGCCGTGGCAGTGCTTCCTGGGGGCTGGTAATGTTCTGTTTCTTGATCTGGGTGCTGGTTACTCAGAGGTGTCCACTTTATGAAAATCTACTTATGATTTGTGTACTCTTCAGAAGGTATGATAAACCTTACTATAAAGTTTACATAAAAAGAAACAAGCTCACTAAGTTAGCAAAAAAAAAAATTTTTTTTTTTTTTTTAGTGATAATAACCAGTATGATTGAAGCTATCATGAAGTTAAAATTTTCACATATTGCTAATCGCAGTGTACATTAATATAGTCCTCTTTGGGGAGCAATTCGACAATATGAATTTTAAATCCTAGGAAGCATTAATATTTGTTAACTCAGTGATATTACTTCTGAGACTCTGTCTTAAGAAATAACCCTAAAAGGTTTATATGCACATATGCACTGTAATATCATTTATAATAACAAAAAATGTATAATAGCAAAATATTGAAAGCAATGTAAATGTTCAACTATAGGGCAATGGTTAAGCAAACCTTGATAAATTCAGATGATAACATTTTATGTACTCTTTACAGTAAACTAAAGTGAGGGATGGCTGGTTAGCTCACTTGGTTACAGTGTGGTGTTGATAAGGTCAAGGGTTGGGATCCCCTTACTGGCCAGCTGCAAAAAAAAAAAAAAGAGTAATGACAGAAGGAAACATAATATAGTAAGTAGGAAAAGCAGGATATAAAATTGTAGACACAATTACAGCTACATTAAAAAAAAAAAAAAAAAAAAAGGGAACAACCCTATGTAGAGAAAATCACCAGAAAGTAAATAAGTGAGTAATGATTAAGTTTGGATAATAGGACTATGGGTGATAGATTTTCTTTAATTTACTTTCCACTGTTTTCCACATTTTATTTAATGAGCCTGTATTTCCCTGGTGAAGGAGGGACTGTTGAGAGTCAGCCACGTGCCTTCCACTCTGTCTCAGAATGCACTGCCCTCTGGGTCTCTCAGGCCCCCAGCACCCTGGGCAGTCTATGCTTTGATGCCTAATGTCACCATTCCAGGCTGAATGGAGCTGGCACATTTAGGAACAAACTGACTGTCTGGCTTCCTTCTTTCTGCAGTGCTGACTGAAAACTGTCCCCTCTGAGGGGCACACTGAAGAAAGTGTAGGGAGTTTAGAATGGAGCTTTGCGTTCTACGGTTTGTAGAGAAAGACTTGCTTGGAAAGTCATGTGCCAGGTGACCAGGTAACTGCAGTGCCCAGTTTATTCATTCATCCTCTCGGTCTGCTGGCTCTTCCAGTTCAAGGAGAAAAGTTGGACTCTGCTTCCCTTTCTAGACATCACTTTCTCTCTCCTTTCCTTCCAGCCAAGAAGTCAAGTTTTTATAAACTTCAAAATCCATCTTCTGCCCCACCTGCATTCCACTGCCCTGACCCATTCTCAGCAGGGCCACCGATCCTGGGCTGCTCTGGCCCATAGGGTACTTGGTGGGGAGGCAGCCTCAACAGTGGTGTGCAGTGTAGGGAGAGGGATGCTGGCGAGACTTTCTCCCTCATTCTCTCTCTAGTCTAGGTGTCTTCGTGAGCTCCCATGGCCCTGGTGGAGCCCTGCTGATTCACCTTCAGTTTGCCAAATGGATCTTCAACGCCGTCTTGGCAGCCGTCACAGGTTGGCTCCATCCCCTCCTTCCAGCATCCCTAAAGTATCCAGGGCCCAACCCGCTCCAGGTCTCTTCTTCCTTCTCTAGTTGCTTCTCCTCCAGGGACTCTCCTAAAATGTTGAGCATTCCTTCAGGAGTCATCCCTTCTGTCTGTCTGCTATAACCTTAACCTCCATTTCCAAGGCGTCAGTTACTTCCAATTTCCTCCCATCTCCCAAATGGAGTGGTTCAGAGTAGATGGGGTGCTACCACCTACATGTGCATGTGACCTTGGCAAGCTCCCTCACCTCCCTGCAGCTCAATATCACCTGTAATGTGCAGATGATGGCAGTACCTACCCCATAGGGTTGTTGAGAGGAAAAAGTATTTAGTGCAGCGGCTAGCCCTTCGTGAGTCTGCAATATGTGTTAGTCACTTTTAATGTAATGATTATGAGTCAGCCTAGATCTCTTCTCATCCTCACACCCATACATCCAAAAGTCCCCTGGACATCTCCACTTGGGGGTCTGTATTGGTGTGGGAAAAACATGCTATCTTTAATCTCTCTCAGTAACAATCACAATCATCACAGAAGACCAACTTCTGTAACCAAATGTGTAGGGACTTCTCCCCACCAGCAAGAAAGCCAGCAGTTCTTCAGCGGACACCAGTGGGGTGTCCTCCAATTCAATTTAACTTCAGCACTATCTACCTGGAGATAGTGTCAGGTTGCACACGGTGAGGGCTCAGTCCCAAGACTGGGAGGGACTCAGTCCCCCAAGAACTGAGAAGTTCCAGGCCTCTGGAACTTCTGACCATCCTGCTATAAATCAGGGTTCCAATAAAAGAGGAAAAAAGAAATCAGAATTCCCACAACCCCTTCCCTGGGTTTGATTAGTTTGCTTGAGTGGCTCACAGAACTCTGGGAAACACGTACTTAACGTTTACTGGTTTGTTGTAAAGGGTATTACAAAGGACACAGATGAAGAGATGTGTGGAGTGAGATATGGGGGAGGGGCATGGAGCTTCCACGCCCTTCCCAGGTGCGCCACCCTCCGGGAACCTCCACGTGTTCGGCTATGGGGAAGCTCTCCAAACCAAGGCCTCTTGGCTTTTTATGGAGGCTTCACTACACAGGCAGGATTGATTACATCATTGGCCACTGGTGATCAACTTCACCTTTAGTCCCTCTCTCCTCCTTGGAGGTTGGTGGTGGGGAGGTGGGAGTGAAAGTCCTGCCTTGGTCTTTCCTATGACCAGCTCCATCCTAAAGCTACCTAGGGGCTGCCAGTTACCATCAGCAGATGAAGTGACCCATCACTTTGGAGATTCTTAGGATTTTAGGAGTTCTATGTCAAGAGTTGGGGATAAAGACCAAATATACATTTTCACAATATCACAGGATCCTCCAGAAGCCTTGGAGTTTATGTGTCCCAAACCAAACTTATCTTTCCTCTCCCTTCAATTATGTCTTTGCAGAATGGCCCCATCAGCCACCTAGACTCTTAAAGTCACCCTGATATTCTTTCTGCAAAACACCTGAGTTTTCACTAAATCCTGTCAATTCTGTCTCCTAAATATCTCTTTAGAATAAACTGTCCTCTCCACCCTGGCTGCTGCAGGCTTGGTTCTGAGGGCCCCGTTATCACCAGGACTACAAACTTGCCAAGGTCCTACTAAAACATTTGAAGTCCTGGGGGATGGGGTGAGGGAGGGGAAACCCTGGTTCCAAAATATAAGAAGAAAAGTGCAAAATTAAAATGAACAAATATTTATTTCACTGGCTACAAAATGTAAAACATGTCAGCTCCCTTAATAAACTTTTGATTTCATAAAAATTTCATCACATTTGAGAGCAATTTGTAGTTTAGATTTCTCATATACAAAAGTTTTTCACTTTTATTTTTTTTTTTGGCAGCTGGCCAGTGCAGGGACCATTGTCTAACCAACTGAGCTAACCGGCCAGCCCTTGACTATTCATTTGAGAGAAATCATAGCCAGAATATATCAAATTAGGTTTTTCTGTAGCCAAATAATTTTACAAAGCAAAGTTATTAGAGATCTCTCGGCAACAGCAGTATAATCATGTGCCATGTGGTATAATCCTGCATTTAATGCCTATTCCCAGGTGGGGCAGGGTCTCCTCGAGTAAGAGAGCCTGGAGCCTGGAAGTCTTGCCAAGCCAGTCTTATTTCTTTCCTAAGGCAATAAGCAACTGATTGAGTCCTCTCATCCCACCCATGAAGTGCTCCAAAATGAAAATGTACTCAGGTCCAGTCTGGTCTTGCTAACATCTTGCCAGTGCTCCTAAGTCTTCTTAAGAGGAGTCTCAGGGCTGGCCAGTTAGTTCACTTGGTTAGAGCAGGTACTGGTAACGCCAAAGTCAGGAGTTTGGATCCCCTTACCAGCCAGCCGCCAAAAAAAAAAAAAAAAAAAAAGAGTGTCCCAAGTCCCTGGGCTAGGTAGGTCCTTTTGCTGCACTCGCCTAAGTCCCAAGCTTCCTTTTGTCTGACCACTTTTGACTTGTAATTATCTGCCTCTGTCTGTTGCCCTCGGATATCCCCGAGGGTAGGGACCACATCGTAGAGATCTTTGTTAACACTGCAGACATTCCAGAGTGTTGGTGGCTAAAGGACGCAACAATGGATGGGAAGGAGGGGTGACGATGTGCAGGCGTCAGGAGGAGGAGGAGAGGGTGGGGTGGGGTGAGGTCAGCGAGGCAGATACGGATCGAGTGGGCTGAGGCCTCTAGTGGGTGCTCGGTACACAGCGGATATACCGGTCCGGGACTCAGGCCAGGGGCTGGCACGCAGGAATGGGGGTGGAGGCCGCTAACATAAATGGGCGGTGGTTGAGGTCACGGCCGTGGCTGTGAAGAGGCCACGTCGGAAGTGCGGGCAGAAAGTGGAGACAGGGAGCAGGGCCGTGAGCAGCAGGAAGAGGGAAAGCTGGCCGCGGGCGCATGACCCCCCAGCTCCCCGTGGTGCCAGCTGCGCAGCGCAGGGCCCGGGCCCGCCCCAGTCACGCAGGTGGGACGGGGAGCAGCGGCTCAGCTCGGACTCCGCCGTCAGGCTGGAAGAGCGTCCCAGGAGACGCTGTCAGAGAGCTCTGACGAGGTGTCCCCGGGAGGCCAAGCCAAGCTCAGGGGAACTGGTGAGTCCGTCAAAGGTGAGGGAGGGGACAGGGAGGGGCTGTTTTATGGGCAAAGGGGTGTTTTCCATTTCACAAGTGTATTCAGTATTTTTGCCCACATCAAGAAACAATTGCCAGTTAGTATTTTTATAATTTTGATGTCTTTTAAAAATCGCGTTTGAACGTAGCAATAAAAACCCAAGCATTTCTCTGTTACCCTTCTAACTCCTCTTTATTTCTATAACAAACACTGGAGGACTTTCCGTTCAGTATTCGACTGCATGGGTTTTCCTATAGTTTCTTCGTCCATGGACGCTCATGTCCACAGAGCCCTGCTCCACCCCTCCCGAGGACTGGGCAATGCTGCCTGGGCCTTTGCTCCAGGTGCTCCCTCCACCTGGAACTCTCATCCCCCAGGTACCTGCTTGGCTTTCCCCACCTTACTGGAGTCTTACACCGCCTCAGTGGACTTACCCAGACCATCCTTATTAATACTGCAACTGGCCCCTGCCCTGAATTGCTGAGCTCTAGTTTGTCCCTTTTTCCATAGCGACTGTCAGCTACTAGCTAAGTCATTATATTATATAAGGCAGTATATTTAGTGTTCACTCTCAGATTCCCTCTGACTACTACAGTGCAAGCTCCTTGAAGGCAGGTATCTTCATCTGTTCTATTCTCTGACGTATCCCAGATTCCTAGAGCAATTCTGGGCAGTTAGTAGGCTCTCGATTCATATTTTTTGTATGGCTGCTTTTCACCTGATCAATTCATATTTTGGGAATAAATGAAAGGAGTTATCTCAGTGGGCTGTGACTCCTTCATTAAACAGGAAGGGCTTCAGTCAACCTTTGGAAGATGGGTAGGTTTTCCACACAAGAGAGAAACAAGGAAGGCGTTTCAGGTAGGGGAGTGACGTGAGCAAATGCTTGAAGACAGGAACAGTGAACGGACTGATTTGGCAGTGCCCGGGATGTGGGCATCGAATACCAGGATGGTGAGTGGGGATTTTCTTTTGTAGACAGTGGGAGGGTTGGGGTGGGGGCTACTGAAGGATTTTGGGCAGGGAATGGACTCAATGAGGGTGAGATTTTAGAAGGTAATCTGGAGGTGGGGTGCCCGCTGGGAGGGAGTGGCCCCTTCCACTCGATCCCCGCCCCCTGCCTCCCCATCCTTGTGAGCACTCCAAATCAGTCTGGGGCTTTTCTGTGCCCCCACTTTCTCTGCGCTCTCACTGCTCCAACTTAAGCCAGAATCAGAATCTGAAGGGGTGTGGCCCATCTGAGATCTGGAGGGAGGAGGCTTAGGGTCTGCCCATTCTCCTTTCTCTAGGTGAAGTCAGAGGAGGCATTATTCGTGGCCTCTGGTTAGAAATGGCATTTGGCACTTGGAATTCTTCCTCTTGCTTCTCCCTCTTCAGATTTGTCCAGTGGCAACACTGAGATTCCAAAGGAGTAAAAGGCACAAAGACCTTTGCCTGCTACATCAAGAATGTGGACAAATTTAGAACTGGAGCCTTGTGTAACAATTACAAGTCAAACTCCGAGAGGGGTAACCAGCCCATTAGCGCAGGAACCTGGAAACTGACTTTTCTGCCAAACACACACACACGCACACACACACACACACACGTGTGCACACTCTCACATACACACATTCATTGGGCCCTTGAAAGATCAAGGCCAACTGCAAAGCACCCATTCCCCAAGACTCCTAATTTATATTGGGAACTAGCTATAAAGCTCCCCCGGCCCCCAATCTTCCCTTGCAATGATAAAGAGCATGTCACATCACACTAAATGTGACACTTAATCAAAACCCATCTTCTTTAACAAACCCTTAACCTCCAGCACACGAGAGTCACCAAGGCCAAGGGACGAGACGGGGAGCCGACTCAGGTGGCACATGCTTTGATTAAGATGATACAGATTTCCTTTTATTTCACTTTCATCAGAGTTGTAAAATTCCGAATCTGTCCCCTTTTTGATTTGACGACAGCACATTTCAATAGAGGTTGACACCAAAAAAAGACCAGGACTTGTTCTCTCTTTAACCTGGAGTAGGCAATAATTTCTCTGAATCCTCTTCAGTAATGATCGTCAAAGCTTCTGATCTTCCCGTAAGCAAGTTTTGCAGGGAACACGGTTAAACTGAAGCAAAAACCTGGCTGGCATCTGGTCCCTTTCTTAAGTGGTATCTAAATACCCTTAATCTACAGGCCCTGGAAAAGACCTCCCCTTCTCTGCCTCCTTCCTTGGTCTTTTTTTCTGACACTTAAATCCTCAAGTGAATTCTTTTGCCAGATTTCTGGGGCAGGAAATTTACTTCCCTGCCACACAGTTCTTTAGGCCTTCTGGGGACTCCAGCGGTAATCCATTTCTATCTCATGGGCCATGGTTTTTCTCATGATCCATTTAGGATTTCTTTTAATGTATATTATTAAATCATCAGCTAAACTAGAAAATTTACTATAGATTCATTGAATTCTGATTATGGATGAAGTATGTGTTATTAGAGAGAAGATTTATTTCTGCTTTCAAAAACTTTCAGTCTTGAAGTAAAATGCAATAACGGTAACACAAGGTAGAATGGAACAAGTGGCTGCAAGAATTCCAAAGCGTAGGCGGTTCACACATTCAGTAGGTACTAAGCATTCGTGCAGGCCAGACCCTGTCCTGCGCACTGGGATACAGCAGTGTACAAAATGGACAACATCCCTGCCTGCAAGGCACTTATGTTCTAGGTGGGACTGGTCAATTTTCAGCTTTTTACAACCCACACTTTCAGACTTCATGCTGTACATTGACCTTCAATCACCTTTCGTGGACTGAATTTGGACTTTGGAGAACCACTGACAAGCAAAATGTCTGAGTTATTGAGTGACCGCACTCCAGTGAGACTCCAGCTCAGTCTGTGCAGTGTCAGCCCTCTTGTCTGTTTTGTGGTGACCGTGCCCTTATAGTTCAGTTGGTTAGAACACAATGTTATAACACCAAGGTCAAGAGTTCAGATCCGCGTACCGCCAGCTGCCAAAAAAAGAAAAAGAGCAAAAATTTAAAATATGAGAGTGTGGATGCTTTTGGCAAGACTCACAATTCTCATTAACATCTTATAATTAAGACAAAGATGGAAACCATTAGAAAGGAGAAAAAGCAAATTAAGAGAACCCACTTAAAGTATGATAGGGACATCATATATCGAGTCGGACAGATAAAGTATAATTAGGATTTTTTAAAATTTTTTTATTTTTTAATTTATTTTTTATTATTTATTTTTTTTTTTTTTAGAAGATGACCGCTAAGGGGATCTTAACCCTTGACTTGGTGTTGTCAGCACCACGCTCACCCAGTGAGCTAACCAGCCATCCCTATATAGGGATCTGCACCTGTGTCCTTGGTGTTCTCAGCACCACACTCTACCGAGTGAGCCACGGGCTGGCCCCTATAATTAGGATTTTTTAAATTTAGTTTTTGTTTCTGTGAGAACAGTTTTTTCTTCTTAACGTGTTGGCCATTGCTCAGGCAGGTTTTTGTCAATATCGTCCTCTAGATACCTCCTCCACACATATCGTCTTCCTTTCCACACTGAAGGGGTGGGTGCCGTGGTCGGTACTTAGAAAGGACACAGGCATGGCCCAGACCTTCAGGCACTTACTTTTTACTCACAGACATACAGGAAAATAGAATGCCCAGCATATTTCAGTGCAGAAGGAAAAAACCTGTTTCCCAGAAAAGCCTACATTATAGGCCAGAAAGAGGAGACAAGAAAATTGCAAAGAAGCTCATTCTTCTCAAGACCAGGTTAAGGCTAAAGATTGTAGACCAACCTAGAATGGGAAGATGGAAGTTGGTTCCAAGGGCCAGGGCCAGGAAGAGAATGTGTGTACCTGCTTTCACTCTTCTGACAAGAGGCCTTCTCCATCACTCCTGAAGGACAGTGTTTATCCTGCCCTTGTCTGTACCCAGTGTCTAGCAAGAGGACTGGCATAGCATTATTGCTGAATACAGGTCTGTTGAATGAGTCAGTGCAGGATGACAGCCAGCACATTTATGGGACAGTATATAAACTTTGGGCGGCGAGGGCAGCAGGAGCAATCCAGAGCTGTAATAACAGGAACTTAGTCGTCACTCAGTGGTATATGGTCTGTGTCCTACTTTCCCTTGTGCAGGCCTCTCAGCTGCTCATGCAGCAATGCAACCTGCACAGGAACAAAGTGTGGCCCTAAAGGCCAGCGAAAGCTGGGGTGCACAAGGCCACACAAGGCCACAAGGCCACGTTTGTTCTGGGAGAAGCTCCCTTGCCCTCTTGCCAGGCAGAGGGGCTGAGGCTGCTACTACAACCCCTGGTCAAAGCTCGCAGGAGTCAGCTTTGACCAGCCCCCAGCTTGTCACCTCCCGAATGCACCCGAGAGCTGGCCCTGGGAGGACTAAAAACCTAAGTACAGAATTCGGTTACCACTGGGGTGCATAGACAGGCATGTGTTTGGTTCTCCTCTATGACTTTTTGTGATAAAATTGTCTATATTTTAAACTCTTTATTATAAAAAATGTTCAACATATATAAAGTGGAAGGAATAGTATAAAGAATCCCATATCCTTGTCATGTAGCTTTAACTATTAACACCCTGGTGTATTTGCTTCATCTTTTGTTTCCCCTCAAGTATTCAAAAACAAATCCCAGACATTGTAGTTCTCCCCTAAATATTTCAATGTACACCTTTTAAAAAATAAGGATGGGTGCTGGCTGGATAGCTCAGTTGATTAGAGCATGGTGCTGATAACACCAAGTTCCAGGATTCAATCCCTGTACCAGCCAGCCATTCAAAAAAAAAATAATAAGGATATTTTCTTGTCTAACCACAATACTATTATTACACATACCAAAATTAACAATAGTTCTTTAATATTTTCTAACACACAGTCCAAATTCAAATTTTCCTGATTATTCCAAAATACCTTCTTATAGTTGGTTTGTCTGAGTCAGGATCCAAACAAGGTCCGCACATTGCATTTGGTTGTTACATGTCTTCAGTTTCTTTAATTGAGGATCATTTTGAAGTATTAACCATGGGTTGCTCTCCCTCCCCATCCCTCTGTCTTAGGCTTCAGTGAATTTCTGCAAGTGTACTCCAAGGCCCCTGCCTAACAGTCCAAGTGGCCAGACCAGA
The DNA here is from genome assembly GCF_027409185.1 of Cynocephalus volans. Classification (NCBI taxonomy): domain Eukaryota; kingdom Metazoa; phylum Chordata; class Mammalia; order Dermoptera; family Cynocephalidae; genus Cynocephalus; species Cynocephalus volans. The sequence goes on along the minus strand of NC_084460.1, from coordinate 241,596,482 downwards.
GTGAACAGGCTCTGAAGGAAGGAGCCTTGGCATGCAACCAGAAACTCATAAATTTTCAAAATTCCAGGCAAGACATCCTGAGATATTGAAAAATGTATGATGTAGCTTCTGTCCCCTGCCGCAGACAAGATAATGCTCCCACCAGGCTGGAGAAGGGACAGAGTAGAGGGACCGCAAGATAGACCACAGGACAGATGGAGGGAGAGAAATCACATCCCACACACCTTGAGCCCAGGCAAGTGGGCTGCACTTGAGCAAGTGCACTCACGGCTCATGGTGAGAAGCCAGGCAGTCACCCTCCTCAGGGCCTTCTGGTGAGTTTTGCCCTTTGATGGCCTCCTTTTATTTGTCCAGTGGGAGGAATGCCCACCTCTACCTGGAGAATGTTGCAGTCAAAGGCCCACAGCACTGGGAAGTCCCCTTCACGGGGCTGGGGCCCTGGCTACCTAGAGCATAGATGGTGCTTGGAAGGAAGCCTGTCCCACACACCCCTGACCCTGGCCAGCACTGTACTGCGATCGTGAGCGCAGCTGGGCCGGGTTTGCGGTGTGCTCCCACGCTCCCTCTGAGAGTTCAGCCATGGGCTGTGCTGGTTTCCCCATGTTAGAAACTTAGGTCAAAAGAATAGCTGTTCTTACATGAGAGGATGGAGTGCCCGGAGCCTGAGCTTTTTTCCCTGTACTGTATTCCAGATTACAGCGTGCCCCTGGGCCTCTTGGACCAGAACTAAATGCGTTGGTGAGCCCCAGAGGAGCGGCCTCCATGGACCTGGAGGCAGAGTGGGCAGGGAGAGCCAACACGCCCAAGACAGCTGTGCCCTTGGCCTCAGCCATCCAGAGCCTGGCCAGCGTGGCCATTTGTATCTGTGTGAAAACTTGCTCCTGAGGAGCATGTTCGGGGGGACATTCTTCCTTGATGACCCGGTAAGTGCTCTTTGGGCTTTCGTCCTCTCTTTCTTGGCTTCGATGGCAGCGGCACTGGGAAGGCCTCCTGTGGGACCCCAGAGGTTCTGACTGTACCGTGGTGGGGGGGAGTTTGGGCAGAGGCTGCTCTGCAGGCCTCCACGTGGAGCACGCAGATCTTGGCAGCTGGCGATCTGGCCTGCATCTGATCAATTTTATCTGCAAAGTATTCAGAAAATTTCTTCTCCAAAGAACATGTTGACCCTCTGAAGGAGGGAATGCAGTGTGGGTCGCCTGTTTGAAGACGGCCTCTGTTTTGATGAGGCTTGGGCTGAGACCCACGATAAGCTTCAGAACACCAGCCAAGCGGGTGGGGAAAACCCACTCTGGTGAGACGCTGCATCTTCCCTGGCCTTCCATTTTAAGTGTTTACCAATTGTGAAAGCAAATCCAGCTGTTGGGAGGAATTGCTTCCAGATGACATTATGGGAAAGGAAAACACACTTTATAAAAAGGCTGCGGAATAAAAAACAGAACATGTACGCTCTGTGGGCCAGGATTTCATACGGACTATTTCCTGATATTGTGCAATAAGCCAGCTCCTGGGGTAAGGAATAGGAACGGTGCAAACGCTCCCCCTGCTAGAGTCAGGAGACCAGCGCTGCGACTGGACTCGGCAGAACTTGGGGAAAATCACTTGACCTCGCTGGGCCACCATATTTTTTCCTTCTCAAAAACTCCTTCCCACCCTCATTGGGGATCCCTGTGAAAGCCTCAGAAAAGGTCTTCTGTGTGCTGTATTACTTGGGTAAGAGGAATTATGAGAAAGCAAGGACATTTTGCTTTTGAAAATGGGATGTGTTTCTCAGCCCCCCCAGCGCAGAATTTGCTGTGTTGGCTTTCTCAACGATTTTAGAAGCTCTTTAACGAGCTGGAATTAAAGTGTCCCTTTACTAATTTGGTTTTACAGGTCACTGGATAAACCTACTTAGAGAGGTTTGGAAGAGGATTAGGACATTTACGTCTTTTCCAAGTTGACTTTGCAGGCAGGGTCGTGAGCAGCTGGAGACTCCCTGGCTAGGGGCCAGAGCTCTTATGAGCTGCACGTTTTTAAAGGCCTGGTGAGCACACTGTAGCTCTATTATCCAAGAAGCAGAGAGTTTGCAGGGAAATTAAAATGTAAATGTTTAAAAGCAGGGCACACATTCCCAGGTTTGTCTGCCCAGAGAGAAGCCAGAAAGCCTAGCAGCCTAGTTCCCCAGAGCAAGGGAAACAGCCCAAGCTATTGAGTGACTTTCTCTGCCCAGCCTCCAGCAGCTGTCTTAACCTCTGTAGGGGTGCAGTGGACTTGGATAGTTGGCAAATAGGCTTAAACACAGGAAATCTCCCTAGACGGCCCTGTAGCCACTAGCCACAGGTGGCTATGTATACTAAAATTTAAAATTCTGTCTTTCAGTCTCACCAGCCACATTTCAAGTGCCACATGCAACTAGTGATACCATACTGTATGAGACAGAACAGACAAAATGAGCATTCACTCATTTATTTAACAAATATTTATGGAATGCCACAGCAGTGAGTGAACAAAGCATACACAGTCTCTGCCCTTGTGAAGTTTATGTTTTAAAGGGGAAGATAAACAGTAAGCAGTAAACATAATGAGTAAGGAACTTTTCTATCTGTTGTAGTCTCAGCTGGAAACCGATGAGTAACTGAGAAGAGTTTAATAAAGGGAGAGTTTACCAAGATGTGGCAGAGTCCAGGGAAACCAGCAACGCTTGGTGCAGTACCCAAGCGCTCCCCACTGCGGGGAGCCATTACTGTTGCTGGACCTGAAGGGGCAAGAGCAGGGGGCAATTCCCAGGACCCAGCGAGAGGAGCTGTAGGCAGGGACCACTGATAGGAGCTGTGGCTTCTGCTGGAGATGTGGCCAGCTCAGCAAGAGGCAAGCTGACTCTGGGCCCACTCCCCTCCCTTCACAGAGCTCTCACTGTGCCTGGCACTGGCCCGCCCAGAGAAGCCAAGTAGGGGGAGAAGAGAGGAGAGTGAGTCTGGAGGGGCAGACAGAAGGCACCTCTGAGAAGGCAGGAGGTGCTAGCAGGAGAGCAGCGCAGGGGAAGAGGGAAGGAGTCTGGGCAGAGGTGTCACGGGGAGGGCAGCCAAGGAAAAAAAAACTGTCTGGAGCATAGGGTCCTTTTATTTGCCAAGCCACCACCCCTGCTTCTTCTGTTTCCCTGCACCCCTTGTGTCCCCTTCCCCCTGTCTTTCCATCATCTCCATGGCTCTTCCTTAGCCACACGTCACATTCTCTCTCTCTGGGCACCCTCACAAGTCCCAACCAGAGCAGCTCTGCTGAACCATAGCGAGTCTCTGTGCTCTGCTTACCTTAGAAACAGGTGGGGCAGCTTTTTATTTTTATTTTAAATACACTATTTTTTAGAACCATTTTAATTTTACAGAAAGATTGAGAAGATAGCACAGGGAGTTTGCATATACCCTACACCCAGCTTCTCCTATTATTAATTAACATCTCACATGAGCATGGTACATTTGTTACAATTAATGAACTAATAATGATATATAGTATGATTAACTAAAGTCCATATTTCATTCTGATTTTCTTAGTTGTTGCTATCAACTGGACCTGTCTCCATGACCACTCTGCCACTTCCTAACCCTGCTACCTGTTTTCTCTAATCCCTTTACAGGCTTTCAAAAGCTAATAGAGAAAAATCTTGAAATTGTGGTGTGGGGGTCCAGTCTAATGAGAACATATGGAAACATTAGATAGTTACAAAGCAACCTACAAATGCAAGGTGTTCTCAATAGCTTCCTACCTGGTCCCTCAACTTCTGGGCACTCCCCTCAAAGCCATCATAGAGAGTTCACTCATACCCTTCATCCAGTTTCCCCTAATGTTAGTATCTCACATAAGCATGGTACAGTTATCGATACTGAGAGATGAGCATTGATACGTGACTACTAGCTAAACTACAGACTTGATTCAGATCTCACTGGTTTTTCCACTAATATCCTTTATTCTGTTCTAGAATCCAATCCAGGATACCACGTGTTTAGTCATCACATCTCCTTAGTCTTCTCTAATCTGTGACGGTTTCTCAGATTTTCCTTGTTTTTCATGACTGACACTTTTGAAGAGTATTGGTCAGGTATTTTGTAGAATGTCCTTCAATTTGAGCTTGTCTGATGTTTTCTCATGAATAGACTGGGTTATGAATTTTGGGGAAGAACAGCATGAGGGGAAGTGCCTGTCTCATGGCATCATATCAGGGGTACATGACAGATTATGGTGGGGTTTTTTTTGTTTTTTGTTTTTGGCAGCTGGCCATACGGGGATCCACACCTGTGACCTTACAGATGACGTTAACCTCGATCACTTGGTTAAGGTACTGTCTGCCAGGTTTCGCCACCATATGGTAACTAATTTTTCCCCACATACTCTATTTGTTAGAAGTAAGTCACTAAGTCCAGTACACACTCAAGGGGAAAGAAATTAAGCCCCTTCTCTGAAGAAGGGAGTACCAAAGAATTTGTGGACATAAGTTAAATCCACCATGGTAACCAATTAATATTTTTGGATAGATACTTTGAGGCTATACAAAGATCCTGTTTCTCCTTGAAGTTTCATCCATTAATTTTAGCATTCATCGGTGAATCTTGCAGCAATTATTATTATAGTGTTCGAATGGTGATTTTTCTATTTCTCTCATTCCTTCTACACTTATAATTTGGAATATTTCTGTAAAGACAGTCTCTTCTATCTATCTATTTATTTATTTATTCAATCATTTATATCAGTATGTACTGATGGATATTTATTTTATTCTTTGGGTTATAATCCAATACTATTGTTACTTTATTGCTCAAATCGTTACAGTTTTGGACATTGGGAGCGTTTTCAGGTTTGCTTCTCTGTCTTTTTGGCATGACTTTGTCCTTTTCTGTGTTTTGCTTTGTGTGTTTGTGTTTGTTTTGAGCACCACCTCACTTTCTGTCCGTTTTAAAAAGCTGCAGTCTCACCGTGTATTTTCAGCCCCAGGTGCCCCAGGCCTAGAATCTACCATTTCTCAGATGGCATCCCAGGATATTTTAAATTTCCTACTGATATGCTAGTGATTTTACTTAGGTCCTGCTACTCTGCCAGCATCAGAATCCCTTCCTTATGAGCAGCTCTCACAGTGGTAAAGAGTCTGATAGGTCCTTTGTCCCTGCCCTGGCACTTAGTAGTTATGTGACTTTGGGCAAGCTATCCTGTGTAAACCTAAGTGTTCTCTTCTGTAAGATGGGGAATAATAATCCTACTTCTCTATGGTGTAGTGTGAGGATTAAACAGGAGCATGCATGTGAAGCAGTTCACATGCCTGTCATAGGTACTTAATAAATACTTGATGATAATGAAGATGTTACTGCTTTTGATGGGGGTGATCAGTTTTAAGGGCATGGACTCTGGAGGCAGACTGCCTGTAACCTTAGTAAACCTCTTTGTGCCTCAGTCTCTCATCTGTAAAATGGGGATAATAATATCTATCTCATAGAGTTTTTGGAGGAGTAATGAGTCAATAGACACAAAGCACTCAGGGCAGGAGCTAGCACATAGGAAGTACTTATTAACTATTGGCTCTTGTTATTTTTGCTATTATTATTGTTACAGACTAAATTTCTGGCTGCTTTGGCGTTATCCTACCCTTGACTGGTAGGCTAAGCATTATGATAGAAAACTTGAACTATCTAGTTAAAAAAAAAAAAAAAGATGACATTTAAACGTAAGAGATGGCTACCATCCTACAGTTTTAATTTCAGAAGAAAGGAGGTCACCAAACTCACACTCATAACCAGTTTGATCACCACTGTGTGCTGCCAACGTTTCTCCTTGGAGGTGTGGACAATGGCCGACATGGAATTACTCAGCTCACATTCGTCTCGCGCTGATGCATGAGGCTCAAATGGCCAGCGGCTTTGGGGAAACTCTTTGTAAATCCATCAAATTTGGCCATTAAAAAATGATAACTATGATCAGCCAATGCTGAGGGACCCATTTTGTGGAAAAAAGAAATGGAAGCAACACAGTCAGTGACACAGTAATTAGGACACAGGGGAGACTGCTGACAATTTGGAGATGTTTTCTTGGAGAAAATATCAAATGACTTACAGTTTGCAGGACATTAATAGATAATGAAACTGGCAATTTGTCGCTGCAGAATGACAATTGTGGCCTTCTCCTTTGTGCACACAGAGTCAAGCATCCAAAGGCAATTCCTGCTCTGTCTTGATTGTAGGATAGTGTCACGAAAACTCCTTGCCTCCCACTGAAAACCCTAATAAGTTCTTCTTCTTAAGAATGTGGGAATTTTCTCACAGTTAGTGTGAAAATGCAGCCGAAGCTGCACTTGAGGAAGAGTGTGGAGGGGTGATGAGGTGAGGGAAGCTGCCTGGTTCAGGAGAGTACGCAGAGTTCCCGTCCCCTTTCTCTCACTCCCCTCAGACTCCCCACCGTCCCTGTCCCCACCTCGCAGTGCCCTCCTTGAAGCTGACTTGAGCTCTTTGTTTGAAAACATTTCCCCAAATGCAGTAATTTGCGAACCTTTAGGTTTTGCCTTATCTACAAACCATGCTGGTTGTTGTTTAATTTTTTTTCTCTTAAAAAACTCACTTTGAAAAGCACGAATGCCCAGTTTAGCCAACAATATCCATGGAGCCACAGGCCTCTGATGACATTGAGAAATGTCAGTTGACTTCAGCCAACTGAGGTTAATGGCTAGGTGGGTTTTCTCTATGGGGAAAAGTCCACTGTGACCCGGCTGGGAACAGGAATGGACAAGGGCCTTAAAAAAAAAAAAAACTGGCCTCTCAAGTTTTCTCCACAATATAACAATAACACTGGCCACAAGACCTGCTAACATTAAGGAATACATGTGTGTTCACTATTGACAAACATTTGAGTTCCTGATGTCCAAGAAGATGAGAGGCAAGGTGGCTGGGAAAAGTGGGGGTAGAGGTTGTTAAATGAGTCAGGATCCTGCAGGGTAGAGACAGGCAAGTAGACCTGCAAAGTCATCTCAAAGACACTGTGGTAGGGGCTCACTGTATTAGGAGGTGCCCCTAGAGTCTGTTCAAGCAATCTGGCATTCTGCAGTAAGCCAGTTGGTTTGGCTAATGCCCACAGTATGGAAGGTAGGGGTCTTTCTGGGTAAAAACTTAAACTGTCAGAGATACTGAGTCACAAACATTCAGATCCCACCAACACTAGTACAAGAACAGTAATAGTTCTCACTGGATCCTAACAAGCATGGAGGGATGCAGTGAGAAGTAAGGCTGGAGGGGGCTATGTTGGGTCAGATCATAGAGGGTTGTGTTTTCAAGGCAAAGTAGTTTCGACTTTATTCTAATAATGATGGGAAGCCCTAAAGGATTTTTTTTTTTTTTTTTTTTTTTTTGGTGGTTGTCCGGTATGGGGATCAGAACCCTTGACCTTGGTGTTATCATCAACATGCTCTAATCGAGTGAACTAACCAGCCAGCCTGCCCTAAAGGATTTTATTCTGGTGGCACTGTTCTAGCTGCATTGAGAGGATGAGTTAGACGGGTGTGAGACTAGAGCAGGAGGCCAGTGATGTTACTACTGAATACTTGGTCCATATGAGAGATGAACTAAACCAAGGGAGTTTGCGGGAGTGAAGAGGAGATGGGGATTACCTGACGTGGGGGATGTAGGAAGGAGAGAGGAGCTTATGATGTCTCCTGAGTTTCCAATGTAGATAACAGATATCATAAACAAAAACAAAAGGAGAGCAAGAGCAGGATTTGGGGTAAAGGTGATATAGTCAGTAATTCATATGAAGAATTGGGGGGATCTGTGTGATACTCTTTTGGAGATGTCTAGTCTTTGGACATATTGACCCAGGTTCAGGAGAGAGGGATGGGCTTGAGAAGCAGATCTGAGAGTCCTAGTGTCTACGTGATAATAGAAGCTGTGTGCATGGATGACCTCATCTAGGAAGATGAGAAAGAAAGCAAGGGTTAGATGTTTTTTTCCCCCCCAACATTTATTTATTTATTTTTTGGCAGCTGGCTGGTACAGAGGATCTGAACCCTTGACCTTGATAAACACCATGCTCTAATCAACTGAGGTAACCAGCCAGTCTGCATTTTTTATTATAGCAAAATTCATATAATATAAAATCCACCATTCTAACCATTTTAAAGTGTACAATTCAGTGGCATTTAGTACATTCCCAATGTTGTATCATCATCACCACTGTCTAATTCCTAAGCATTTTCTTTACCCTAACAGGAAACTGTGTACCATTAAACTTCCTATCCCTACCCCCAGTCCCTGGAAACCTCTAATCTACTTTCTGTTTTTATGGATTTGCCTATTCTGAACATTTCATATAAATTGAATGATACAATAAATGGCCTTTGTGTCTGGCTTTTTTCATTCAGCACAATGTTTTTAAGGTTCGCCCATGTTGTAGCATATATTTGCACTTCATTCCTTTCTATAGCTGAAGACTATTCCATGATATGGATATACCCCAACTTATTTATTCATTCATCAGCTGATGGACGATTGAGTTGTTGTTTCCAAGGGTTTAACTTTTCATGGAGCAAGGAAGGACAGAGAGGAGACTAAGGAAGAGGCGAAGAAAGGGAAGTCAGAGAAATAGAAGAAACACACAAAATCTAAGAGAGATAGTTTCAGAAAAGGAGGGTTTAGTAAGCAGTAGCAAATGTTTCAGAAAAATATTGAAAATTAACCATTGAGGGTTTGGCCAAAGAAAAGACATTGGTGACTTTAATAGGAGCTCTTTTCTATGGAGAGGTGAGAGCAGAAGCTGGATGGTGAATGGGAGATGTGGCTTGGGGCAGGGAAGGTAGTACTTTATAAGACATTTGACATTGAAGGGTAGGAGCGGATGATAGATAAACATGGGATAGTAAGGAGCATGTTTACCTGCTGGTAGGGAGAAGCCAGAGAAGAAGCTAGAGATTCAAGAGGTGAGAGCCAATGGAGGGATGCACATTACAATCACCTGGGAATTCCACCCAATTCAAACCAAATCCCTAGGGGTGGCATCCAGGCATCAGTGTTTTTAAAAATGTCCCCAGGTGAAAGTATTAGATAGTCAAGGCTGAGAACTCCTGAGATAAGACTTGCTGAGGTTGACCTTAGGAGGAGGGACATCTATTATGCTAAGACTAGAGGGAAAAATCGCTATAATGCAGGCAAGCTTGCGGTGAAAGCCAGCAAGTTGAGGGATTTTACATTAATTTTCCCTATGAAGCAGGCAATGCTATCTGCTGAGAGACAGGAATGGGGTAAATCTCATGCCTATTTTATACCCTGTCTGTGAAACTAGGATCATAATACTTTCTCATAGCCTGCATGTAATAGGGGCTGTATTATTTTTTCTCTCTCTTCCTCCTTTCCACACCTTTTCCTTTCTTTCCTAGAAACTGCAACAGCCCCTCCCAACAATATGAAAATGAAAATAATTTAATTTTCAGGCTTGACCAAGTAAATCAATTGCCCATTTTTTTTGTCCTTGAAGTAATCTTAGCCACTCGGAGAGCCAAGCTGGTTGGACAGTATTTGGGTCCCTCTTCAGCATGCCTTCAGCATCTTTGCTTTCAATCCCTTATAAAACAAAAGCAAAAACAAACTATAATTGGGTGACATATTTGGCAAAACAAATGCAAACTGTATTGGGCAGCAACTTAAAAACAGAATTGGCAATTACAGTGTGTAAATACAGTATGTGTGTACACCAGGATTCCTCCCCCAACCTCGACTATTCTAAGAACCAAAGGAATGGGATCATAAAACTGTATTCTGGACTGAGCAAACATGTTGGTTCCTCTTACCATTTCTATTCATTTGCTCTGGAGAATTTACAGTTTTTTGCTATTCTGGTGGAGCCAAGTTTTTTTGTTTTTTTACAGATAAATTGAGGTATGGAAGTCTGATAACTTAGTCACATGTTATTAAAATTGAAACAATAAGACCCATTCACAGAGATGTCAGCACATATTAAACCCATAATAAGTATTTTTGGAAAATTATGAAGGGTAAATATCACTCTCTTGGCATTAATGCTTCCTTTAGTGATAGTTGCTATACAGCAGTATTTCTCAATCTTCTTGAGTTCTTGCCATACTTTTGAATAGTTTTTGGTGACCCAGGTAGACGCAGGCCAGAAGTTACAAACTGGCAGCCTACAGAATGAATTCCGATAGTCCTGCAAGTGTTTTTCTAAAAGTTTGACTTAGTCGATAACATTTTTCTTTTTTCTTTTCTTTTTTTTTTTGCGGTTGTCCAGTATGGGGATCCGAACCCTTGGCCTTGGTGTTACAAGACTAGTTGACATTTAAAAATCAGGTGATTTCATGTAAAAATTCAGATTTCTGACTTCACTTGAAAAATTAGGCCATGTAGTAACCTGGCCCTGCATGCTACAATCAGAGCGTGCTCCATGCTGGCTCCCCCTTCAGACCAGGCCACCCTTGTCCAGTTCTCCACAGCCCCTACCTCTCACCTTTTTGTTACCTGTCTGGTCTCTGGAAGCGCTTGCTTTTGAGACCAGACCCCCACTCTGGGCCAAATGACAGCCCGTCATAGAGCATGGCCAATTGCATTGTCACTGCCCTTGTGTTTGTCTCCTTCCTGTTGGTACCAGGGGGCACTCAGCTCCTGGCTGAGGCTTGCCAAATCTTGTTACTGTGTCCAAGCCTGGCTGCCTGCACCACACAAAAATCCCTGGCTTGACTTGCCAAAATCTGTTACCCATGAGCATTCAGCTCCTGGCTGAGGCTCTCCCAAATCTGTTACTGAACCCAAATCTGGCTGCCTGCCCCTAAATAAACACAAACAACCCAAAAGTTCAATGGTGGTGAAAATAGAAATCAGCTTTTGTTCAGGAACACCAGTGACCTGAGGAGAGATGCTGGGCTTACCCATCTCTCTGATAAACCTGAAAGAGAAGGGCCAGGCTGAAGCCATCTCAAAGACTCAGATTTACTGAGGGGTTTGTTTTTTTTTTTAAAGATGACCGGTGAGGAGATCTTAACCCCTGACTTGGTGTTGTCAGCACCACACTCTCACAAGTGAGCTAACTGGCCATCCCTATATAGGGATCCGAACCCGTGACCTCGGTGTCAGCACCATACTCTCCCGAGTGAGCCATGGGCTGGCCCCCTACTGAGGGGTTTTTAAAGAAGGGGTAGAGGGAATGGAACGTGGGAAGTGAAAAGTAGGAGGGAGGGGGATGTGAACTATGGGAGCTCTGTGCAAGGAGCCAGGTGCAAGGTCTCTCCAAGGCTTGTCTGGTTTCTACTCCCGTCCTTTCTGTTATCTTGGGGTCCTGCTGGAGGGGTGTAATAAGCATAGCTTTACTGCTGTCTTCCTTGGTTTCCCTTCCTGGTCTGCATAGTATGTGTCTTGTAGCAAGTCTGCAGCTTCAGGCTGACTAGAAAACAACTTCACATTCATGTAAATAATGTCATCTTGCCCTATAACCAGGTTCAAACTATGAAATAACCACAGGAAAAGAGGAACGCAGAGAACTGAATGCCAAGAAAAAAAACTGTGTCCTTTTAAAATCTTCTAGAGCCCATGCGGTTTTAGGTACCAACATGGCTTCAGTCCTGCTCACTCCAGCACAGTGAGACTGAGAATTCCTTAAGGGCTGGAGGATTACTTATTTCACGCTTGTGTGCCTGTAGCCCCATCCTGGCACAAAGGCACTCAGTAAAAGTTTAATTAATGACTCTTTGAGGTTCAGTTCTTTGTAAGCATTTGGCTACAGATGAGGAAGCTGAAATTGCAGTAAAGAGCCTTGCGCCTCAGGTACAAAAGCTTAGAAATCCTGAGTGCAAGATTAATCCAACCTGCCTGTGAGGTCACGAAAAAGGGACAGGTTTGGTGTTCAAGTACATTTCTTGGCAGATCAGTCCTGAAGTGCTGATCCTATGGATCCTTCTGAGTCACAATATGCATACCAAAGGCTCTGAGGAACTCTGTGGCAAAACAATGGCAAAGAACCGGTTTTATTTGTTTTAACTGTTTCCTAATCTTCATCTATCTACCTTTTCGCTATTTTGACACCCAATCTTTGATTTCATAACATTCCCTCTTCCCAGATGTACTAAATGGCAAGCTATTTTTTAATGATGGTGAAATAAAAGTATCCTGGTTAAGACAATTTTGCAAGAATTTTGTGACAGTTCCACAGGTCCCTGGCATATTGCTAAAACAGCACTGGGAAACAGTGCTTTAACTGTGGTCTTGTTGGAAGTCAGGGTTAGGCTATCCTGCTTCTTTTTTCTCCTTTGATTAGGCCACAAATCTCTGGAGATATAATAGCTTACATTTGTATGGCATTTTATATTATCACAGACATTATCTCAGTTTCTCTTCACAACAATCCTGAGGGTAGGGATTATTATTCCATTTTACAGATGAAGAAATAGGCTTAAAGTTTCAATGACTTGCTTAAGACCCAAAGCTAGCCAGAGGTAATGCCCAGACTTAGACCACTCTTCATTCTAGATCTGATGCTCTTCCTGTACACATTATTTTCCTGAACACATTAGTTAGCTTTTTGGTCAAATCAGAACAGTGGCTGTAAATTCCTATGATTTGGGGTTGTAATTTCTCTTCTCTCAAACTAAAATACCAACTCTGCAGCTCTGCAGTGAAGCACTGAAGACCACCAGGGGCAGGTAGGTGCCTTGGGGGCACGCGCAGGGACATTGAACGCAGAACCCCTTGAAGAGCACCAGGAGACAGGCGAGCGGTCCAACCTCTTGCTCTTTCACCTACAATCTGTTCCACTCTCCACCGTGCCTCAAGGCCTGTGGGAAGAGCCACTCACGTGAAAAGCTTAATTTGCTGAAAAGGCGTCCTCCAAACCTGTTGATGAGCCTTTAACCTGCTTGGCAGTGCCGCCTGCTTAGTTTTTGGAGATTCTGAGTGTTGGGAAAACAGAATAATCAGGCCCCCTAACCTTGGGTCTTGTTGGGGGTGGTGCAGTGCATTCTTTGTAAACCAGTTGTCTGTGAGTGGAGTTAGCGTGCATGGGCAGCACCCCACCCTGGCTGGCATCTACTGCCTTGAGTGTCTGCCACATGAGGCTTCCAAGGACCTTTTGGCTGGTTACCTAGCTCCTAGACCTGCGTGTGAAGTGTCTGGGGACCCAGCCTGGAATATGAGGGGTCTAGTGACCCAGCCCGGTGTGTGAGGGGTTTGTGACCCAGTCTGTGAACGGGCTTGAGGGGTCTGTGAGCACGAGACCCAGCCCTAACTTGACAATAGGTCCAGAAGCGCCCGGACACCAGCAGGCAGCGCTGCCAGGGTCTCGGGCTCTTTTATCTGCCTGTAATCCTACTGACTGGGCCAATTGTGGTCCCAGCCCGAGCCCGGGGAGGAACGGGAGCGGTCTCGAGGTGGGGGCACGCCTTGGCTCCGGTGCTCGGTCAGAAGGGCAAGGTCCGTGGTTGCGCGCGGCCCACCGAGTTCCTCAGCCAGCCCCTCCGCGCGGGCCTGAAGGTGGAGTCCTCATTTCCGAGGGCCCTACTTTGGAAACTTGCAGAGGAACGGGAGGGGCTCTGCCTTCCCCCAGGCTGAAGGTGCGAGCGCCCGAGGAGATGAGGGGCCTGGGTCGGGAAGCCCTGGCCCCAAACCTCTAGGGAGTGCTGGGGGGAAGGGTTAGCGCTACCGACAGGGGAGGCAGCTTGTGGAGTGTGATGGCCCTAAGGGAAGCCCTGTCTTCCGTGGTGGCCGAGGTGCTGAGCATATTAGAGAATGCTCCGGATACCTTGTCTTCTGTTCGTGTCCTGCCCGTGTGATCTCCGGGATGCTTACAATTAAATAGTGATGTTTGCTGTATTATCCCTTCTTGTCCTCTCCACTCCCAATCCCAGGTTACAGACTTGCACTTTTGTTTCGGCTGACCTTTGATTGGACGTTTCCCCTTATTCTTTGACTATCTGGACTACCCCGAGCCTCTGGACGTGTCACACAAGGCGGTGTTAAGGGCCAACTCTGGAGGACAGACTTTCACCAGTTGAATCTCAACTCCACCACTAACTAGCTCTATGACTTGGGGCAAGTTACTTAACACTGTTTCCCCTGCTGTAAAATGGAGATGATAATAATATCCACCTCTCGAGGCTGACTGGAAGAGTAAATGAAATGATTCGTGTAGAGTTTATCTAGTCTTAGCAGAGCCAAGAGCCCCCTTTCTTCCAAGCTGCCCTTGGTATCTCCCTCTCCATCTTTTCATTTTTCTTCCTAACTCACTAAACAAGGAGTTGCTTGACAGTATTTTCTTTGTGTACAGACAGCTTATTTCCTCAACCCACTTTTTCAGTTCTTTAAACATAGTCACTTTTATTTCTGTGTATAATCAAGGCATCAACATAGTGCACTGCATGCAGCTTGAATTCAACAAGTGTTTGTTGAGTGATTAATACAACCTCACTGAACCTAGAGAGATATTTTTAAAGAAAATTTGAAGTTATGGAAAAGAAAAATTTCTCATGGGCAGGATCAATAGAGGAAAAGTTAGGATATGAGGACACCTGGTTAGTTTAGGGCCATAAAAACGTATCACATATAGTAATCTAAACTATGTAAAGAAAACTGCAAAAAAAAAAAAAAATGGAAGTGAATATGCCAAATGTTACAGTTGATGCTTCAGTCTAGTATGATTATGAGTGATTTTTCCCCCTCCTGCTTTATACTTTTTAGTCCTTTCCAACTTTTCTACAGTCAAAATTACTTAAAAGTACTTTAATTATATATATATATAATTTAGCTGACAAAAATAATCATATTTTTGTTATTTAGAGATGTGATGGCCTTGGAGGCAAAAAAAAAAAAAAAAAAAAATCCTGAGAACAAAACAATAGTTTTCCTCTAAATTTTCCTTCATTTTTTTCTAGACCAGCCAGTCTTTTACTGATTTGTGCTAGACAATCAATTTATCAGTTTGAAGAGTAGAGCCATTTCTTTTTCAGTGACCAGCATATTTGTCTTTCCTGTCTAGGAGACTTCTTTTGAAGTGTCAAGATCCCATGCAGGGAACCAAATCTTAGAAGGGTCATACTAAATCCAGAGTCAAAGCAAACTGAATCTTCATGGTTATTTCAATTAGTCTAGTGAACTTTCACCTTTCCAGTGATTTTCTTTATAGGCTTTAAGATGTACAAATGTCTTCTGCTTGTGTTACTGTACCACTTAAAAAAATTTCCAAATTTAAAAATTCACTTCAACCAGTTACCTCCCATTTTTATTGGTTGATTTATCTGTGCACAGGGTCATTCATTCAAGAAGAATTTTCTAAGTGCCTACTAAGTGCCAGGCCCCATGCTGATGCTGGAATACCAAGGAAGATCTGGTGCTTGCTTGTCTTTGAGGAGCTTAGGGTCTAGTGGATGGACACTTATACCTAAACAGTGATGTGTAGAGAATATCTCAGGGACTTTGGTAGATCTGAGTAGATAGACTTACAGCAGCCAGGGAACATGAAGTCGCAGTAGCCAGTTCTAATGGGGCCAGGAGGACAGCAAGGAGGAAGAGGCAGGAAAAGCTTCATAAATAACTAGTTATCTGGGCTGATTATGAATCTTTAGCTTATAAGTGTGTAATTCTTCCTGATGTGAGGCTACTGTTTTTTCTGTACTTCACCTTAATCATGTTGTCTTATATACTAGTCATCTGATTACATTCTCTGATACATTAGGGTGTGCTTTGTGATTCCTTCCTTCATTGATAAATACAATGAGTTTATAACATTCAAATCTTATTCCATCATATTCTAAGAACTGACTGAATTTTTAAAAGATATTATTCCTTTTATCAGGTATGATTGAGATTTATGAAACATATACCTTAAACTTTTTGTTTTTACTTAAAGCATAAAATTGTACATTCATTCCCCAGTCATTAGATATTGGGTTTAGTATGTGGGTCATCTGATTGAAATTACTTAATGTGTTTTTTTTGCATTAACTCCACCCTTGAAAAATTGGGTTTATGATTTCCAGCATTTGTTTTTCTATAGTGAGGAGAAACCTCAAAGACACTTGTAAAACACTATCACTGTGGAGTTCTTTCAGGTTTTACAATTTCTTTTCTTAATCTTCCCCCCTCCTTTTTTCCCTAATCTTTTATAGTTCTCTAGCCCATAACTAATTTGACAGCAGTTTTTATTGTATTTTTAAATTTTATTTTATTTATTTTTTGGCTTTGATTTTTTAATTTTATTTATTTTTTGAACTGAACCTATGACCTAGATGTTATAAGTATGTGCTCTAACCAACTGAGTTAACTGGCCAGCCCCACTGTATATTTCTTAGTGACCTACCTTTATAGAATCTTTTCAAAACATTCAACTTCATGTTCATAATTTACTTAGTTTTGTTTTGTTTTTTAGTCAATTTTATTGTTTTCTGTAAAAGGCATAAACAAATTTTAGAACAAATAACTGACTCTAAACAGAACTGTTCAACTGATCTGTACTGTTTAATTTTTAAAAAGCTGGTCATGGCCCAATGAATTTATTTTACCCCAGTAAATTGTTACGAAGACCTGCAGTTTGAAAAATAGTGTGTTAAAGTGTGCATACTGGCATCAATGGAGTACCTGTTGCACAATATCTGGAAATCCCTGCTTGCAACTTAGGTACCTCTTTCTCCCCCCCCCCACTTTTTTGTTTATTTTAGGTTCTCCCCCTTTTTAATGAGGGCACACACGATGACATCATTCATTTTTGAGGATGTCAGGCCTGGACCCTTAGAAGTAGGTTTGATGTGGACATTGCTGGGAAGCAGCTGGTGAGAGATATGCACTTGGGTACATCTCCTGGCTTCTCTAGCTGTTTTTCTGAATCTTCTAAGATGGAGCTCCCTCTTGCAGTTATAGAGAGGACTCAGTAATGTCATAGAAGCCAACCAATTCTGCAAAAAAAGCCTAATGGTGGAGTCATCACAGTTTCGTCCCCAAAACTATTGTCAGTGTCACCAGAGTGACCAGGATCCCAGGGATGAATTCATGTTAGCCCGATTCTTTGAAGACTCATGAGTGAACGGAATGCCAGTTCACAATGGGGACATTCATCTCCAGTGCCCAAAGAGTTATGTATATTCTCTGGGACCTTCACTGCTAAACCCTGGGTACCTGGGAAACCAAATAACCAGGAAGTTGTTTGGTGATCTCAAAATCAAATAAGAGAAATGGATGGTGCTATGGGTTGAATTCCCCATTCCCCAACCACCATTTATATGTCGAAGTCCTAATCCCTAGGACCTCAGAATATGATCTTATTTGGAAATAGGGCAGTTGCAGAAGTAATTAGTTAAAATGAGGTCACACTAGAGTAGGGTAGGCCCTAGTCCAATATGACTGGTATTAAAAGGGGAAACTTGGACACAGACACACACAGAGGGAGGACACCATGTGAAGATGAAGGCAGAGATTACAGTGATGCTTTCATAAACCAAGAAATGCCAAAGATTGTGGCAAACTACTGGAAGCTAGGGGAAAAGCTGGATTGGAGTCTTCCTCACAGTCCTCAGAAGGAACCAATGCTGCTGACACCTTGATCTTAGACTTCTAGCCTCCAGAAGTATCAGACAATAAATTGTTTAAACCACCCAGTTATGGCATTTTGTTATGGTAGTCTTAGAAAACTAATACAGATGGTTTTGAAGACTACTAGTGACCAAATTACTTGCAGTCTCTGGATCTAAGTCTTTGTCCCTTGGACAGTACTGGAAAAACACTCCCCAGATTTTGGTGTTTGGATTTAGAGCAGTTTTAGGTTCACAGCAAAAATAAGAGGAAAGTACAGAGATTTCCTATACACCCCCCGACTCCACACATGCATAACTGCCCATGCTATCGACACCCCCCACGAAAGTGGTACCTTTGTTACAACTGATGAATCTACATTGACACATCACTATCACCTAAAAACCATAGTTTACATTAGGGTTCACTCCTGGTGTTGTACATTCTAGGGGTTTGGCAAATGTATAATGATATGTATCCACTATTGTGGTATCTAAATGTCATGCGGGTTTTTTTTAAGTAGTGACCAGTATGGGGATCCGAACCCTTGACCTTGGTATTATCAGCACCGTGCTCTCCCAAGTGAGTGTAGTATCATACAGAGTAGATTTACTGCTCTAAAACTCATCTGTGCTCCACCTGTTGCTCAATTCCTCTCACCTACGCCCAACAACCATTGATCTTTTTACTGTTTCCAAAGTTTTGCCTTTTCCAGAATGTAATATAGTTGGAATCATACAGTAGGTAGCCTTTTCAAATTTTCTTCTTTTACTTGATCATATGCATTTAAGTGTCCTTCATGTCTTTTTTTGGCTTGATAGCTCATTTCTTTTTGGTGCCAAATAATATTTCATTGTATGGATGTACCAAAGGTTGTTTATCCATTAACCTACTGAAAGACATTTTAGTTGCTTTCAAGTTTCAGCAATTATGAATAAGGCTGCTATAAACATCCATGTGCAGGTTTTTATGTGAACATAAGTTTTCAACTCCTTTGGATAGATACCAAGGAGTGCGATTGCTGGATCATATGGTAAGAGTATATTTAGTTTTGTAAGAAGAGTATGTTTAGCTTTGTAAGAAACTGCCAAACTGTCTTCCAAAGGCAGCTGTACCATTTTGCACTCCCGCAAGCAATAAATGAGAGTTCCTGTCACTCCAAATCCTTGCTAGCGTTTGATGTTTTCAGTGTTCTGGATTTTGGCCATTCTAATAACGGTGTATCTCTATTGTTTTAATTTGAATTTCCCTGATGACATTTGTAATATGTCATACAAAGGTAATTCAAAAAGTTTGGGGAAAACAGAATTAAAAGATAATACAAACCTTTCCATGAACTTTTTGAAGTACCCTGGTATGCTTTTTTGCCATCTATTTTTTTTTTTTTTTTTTGGTGGGTGTCTGTTAAAGTCTTTGGCCAATTTTCAAATTAAGTTCTTTGTTTTCTTGTTTTGAGTTTTAATATTTTGTATATTTTGGATAACAGTGCTTTATCAGATGTGTCTTTTTTGTTTGTTTGTTTTGTTTGTTTTCTTTTTGGCTGGACGTTGGGGTTATCAGCACCATATTCTAACCAACTAAGCAACTGGCCAGCCTCAGATATGTCTTAAGCAAATATTTTCTCCAAATCTGTGACCTGTTTCTTTACTATCTTGACAGTGTCTTTTGCAGAGCAGAAGTTTTGAATTTTAATGAAATCCAATTTATGAGTTATTTTTTCATGATTTTGTATCTAAGAAGTCTTTGGTTTTGTAACCAAGAAGTCATTTCCATACCCAAGGTCATCTAGGTTTTTCCCTATGTTATCTTCTAGGAGTTATAGTTTTGCATTTTACATTTAGGTGTATGATCCATATTGAGTCAATCTTTCAGAAGGGTGTCTAGATTCATTTTTTTGCATGGGGTTGTCCAGTTGCTCCAGCACCATCTGAAGAAATTTTTCGTAGTTCCACCAGAGCTAGTCTATAGATCTCAGGGATGAATTTCCCAAAACATTCTTTCTCATGTCTCTCTCATCTCATTGAATTGGTCTCTTGGCAAATTGCAAACTCCTTGGAGCACTGTGTCAGGAGCAGGGCCAGATCAACTCAGCGTGGCAGAAAGCCCGAAATTATTAGCACAACATCCTCATCAGATAGGTAGTAGTTTGTCACCTGTATTCTACAAAGTTGAGAGCAGAGATTAAGGATCTTAACCATGATCATAAAAGTCTTCTATTTCAAATCTAAGATTAGTCTGTCTAGTTAACTAATTTCAATCCTTTTGTCACATAGAAGAGAGTAGAGTTTTTCAGGAGACCATCCGGCTGGCTGCTTCACTGATTGGCAGTGTATTGGTACAGATACCCCAGATCCGATCCTCAGCTCTCCAAATCCAGTAACTACTGGTCCCCTTCACTTGAAATGATTAATCTGAAAAGGGTTAATTCATCATAGCCAAACTTATAAGAGACTGATGTATAAATTAGCTTGTCAGATTATATTAGGAAGAGTTTCTCACACTTGAGAACCTGAATACTCTTGAATATATACCAGTTTGCGAAACACTGCACTCAAACTTATGTCATGAGACTTTAAGTGATCACTTGACCAAAACCGTCATAAATGAAAATTTAGTGCCGGCATTGATGTTACATAGCAGTACTCTGTAAAAAGGTGATGATCCAGGTAATGCTTGTGTTAAAATTTTTATCTTATCTTTAAAATAAAAATAAAATTTAAGAATTCTTCTAAAGAATTCATGGACTTCTGATAATATGATTTAAGATTCCAATTTGAAAAACAATGCAGTAGGAGAAAGTCTTTGTTTGAAAGCTGGGGCTGTTTATGTACACAGGATGCTCTAAAGCAAATCCACTCAGGAAACTGGATTGCAGATTAGAAGGAAGACTGGTGAATGTAGGACAAAGGGAGTTGGCTGTTCTCAGGGAATAGGGCGCTCAGACAAGAGTAGCTCGTTATCCTGTCTGCATTTGCTGCACAAATATTTCTGTTTAAGACTCTACCAGCCATGGAGAACAGAGAGCATCTTTCTTGATTGTGGTGGAGAAGCACTGACAAATTATTACTCACTAACTTCCCTTTTCCTAGACTTCATTTTGAACCCATGAA
Organism: Cynocephalus volans; assembly: GCF_027409185.1. NCBI lineage: Eukaryota > Metazoa > Chordata > Mammalia > Dermoptera > Cynocephalidae > Cynocephalus > Cynocephalus volans. Next base: position 241,575,877 of record NC_084460.1, on the reverse strand, counting down.
GTCTCCTTGCCAATTGCATCATTTCTAGGTAAGTAGAAATTGTGCTTTCCTTTTGACAAGGAAGAGACTTGGACCAGATCCGTGGAACTCCAGAGCCCAGTCTTTCCAATGAGCACATTGCTAGTTTCTGTCATTGAACTAAAATTATTGAAGGACTCATATAGTATGGGAGACAGTAAAAGCAACTTTTTATCTCTCTCCCAAATTTGTCTACAGCAGTCTGACAATCCCTCATTCTTCTCAAATGACTTCTCCCAGTTTTCTCTTCTTACCCCTTTCTTACATCTGCCTTTGAGCAACACTCCCCCTTTCCCACCTCCAGCCTGGACTGAGCCAGTGCTAGGAACTAGGCAGCACCCACCGCCCATCGCGTGTACTCCCTCCTGGCTCAGGAGCCAGATTGGACTAGAGCCAGACTGGGGCTGCGCGGCCTCCAAGCCGCCTGAGAGAATGCCTGCTGTTCCCGGGCAGCGATTCCAGGTGCAGCATTCGGTCGCCAATTCTTCCTCGGCCCCTCAGAGCCCAGGAAGGGCATGTAATCCCTTGCACTGCTTGGCAAATGCCTGCTTATTCTCCAGCCTGGCCAGTCTTAGAAATGAGCGGGCGCCCAGAGAGCGTACCCTGAACCCCAGGGAGGAAGGCTCCTGGTTGCCGGCCCCTCCCTTACCTGTCTGCCACACCCACTCGGCGCGGATGCCTGCGCATGCGCCACCAGTGTGACCTCAGGCGCCCTTCAGGCCATCCCGGCGGGACTGCTGCTGCCCCTTTGTCACCCTACCATGTCCTGCCTATGCTTGCCGCTTATGTTCCTCCCGCAGCCTGGACTGCTCGTCCCTTATATCTCCTCCTCACCAAATCTTCCCCACCCTTCTGAGCCACAGCTGAAATGAGCCTTCCAGCAAGTTTTCTATGATTGACTAGAAAGAGTCCCTCTTTTTTTTCCTAAAAGCCATCCCCATTTTCCTGACCCTATCGTCAAACACAAAAAACTTTCTGGTTTCTTTTATAGCTATCTATTGATGTACGTTTCTTATCTATTTTACCAGGAAATAAGGTAGGACATAAGGGCATGTGTGATTGACTTTGTTTTTCCTGTAAGGTTCTGCACCTTGTAGGTACTTTGCTGAGTGAATAATAAACCAGAAGTATTGTACACATGGTACACACATTACAGAAGACTGAACCCTTCACAGTTTTCCCTCCAGAAGCTGCAGAGCTCTAAGCAGGATCTGCCTGGGATCCTTCTGACCTCCCCATACACATGCAGCTAAAGGGGCCAATTGCAGAGGGCAGGGAGCCTCCAGCTCCTTGATCCAGCAGGAAGCCAGGGTACCTTCCGATTATCAGTGCCTAGGCTATATCAGTTATTAAATATTTGGAATATCAGCCCTGCACCTGAGAAAAGCACTACTCAACCAGATGACATAGAAGAGACCCTGGATACAAATGCGTGTTACAGCAGTGAGATGTTCTCATCGAAGGCAGTGAGAGAAGTTGGGGGAGCCGGGTGTTGTTGAAAGATGAAATGCAGGGGAAATCATTTCATCTTGTGTTAATTATTTGTGTAACCTTGGGCAAAAGAGCACTAGCCTGGAGTCAGGAGACCTGTGTTTTAGTTCTGGTGCTGACACTTGCACTTAGATCTTGAGCAAGTCACTTCATCTTGTCACAGTTAATCTACATCTACAAAATAAGAGGGAATGGTCAAGGTTATAGTGAGATACAGGGTTGCTCGGTGACTGTATAAAGTCATGAATGAAGCCTTGAGAATGGATAGGGGAAAGTGTTTATATGTTGAGCCTTCCTGTGAAAGAAAGTATCCATTTTTTTGTTGTGCTTTAACAGAATATATTGGTTCTAGACTAAGCCTTGAATAGAGCATCTGGCAAAAGATGGACAAAATAAACAGAAGTATTCAACGTTAATCCGATAGTTCAATACCCAATGTTCCCAGTGGTCCAAAGTATTTTTGCTTGAAACAGGACGTGTTTCTTATCAGTTCAAATCACAATTAAACCGTGCTTCTTTTCCTTTGTAAAGACAGTTTTTAAAAATTTAAGTTCTTTTTTATTCCTCCTCTGAAAGAGCTCACAGTACATTGCCAGATGTGCCCAGTGAGTATGGAGTACGTTATGTAAAAGCCTGGTATAGCATAGTTTATTATTATTGCTTTTATGATTTGCTAAAAAAATTTTTTTAAATCACTTCTTAATTATATTTTTTCTGTGCAAATAGAATTGCTTAACAGAAAAAAAGGAAATAAAGCAACTGTCAATAAATTACCCAATAGCAGAAGTTGAGTTCCTTTCACATGAGTATTCAAGTGTTTTAGCCACGCTCTGGCCTTGGCAGTCATGACTGGGGAAGGCGGGAGCTGTGTGTGCTGAGCAAAGTCAGAAGTGAAGAGAACATGTGCAGGAGGTAGACATGGGGATGAACCTTTAAGCAGAGCCACTTAGTAGCAGTGTAACAAAAACATGTTGTGGACTTTCTAATTTCTCAGACAAGTGTCGCATTTCAGGAATCTTGAAAGCTCCCCATGGGAACTTTCTCTAAACTTGTTCTGTTCAAGATCAAACTTCTGACCCCACTGACCAGTAAGATAACTTTCTACATTTGAGAGACATTTGGAATCTGAAGGTCTTGAAAATAAGTACACTATAATAGCTGAGAATCCGGAACAGAGATTAACAATTTTAACAATATGTGCTCAAACTTGGATTTTTATTATTGGTTAGACAGATATCAAAGATATCTAACTCATAATTCTCAACTTCTTTTTTCCTGGAGAAAAGCCACAAATATAGTACCAAGGGGAAACAAAGACTTATAGGGGAGCAGTGGGACAGCTGATTGTTTTTCTGACAAAGGGAATTTTCACAGCTCGTTCATACACCAATGAGTAAATGTGAAGACTTACTGTTGGCTATTAATTATCCCCTACAAACATTTGATTCCTGTTTTTAATCTTGATAAGAGAGAAGTTGTTCTTGTAGTTTTCAGAGGAAGAAAAAGTACCTGAGAGAGAGTGGTACCACCAAGTGGGGCCAGATTTTAACAAGGGGAGCTTTGTTACAAAAAAGTGTTTAGTGGATGGTATTTTAACACATTCTTCCTCAGAAAATCGAGTTTTCTCATTGCTTTTGTTGTTAAAATGGAAGTGTATAAAACATGTGTCTGATCAGTTTCATGATAAGAGAGCAACTCCCCAATTCTGCTTATACCAAATATAAACTGATGCATTATTTTTACCTGAAGTTTGATGTTTTAAGAAAGATTTTAAATGTAGGTGTTACAGCTAAGGGGTAGTGCAGACAATCATCTCCTTTAGGTCTCTAATCAATGCCACCATCTCAATAAGGCCTACTTTGATCACCTTATTTAAAATTGTGATACTACCCTCAACCCCTCCACTCTTTTCTCCACAGCACATATCAATTTCAGACCTACTAATTTACTTATTTATCATGTTTGTTATTTATTATCTGGCTCCTTCTACTAGAACGTAACCTCCATGCAGGCAGAATTGCATGTGTTGTTCACTGTTAAATTTTTAGTGCCATAAACAGTGCCTGGTTTGTAGTAGGTACACAGAAAATATTTGTTGAATGACTGAATGGACATATACAAGAATATATCTGCACTTTCAAGTCCTCTTCTGTTCACAGAATGCTATCAACATCTAAGAACCTGGGCTGGCTGGTTAGCTCAGCTGGTTAGAGTGCAGCCTTATAACACCAAGGTCACGGGTTCGGATCCTGTGAAAAGCCATCTAAGAATCCTAAGGTGCATTTCTTAAAGGCAATGCACCTTAAATATTTGGAGTTCTAGTTCCAGTCACTCTTTGAGCATTTACAAGAAGCAGCTAAGTGTCGACTTTGTATGGGGCATAAGGAGAGAGCTCTCTGTTACTAGAAAGTCAAGTCAGCATGTGTTTGTGAAGCACTCATCTCTGTATAACTGGTACTGAACCTGCTGCGGGGCTCCCCCAAAAGGAGAAGGCCCTGCCGTTGTTCTCAACAAGTTTGCCATCTTGCTGGGCAAGTTTCTATGCTAATGGCTACCTTATGGTTCATGACTCTTACTAGGAAGAGGCTCAACAGAAGTTTGACAAAGGAACTGCTCTAATCTGAGGGCTTTTTTTCCTCTCAGGTCAATGAAGATCATTAAAAGCACTTGCAGCCACTTGCTCAGACCAGTAGCCAGTTCCTTTGGCCTGATGACCAAAGATTTTAAAAAGTGATTATTTGTGCAGTGAGGCTGAGCTGAATATTTCAAAGTATCTCCATATCCGAGCACTCTTCTGAGGAAGATAGCTTGCTCTCTTTGCTATGAGATAGCCATCTCCATGCCTTTGTTTATGCTGTTTCTCATATTGCTGGCTGTGCTCTACTTCCTGGAAGCGATTCAGTCATGACGGGATGCCCACCCCTCTTGTCTCTTTAACCAAGATAAAAGTCTGTGCTTGACTCTTATCCTGGCTCCCCAGTCAGAGCCCTCCAGGTCCTCCCTTGCGTGTTCCCCCATGTTCTCGCCGATCTCTGGTCCCTCCACACCAGAGGCAGATTAATCCATCTGAATCATGGCTTTCACTTTATCAGGCCCCTCTTTTAGAATTAACTTTATAATTCTTCGCACTAAATCTACACCCCTCCCCCTGGAATTCCAAGCCTTCCAACCAGTGGTTCCGCCTGATTTAGATGACCTCAGCTCCTGCTCCTGACGAGAGTGAACACTGTGCTCCAGTCCAGTCTCTGCTCTTCTTTCCCTTTCCACTCTCTCATTTTCCTTTCCCGGCCCTTGCTCTCCATCCTGATTCCCATCCCCAGGCCTATGTCTATGCTTTGTTTCTCATCCATCTATCCATTTATTCATTAGATATTGAGTTTCTAACATATACCAGGCAGTGTTTTGGGCCCTGGGGATGTAAACTCAACAGTTTGGATTATGCCCTCTCCCCTTCTCCCTCAACCTGAGGCAATCCAGATCATACACTGCCTTCAAGAGCCAATTCAAACCTCACTTTCCCTAAGGTTCCCTGACTCTAGAAAGCAGCCAAGTGTGATGGTTAAGAACAAAGACTTAGGAATCAGATAAGTCTGGGTTGGAATTTTGCTCTGCTACCAAATACCTATGAAATATTGGGCAAGTTACCCAATCTTTCTAAGCCTCCCATTACCTCATCTATATAAGGGGCTCATAGGTACCTCGTGGGTTTGTTGTGCGAATAAAGAGAAATAATCATTAATGGTGATGCTGCTGTTATTAGATTTTCCTTTGAAAACTTCTGGCAGAATAAATGATGCCTTGTCACTTAAGAATGAGTGAATACTGCTTATGATGTTTTTGTGTCTCATGAAATTCCTCCCTTGCTCAGCAGTTCTTGACAAATGCATAGTGAATGTGTGCACAGTAAGAGGACACTTGGCTTTCTCACCATCTCTCTCCTATTGGATAGCCAATTCCTCAGGGACACCGGCTTCTGGCTGTCCTTTCCGTACCTTCTCCCCATCAAGATGAACCCTTCCTGTAGACTGAAAGCCAACAACATAGAAATGGAGATGCCTCCATCTAATCTGAGGCTAATAGGAGAGGAAAAGTTTTACAAACTGGAGGATGCCTACTTTTCCGGCTAGTGTTAAGTGGCCATAGCAAAGGATAACCCATGGCTTCAATTTGGTCTGTGAAAGATGGAATTAAAAGTAAATTTGAAGTTTCACAACATAGTTCTCTCTATTACGGGTGCTGCTGTGCATTAAAATCATCTATGTGAGGCTCATTGGGATGGGCAGAGATTCAATCACTGCTAATGGCTTAAGGAAATGGGGTGGTGAGAATTAGCATCATCCATCCCAATTGGGGTAAGAAGGAGAACCAGAAAATGTGTTTTTCAATCTTGACATCTTGCCAGCTGGAGCTGGAGGGAAATATTTTTCTGAACTCATTGAGCAGCCTACTCACAAATCATAGAGATAGCTGCATTCAATGAAAATAGATATAATTTTTATGTGATCTAGTTAAAGACTTGCACCACCCATTCGGAGTTGTGCAGAGCACCCCTTAGGGACCCTTGGAATGATACCACGTTGCTAGGTAGAAGCCCACTTTGGCAAATGCCACGACAACTGGTTTTATGCAATGAGATTATTTATATATCCCCAGTAACAGTTTGGAATATTACAAGAAAAATACAGTATGGCAGATGTGTCTACCAAATTCTGCATATTTAGTCATCAATAGATAGCTAAGATATTGTCTACTAAGTATTATACTGAGGTGTGGTATCTGTTTTGGAATACCTAATTGGTGTTAAGTAGTATTAATAAAAATGAACATTCTAAATAGTTTGCAAATCAACTTTATATTTTCAAAAAAACTTTTACATGATCTCATTGGGTTCTTGTCCCAAGCCTGGGACAAGGGCAGGGTACATAATTATCACCATTTTACCGGTGAAGAAAGAGAGAGATGAAATGATTTGCCCAAGGTCACAAAGCCTGTAAGTAGCAGGGGCAGTACAAGAATCACAGTAGCCATTATTATTAGCATGATGATTATTATATTGACTCCTTGACATACTTCTCTGATTTTTCTGCGCTGCTGTCCTGTGCAAAGAGATCTTGGGAATGCATGTGCCCCTGAGCTGTTTCAGTGTCCCCTGGGCTGGGGAGTAGGGTGCCCCTGATTGGGTCTTTGACTTTCACAGGGGCAAACGGGCTGGAAACTTGGCCTCACCCTCCTGGCCCATCTCCTAGTTTTGCTTGGGGCCAGGCCTGAGTGGGATGGCTAGAACTGGAGCCTTTTGTACATTTCATGTTTTTCTGGTTTCTAAAAATGAAAATGTCAAGAAACCCCTGCAGCAGGAGTATTTGTTCCAGGCAGAGTGTTTCCTGCCAGTCTCCTCTAGCAGGAGGCTCTTCCTTGAGGGCATTCTTACTCCCTAACCTCAGTATGTGATTGCTCTGACAAGTTTTAAAGCTATATCAGATTCAGTATTTCAGGCATGTGCTGGTCTGTTGGATTAGAGTGCATATGCAGTTGATTACGTGGGTTCATTTCATTTAAAAAACTATTCTTAAAGTTGGGAGGTGCACACATTTGCCAATACTAAGCTTTAAGAAGAGCCCTCCCCAGCCCCAGGGGAGTTGGGCTGGATGGCTTGACTGCAAGAAGGAGCAGTGGTGATCAGCACAGGCTGACACAGGCTGGCTCGGTGGGGGGCACAGCACCTGCAGGAGCACTGGCAGCTAGTTATCTGAGATCACTCTCTGACATCTGGTCTTTGTTTGAATTTCTTTTTTTGGGGGGGGGAAGAGAGACAGAGAGAGAGAGACACACCCAAAATTGCAGGTAATGGAACTTCATTAAGTTGGAGATGCCAAGATTCCATGAATGGGGAGGATTTTCATTGCACAAGAAAATGTAAAAAACCCTTGTTTTTTACTCATCCATATAGCACATCTGCCTTAATACTGCTGCCGATGGTTGTTCTGAGGGCGAGGACCTGAGTGTTGCCTGCTCATGAATAAGAGAACAGTGCCAGGGGAAAACCAAACCCATTTAGAAACTCTACCCAGAGAATGCAAAATAGTTACAGCCTTCCGTCTAGTTCCCTTCTTCACTCACTACCTAGCCACAGTGGGCTCCAAAGGCTGCAGGAGAAGGGATGACTTTGAAAGTCTCTAATAGGCTGTAAGAACGTACTTTCCCACGTAAACTCTGAGATGTGGGGAGAGAGAGAGAAAGAGGGGTGGAGGCAGGGAGAGCTTCTCTGTCTAGAAGAAGCCAAGAGTGCAACAGCAGCCGTGAATGAACGTGCCAGAGGCAGGCAGGCAGAGAGCCAAGAATCTCTAAGCAAAAGCTAAGCCGCAGGGCCAGGCCCCTTTCCCAGCAGAGTCACTGGCCCAGAAGTGTTGGATGGTGCCCACCAGTTGCCTAAGCAACCAGGAGGTGTCGCAAGTCCCTGGGGGTTCATTTGAGCTCTGGGCTCCGGGGTGGGGGGGGGTGGGGGGGGGCTTCCTTATTCTTTCCTAAATGTGTGGGGAGCATTTGGAGGGTTTGAAGGGACTGTGGTGATTTGAGGCTCTGAGCGCCACCTTTCCTCCACCCCAACAACCAGAGTCCTTAGCCTTTGTGTGACCAGGAATGGACTGCATCACGACAGCAGCTGTGTGCCTCTCAAGCTATGATCTACATGTGAAATCATGTTTGTTAGTGTATTCAAACCCTTTCAGCTTCGATGTGACTTAATTTTTAAATTGTCCTTTGCTGGCTGGGGATCGTGTTCTTCTCCTGAGTCTCTACATCATAGTTGCTGAGTCTCCAGTGTCTTCCAGCACTTATGTTTTCTTTTCCCTTCTCCCACCCCAGCAAGAAAGACACTGAGCCTCATGACACAAAGTATCTCGTCCCTGAATCCCTGGAGGGTCAGGCCCTCGTGTACACCAGCTGTTGCAGCCACATCCAGAGAGGAGCGGAGAGAGAGCCACTAACACCAGCCTCCTCCACGTCTTGACACCACCTCTCCTTTCCACCCTCTTCCTTTCTGAAACTAACTATAGTCCCTAGGCTGCCTTACTTTATTTCCTGGCTCCCAGAAATCTTTGGTGTGAGAACAGGCAGAGGAATCTCCTGGGGTGTATTTGGAAGGAAGGGAGTAAGCTCAGGGTTGGATAACTTCCACGAGCGGAATCTAAATCAGTGGTTCTTAACTGTGCTGTACAAAGGAATCATCTGGGAGCTGTTAAAAAAAATTGCAACGCCCAGGCCCAGGCTTAGAGATTTGGTTCAATGGGCCTGAATAAAGAGTGTTGTTTGTTTGTTTTGTTTTGTTTGGAAAAAATTTTATGACAAAGGTATTTTTAAAAACAATTCCCAGGTGATTCTGAGATGAGAACCACTGATGTAAAGGTGAATAGCTTGGGCACAAGCACAGAAAAGGTTCAGTATGCTACATGGTGGGTTGGAACCTTATTTATCTGCAGGAAGCCTCTCAGTTCGCACCAGTCAAGCAGCTGTGCTTATAAGTGGAGACCACTTTTTTCCTCTCTTTATCTACCAGATACACTCTCTACCTTGGTCTAAACTTGAGGGAGGTGGTCCTGGGTAAAAGTAACTCAGTCGTGTGGCACCGTTATAGGTAGGGGATTTTTGGGAAGCCAGCAGAGGAGAAATACAATCTCAGAGTACTGGGGGGAGTGGGAGGGGTGGTTGACTTTTTTCTGTACATCTAAAATAAAACCCAGAGGAGAGGTGGGGCAAAGACAAAAGGAGGGAAGAAATAGAAGTGAAACAGCAAATAGAATCATGAACGAAAATGAGAGAATCCAGAAAGATTAAAAACCCTCACACGACTGTTCTTTGAACATCTCAGAAGACTGGGCTTTTGACTCAAACAATTAAAATACAAGTGGCCTTCCTTGGAAATCTGTCCCAAATCTCTGAACAGCTATATCTCTGGCAGCTGCTTTAGGACAGTTATTTCACTGTCCCAGAGGAAAGATATTTTGGGGTTTAGTCCTTGCCAGAAGTGAGAAGCCAAGGGAAAAAGAGAAACATTTCAGAATTTTAAAAAATATTTTGATAGTAATGCAAAACTTTGTAGAGGCTTAAAGAAAAATTAGAGTATGCTCTTATTTTAAGGAAGCCTAGTAGACTAGCTCAGTATTTTGGATTAATTGTGTTTCTCTGTGTTATCAGGTCTGTGGAAGGGTCTGTAAATTCATAGATGTGCACGTGCAAGCATGAGTGTAAAGTTGTGCATGTGTGTTTGTACGTATGTGTACATTTGCTGACAATATATTTTCTGGTTAGTGTTATGATTTGTATATATGGAATATATCAGTTCTATTTAAGTTTTAAAATAACATATAACTTTTCCTATTTGGGAAAATGATGGAGATAACATAAGGTAAGTCTGAGAGGAAAATTAAACAAGAAATCTTCAGTTAGCAATTTAAAGTTGAACTATACATCTCAAGAATCAAATATGACCACACCCATCTGTGGTCATCAGGGCAGTACTGGCTCATTACCACACTTGGGGACCTTTTGCAGACCTGGCTGGGAAGTAATTGCTTGCTGTTTTCCTCCTCCAGTCCTTCCCTCTACCAGTTCCTGCATCTCTTGAATTGCTTAGGAAAAGTCTCTTCTTTCTAATGTGTCCCAGGGGTTAAAGGACTTTGCTCCTCCCCAGTGGCCTGGCAATAAGACTTTTTTATTGGTTCTCATTTTTAGTTAGTGTAAGCTATTAGTTGTTGTTCTGTGATATTTTATTTGTTAAAATGTGCTTATTTTCTCTACTAATACCCGAAGGCAGTGTTGCACAGGGTGCAATTTTAAAAATAAAATAAAGTTAATTATGCCCTAGAGGTTGACACATGTGGATTTAAGAATTATTGCATTGTAAGGGTATTCCTCAGTCCTGTGCATGTTAATAAGTATCTGCCCATCAGTCAACTTGTTTGGGCAGCCAAATCTGTAGATTCAGTTTTGGATCAAAGCTACCAAAAGTGGCAAAGCTTTGCTTATCTCAGCAAAAAAGTTTTTCATGCAATTTGGGACCACATAATAAATATTACCGTGGCAGAAAATAAGAGTACAAGATTGGAAGGAACGAGATTTTCCCAGTCTTCAAAGTGTGAGCCCAAGCCCATGACTGATCAGCTCAGTTGGTTAGAGCACGATGTTTTAACACCAAAGGTCAGGGGTTCAGATCCCCTTACCAGCCAACCACCAAAAAAAAAAAAAAAGTGTGAGCCCCTTTGAAGGATGGGCAGTTAAAGCTGAGCAGAATTCAGATTCGAGTTCTGCTCCTGAACTCAGCAATTGAATAAACAATATCTAATGTGCTCCATAAAGTGTATTAAAAAACTCACCCCAGTGGCTTTTTTTTTTTTTACTTTCTCTGTAATAAGGGGGAAAATTTTTATGTTGAAAGAAAGAAAGAAAGAAAGAAAGGAAGAAAAAGAATATTTTCATTCACATAATTATACCTGCAGGATTATATCCTGCAGGAACTTGTTTTTTTTTCTTGATTTTAAAATATTGACGTTGGTAATATGTAAACCCCCTAAAGCAGAGTTTCAAGTTCACACTGTTACTAAATTTAAGGTTGAGTTTAATTAGGAAAATTTTTAAGTTGAATGCTAATTAAGAACAATAATTAAAATTTTACAGTGCTTTATAGTTTATAAAAAGCCTTCATATGCTTGTTGATTTAATATTCACAACTTAGAGAGGAAGATCAGGCAGGTTTTATTATCTCCACTTTATGGATGGAGCGACCATACTCAGAAAAATTAAGGTTCTTGCCCCAAGTCATAAAACTGGTACATGAAGAAATTAAATCTAGCACCAAACCCATACTCTTATTTAACTGCTAATTGATTCGTTGGTAAGGACTGTTAAAAGCTTATGTATTATGTAGCAGTGTCTGGGATCATATGATTTCTTACTAAAGTTTTAAATATTGTTAGGGTTCTTTAAGAGAAAATCTCAGATGGTCAGCAAGCTCAAGCTTCCCATGCTTTCAGTTCTCTCTGTCCCATATTCATCAGCACTGTTGGCTCAGGCAGTTGTTGTTCCTGGTCCCAATATTGAATGAGATCTAGAAAAATTCTTTCCTCTTAGTGTAGTCCAGCCCAGCTGTGACAACACTGGACTCTTTCAAAATTGGCTCATCCCAGTAAACTGAGAAAACAATTATAAAAACATATAAACCGATTTATGGAACACAGATTTTTTTGTTCTAACTTAGCTGTGTCCTGGCCTTTAGCCACAGGAGCTTTCAGGACGCCCAATACCAGTTCCTATGCCTTGCTTTAATCCTGTTTGCAGTGATAGAGCAGATGTGATACCAAGGTACTCAAATGCCTAGCCTGGTGGATTTCCGGTCTAAGAAGATACTCAGTTCTCTCCCTTGTTATTCTCAAGTTCGAGCTCTCTCTGACCACGAATCTTGCCATACCTCTCTTCTGTAGCCACCATTGGCTCTTTTGGCCTGTTACATCCCACAGGACATGTTATTTATGACATGATAGAAAAGCAGTAGGCTGGGAGGAAGGTCCCCCTGTGTGACACTGGTAAGTCACTTTGCTTTTCTGGTCTTAGTTTCCTCATCTGGGAAGTAAGTGGGTTAAACTGGACCCACTCATATTTTCCCAACCTCTGTCCTGGAAGTCTCTCTCAGTAGTCAGAGATCAACAGTGGCCAGAGCCTAAGAAGCCCCAGGCTGAGGTGGTGAGGAAAGTCATCTTTAACCAGTGCATGTGCATATGGGAGAGGACTGGGTTGGACTAAGGCCCCGAAATGCAGAGACCCTGCTTCTCTAAAGACTCAGGGGCCTGAAAACAAACTCATTTTGGGCCCAGAGATGCAAATACCAGGGACAACCAAGATATTAACCTCCAAGAATTGAGATCTAGAGAGGATGCAAAATTACCACAAGGATCCACAGGTGATGCCCAGGTGGGACTTTTTTCTGTTAGAATGTAAACTTCACGGGGCAGGATTTTTGTTCTGTTTAATGATTGATCCTACAGATAGACTCTACTCAATATGTGCTTGTTGAATGACAAATGAATACTTTAAACCTTGATAAACTAAATGAGCAATGTGAGATTATCTAATTTATCTAACTGTATTCACCCTAAAATTACCCCCGGGTCCTATAGCTGGTTCTCTGGGTGGTAATGGTGTATTTAGAGTCACTAGCTAAGCTACTGTCCATGTAGCCATTAAATGGCTCAGCCTTTCCTTCTACAACTTGGATTTTGCCTAGTTTGACCCTTGCCTGTGGAATAGTTGGTTTGACATTTATGCCTCAGCCCATTATTAGTTAATCGACTTCTCAGAACAATCATACTGTAACACAATTCAGTCATTAAGCTGACATGGTCAGCAAGATTACGCAATCCTCTGGAGACTGATTGTACAGAGAACTAAGGGTGCGTTAACATGTGGGTGGATATGTAAGTAAGTAAATATTAAACTGGGAAGAAGAGGAGAAAGCCACTATGTCTCCGTGAACGCCTGTCTCTGATAATCAAGAATGTGCTCAGATCAGTTTTAAAAAGCTCTGCCTGGGTTCTACTTTGAAAATAGACTACGCAAAACAATTTCATTCACATTCTACATATAATAACTACAATCAGGATTTTCTGAACACAAGAAAACCTGACACAAATATGGAACAAACCAAATAGGGTAATAAGGTTAGAAAAAATCTGGCAGGTCTTGCAAAACCTGCAGGAAGCCAGTTCCAAAGCTCTGAATTGTTGCTGAGCCACACCCTCGGAGGCTGCGCTGCCTTCTTGTTGGCTCCTAACTTCCACAGACAGGTTCAGGCTTCTTTCTATCTGCTTCAGAATTCAATTCCATAACCTGATGATTTGGCACTTTTGCTTCATTCCTATATTAGCAGCTGCTTTGTTTCTTTTCTACCAACCTCTGTTCTGTCTGGGTTTGTATCTTACAAAACATTTCCTTGTGGTGTGTCTGTGCTGTGAGACACATACACCAGGATGCTGGACGTGTTGGTTAGCCCATGTGTTCTTCCCAAAAGGCATGTGGGTTCACACAGTTTGGGTTATATGTGTTCCTTGCCCTCCAAGCAGTTAACAACCAAGTAAAGAGATAAGGCAGGCAAATAGTGGATGATGTGTAAGTAAGAAAATCAATTGACTAGGACAATATAAGTTTTAAAGAATATATTTAAAATGCATAATTTACAAGGAAATAAGATTAGTTGTTTTTAGTAGAGAGAGTAAAAAGTTCTGGCAGATAGGATAGATTTATGATTTGTTCATTCTCTCATCCAACGATAATGAAGTAAATATGTGTATGCTGGACACTGTAAGATAGAAAGAAGATGGATAAGACAGGATTCCTACTCTCAGAGATTTTAGTTTGTAGAAGAGACATGATGTGCACTCATGTCTAAAATACTAGGTAAAAAGTATTAATTGTTACAAAAGACGTAAACAATAAGGCTTAGGCAAGGGAGCAATGATTTTTGGCTGGGGAGGAGGTGGAAGCATTTGAAGTGGCTTGAAGCAGGGTGGGATTTCATATTTTTCACATAAACAATGTTTTGCCAGGTCACAGATACCTCAAAGTAAAAATAAGTCACATTAACTGAAAAAACAGCATTTTTCTGGCTTGGACAATATTTACCATAGTAGCATTCTCAGAATCTTACAAAGTCTACTCACACCAATATTTTTTCAACAGTTGCCAGGGCAGTAGTTCTTAACCTTTTGAGGATCACATCCTCTTTTGAGAATCTTATGAAACTTTTTGAACTTCCTTTCAGAAAAATAAACATATACACCCAGTATGTTGCATGCAGTTTTCAGGAGTTCATAGGACCCCTGCAGCCTATTCTTGGACTCCCAGGGGTCCATGGTTTAAGAATTGCTGATGCAGACAGTCCCTGAAGTACTGAAGCTATTGGTGTTCAGAGCTACATAGCAGGGTCACACTGCTAGAGTCTTGGGAACTCTTAACATACAGAAGCCACATTGTTTTCTCTGGAGCCCTCAGTGCCCCCAGTGCAGGCTGATCTGCATAACTCTGAGGGCCAATGTTGGTGCTAAAGCAGTGCTCCTTGCTAGAGTGCACCCACATGCACACACACACACAATCAGAATGAGCGGTGCACATATTTTTTAAAGTCTCCCCTGGTAATTCTGATACCTGTGATGTTTACTCCCACACTCACTGCCTCGGGATGTTATTTTCTATGAGCCTCCTCAACCCCTCATGCTGAGAGACTCCTGGCAAGCTCATCAGACATGCCCAGACGAATCTGTATCCTGGCTGGGAGCCCAGCTTCTGCTCAGGCTGGGACAACCCTACCATTCCCCTTCCATGCCGCTTTAATAATGAAACTTGATGGCAAAATAAGGTCACCAACAAGGAAATTCTAGAAAGCAGGCAGTTTGCAAGTGTTAAAGAAAATATTTCTATAACACAGCTTCATTAAGCAGGAGCTGGGCTGGAGCATTTTGGAATCAGGGACGTGACCTGAGGTTGTTGGCTGAATGTTAGTTGTTCTGATTTGTAGCTTTAGAATTAGACCAGCTTCTGGGAGTAATGAGTAGGCTGGGGTAAAAACCATGTCCTTTTTGCTATTTTTCATACCATTTAAATCTGGGTGGTATCTCCGTTAGGACCAAAGCTGGATTACCCAGTAGATAGAGTAAGCACATGCTTAAGGCACCAGCAGCACTCCTCCCATGACCTGCTCCCACATTAGTTAAGGCCATGTGGACTCGGTTCTCCATCAAGACCCCCTTTCTCAACTGGAAAGGGCAATCCGGGCAGAACTATAAGTACCTCTTTGTTTCCAGGGAGCAATTTGCATTTCTGAAAACTTAAGGACAAACACCTTGTTCACAGACATCAGTACTTCCCAAGAATTATTACATTTCTAACAGTTACTCACAAGTACTCACTCTGCCTGCATATTGGGTCAGGCACTTTAGAAACAAACCATTTATGGTGAGTTTGTGGCAGGGAGATATTCTGAGGAATGTGTGAGAAAGGGACATTCCCGAGGGCCCTTGATTCACAATACAAAAGGAAACAATGCTCACAGCCATTAGAATAGCTATTAACAAGAAGGTGAAAGATGACAAGTGTTAAAGGATATGGAGAAAAGGGAACCCCTACACACTGTTGGTGGGAATATAAATTAATACAGCCATTATGGAAAATAGTATGGAGTTTCCTCAAAAAATTAAAAACAGAACTATCATGTGATCCAGCAATCCCACTACTGTGTATATATATCTAATGGAAATGAAATCAGTGTGTCAGAGAGATATCTGCACTCCTATGTTCATTGCAGCACTATTCACAATAGCCAAGATATGCAGACAACTTAAGTGTCCATCAATGGATGAATGGATAAAAAAAAAAAATACTATTCAGCCTTAAAAAAGAAGGAAATCCTGTCATTTATGACAGCATGGATGAAACTGGAGGACATTATGCTAAGTGAAATAAGCCAGGTACAGAAACACAAATACTTGTACTGCATGATCTCACTTATACGTGGAATCTGAAAAAGCTGAACTCATAGAAACAGAGCAGAATGGTGGTTACCAGAGGCTGGGGTGGGGGGATTGGGAGGTGTTGGTCAAAGGATACAAAATTTTAGTAAGACAGGAGGAATAAGTGCAAGCGATCTATCATAGACATGGTGACTATAGTTAATAACAATGTATTGTGTACTTGAAAATAGCTGAGAGTAGATTTTAAGTGTTCTCAACACACACACACACACACACACACACACACACACACACACAAAGTACGTGAGGTAATGCATATGTTAATTAACTTGATTTAGCCATTCCACCATGTATACATATTTCAAAACATCATGTTGTACACTATAAATATATACAATTTTTGTCAATTGGAAAAGCAAACTATGTTTATCATCTGTGAACCAGGCCTTCCTCTAGCCTTGTTTTTCTTTTTTATCTGTTTATTTTTTATTTACTTAAATGTAATGTAAAATTTTTGCTGACTTAAATGTTTTCCTTAAAAAAAAAAAAAAAAAGGCTTTTTAATCTTTCTGGTTCTTTCTAATACCTTCATTCTTGAAATCAGTCTTGAAATCGTCATGACTTTGAAAGTCCTGAAACGGAAGCAAGGAGAAGGGGAAACAGGAGGAGAAATCCCGGCCTCCCTGAGCTGGTTTTAAGAGCCTAGGTTCCTATTCCTTGTTGAGAGGGAGCTGGGAGCCTTAGGAACAGCAAGGATGCTCACACACAGGATTTGGGAATTCCTACTCTCTACAGCACGAAAGCCATTAAAACGGACTATTCTGAGGTTTTGGAACTGAAATGTGTTAAAAGATGGGCTTTTTTACTGAGGATTACTACTATCTTTGGAATTTATCTCCTTGGAAGTTGATGGCAGCCTGAATTTGGCAGATTTCAGGGCAGTGTACTTTCGAATTTGTTTTCATTTATTTTTAATCTCCTAAAGCTTGAGACTGTGAGAACTCAGGGATATTGCTTCATTAGGAAGAACAGCACTGTGAATCTGTGATGAGATTGCTGTGCTACAGGACTTGAAGACTCACCTGAGCTGCCCAGAATGTGAACAACCAGGACTGAGAACTGAGCTCCCTATTAAAACCAAACCAAATCCAAACCAACATCAAACCGAAAAACAGAAATAGCTTCTAAAGGCAGAAAACAAATGAGAATGATTCATACCTCTGAATATCAAGGTATCATTCAAAGGCAAATGAAAAACTGGGAAAAAAATATCTGAAACATACTGAGAGAAAAAGTTTGTCATTAATGTGCACTTTCAAATCAATAAGAAAATGATGAATGCCTCAACAGAAAATTGGATAAAGGATATAAACAAGTAATTCATAGTATAATACAAATGGCACTAAATATATATAAAAATTGTAACAATCACTAGTAATCAAAGAAATGCAACTTAAAACAAAAGTGTCATAGCTTAGTGCCATCTTCTTAGAAACCTCTGTGCCATGAGAGCCAAGGCTGAAGTGCAAAAAAAGATGAGGCTGAGATCCAAGTAAACAGCTAGTTTTTGCACCCATGGAGGACACAGGAGCAGAAGTATGGAATGCCAGAGGCAGGGGACACTGCTATAGTGGTTGGACTGCATGCTACTGTCTAGAACTTGTCTAACACTGGATCCAGGATTTCCATTGCCATCCAATTGCCAAGATCTCCTCTGAGAGACCCATCTTGCTCATTCCAAAACAGTCCCTGCTGTTCCTTTGCCCTGGACCTGTGACATTTTGGACTAGTTCTGTTCTCAGTTGTGGTTGAATGTAATGTGCTGTCTTAGCTGAAGGGGGAAAAGAAGGTACTATATTTTTGATGATCAGATTGGCAAGGTGTATTAGTCCATTTGCATTGCTTATAACAGAATACACGGAACTGGGTGATTTATAAAGAAAAATGACATTTATTGTTTACAGTTTCTGAGGCTGGGAAGTCCAAAGTCTGAAGGTGGCAACAGTGACCCTGGGGTCTCACATTGCAAGATGGTGGAAGCAGAGAGAGAGCAAGACAGACTCTCCTCTTCTTTTAAAGCTCTCAGAACCATGCCCCTGACCACCATTTTTAATCCACTCACTCCTGAATGATCCTACAATCTAATCACCTCTTCAAGGCCCCACCCTTCAATTACCATAATAGGATTTCCCACCCCCTTAACAGTCACAGTGGGGGCCAAATTTCTAATACATAAAACTTCGGGGACACAATTCAAGCTTCGGGGAGTTTTGGTGGGACATAATCCACTATATTCTGCCCCTGGCCCCATAAAACTCATGTCCTTTTCACATGCAAATGCATTCATTTCATCCCCAAAGTCTTAACTTGTTTCAACTCAGAAGTCCAAAGTTAAAAGTCCCATCTGTGAAATTCAAAACAAGTTATCTACTTTGAAGATACAATGGTGGGACAAACATATGGTACATATTTCCATTCCAAAAGGGAGAAATAGGCCAAAAGAAAGGTTTAACAGGTCGGAAACAAGTCTGAAACCCAGCAGGGCAGACATTAAATCTCAAGGCTGGTGAACCAGGTACCTTGATTCCGTGTTCAACCTCTTCTGCATGCTCATGTAGGGGTTGGGTCACCAAGTTCTCTGGCAGCTCCACTCCTATGGCTTTCCTGGTCTCAAGTGATGCTTTAGTTCTCGCAGGCTGGTTTTGGATGCTGGTAGTTCCACAGATCTGGGGCCTCCATGGCAGTCCTGCTCTCATGGCTCCACTAGACATGGTGCTGATGGGGTTTCTCTGCTGCAACTCCGACCCCACATTTCTACTCGACATTGCTCTAGCAAAGGTTGTCTGTGGTGACTCCACCCCTGTGACAGATCTCTTCCTGGGCCCCCAAACTTTTCCGTACATCCTCTGAAATTGGGGTGGAGGCTCCCAAGCCTCCACAGCTCTAGCAATCTGCAAGCCTACAGACCTAACACCATGTGGATGTCTCCAAGGCTTCCAGCTTGTATTTTCCAAAGCTGCATGTCCAGCCACACCTGGGGCCAATTTACCCACAGCTGGAGTAGCCAAAGCAGCTGGGGTACTGGTGCCGGAAGCAGCTTCCCAAGGTGGTCCTGGGCAGTGAGCCCGTGGAGGGCTCCTCAAGCCTGTTCAGCTAGACCACTCTGTCTCCCTAGGTCTTTGGGCCTGAAATGGAAGGGTTGGCCCCAGAGGCTTCAGCAATGCCTTCAGGGCCTTTTTCTCCTTCTCTTGATAACCCTTTTCTTTTGCACTAATCTTCTTAGCTAATCACACTGGGCTGCACCATTGCAGGCTCTCTGCTTTTCTACCACATGGCCAGGCTGCAAATTTTCCAAATCTTTACACTCTGCTTCCCTTTTAAATTCTGGCTTTACATCATGCCTTTGCTGCCATAACTCAGAGAAGGCTGTTGCAAGTAGCACTGCAGCTTCCTTAATGCCTTGCTGCTTAGAAATTTCTTCTGCCAGATACTCTGGTCCACAACTCCTAAGTTCCAACTTCCACAAAGTTCTAGAGCATGGACAGAATGTAGCCAAGTTCCTTGCCAGTTCACAGCAAGGGTGATCTTTGCCCCACTTTCCAGTAAACTCCTTCTTATTTCCATCTGAGATCTCCTCAGAATGTCTTTACAGTCCATATTTCTATCAGCATTCTGCTCACCACTATGTCACCAGTCTTTAAGACATTCCAAATTTTCCCTTGTCTTTTTGTCTTCTTCTGAGTCCTCCAAACTCCACCAAATTTTGCCTAACACCCAGTTCTAAAACTGCTTCCACATTTTCAGGTATGTGTATAGCAAAACCCCACTCCTGGTACCAATTTTCTGCATTAGTCTGTTTGTGTTGCTTATAACAGAATACATGGAACTGGGTGATTTATAAAGAAAAATGAAATTTATTGCTTAGAGTTTCTGAGGCTGGGAAGTCCAAAGTCCATCTGGTGGTGGTGACAGTGACCAAGGGGTCTCACATTGCAAGATGGTGGAAGCAGAGAAAGCAGAGAGAGAGAAAAAAAGACTCTCCTCTTCTTTTAAAGCTCTCAGAACCACATCCCTGACCAGCATTTTTAATCCATTCACTCCTGCATGGTCCTACAACCCACTCACCTCTTCAAAGCCCCACCTTACTATTACTGTAATAGGATTTCCCACCTTCTTAACAGTCACAGTGGGGGCCAAGTTTCTAATACATAAAACTTGGAGGACAGAATTCAAGCTTCAGGGAGTTTTGGGGGGGACATAATTCAATCCACTACACAAGGGTTTAAAAAAAAGAAATGGCGAGTGTGTGGAGAAATGGATACTTTCATAGGTGTTTTGTGTGTGTATAAACTGGTAAATTTATACATTTTGGAGGACAATTTGACAGTGCATGTTAGAAACCTTAAAATTGTATATACTCTTTGATACTGCAAGTTCACTTAAAGGAATTCAACTGTAGGAAATTATCATAAGTCTGTGCAAATGTTTAGCTATAAGGATGTTAAATACTATATCCATACTATGAAATATTATGCAGGCATTAAAAATGATGTCACAGATGTTTAATTATATAGAAAGATATTCATGATATATTACATCTTAGGCTGGTCAGTTAGCTCAGCTGTTTAGAGTGCAGTGTTGCAACATCAAGGTCAAGGGTTTAGATCTCCATACTGGCTAGCCACCAAAAAAATTTTTTTTATTTTGTTTTATTTTTTGATGGCTGGCTGGTACAGAGTAAGTTTTAAAAGTCAATTATAGTTAGCATGTAACAATATAATCCAATTTTTACAAAAGAAAATGTGTATGAATAGAAAAAAGACTAAAAGGATATTTTTTTTAAAAAAGCTTAACAGTTATAACCAGTGGCTTTTCTAGGGTAGTGGTATTACAGGTAATTTTATTTTCTTCCTTTTACTTACCTCTATTTTCTAAATTTTCTACAAAGAATATGTTTACCTTTCATAATTAGAAAAATAAACCTTAATGGCTTTATTTATTTATCCAAATGGTAGTATATTTTTATTCTCTGAGGATAGTACCAGTAAAAAAGTCTATGGCTTCAAAGGTAACTTGGGCAGTGAGCTCTGTCATTTTCAAAGTTTAAGTGAAAATTTTTAAATTTCAAGCAATTTTGATTTTTTCCTTTGTGGAACAGTAATGTGAGAACTTTATCTAGAACCAGAAAATTCACTCTTACTTATTGTATGATCTTGGACAAACGATTTAATTCCTTAAAATTAAAATGATGTTCTGTGGAATTTAAAGTCCATAATGGTTAATGTAACCATGAAAATAAGCACTGACATTTGCAAAGTTTAAAAATAAATTAGGGCCCCGAAGCCCATAACACCAGTCTAACCATGAGAAAAACCTCAGACAAACCCAAATTGAGGGACATTCTATAAAATACTTTATTAGTACTCCTCAAAAGAGTCAAAGTCATGAGAAAGAAGGAAAGATTGAGAAATCAGGACACTCTGGGCAAACTGGGATGATTCGTCAACCCACACTGGGGGAAATTGGGTTAGAAGTATATGAGAACTCTGTACTAGCTTCGTAACTTTTTTTGTAAATCTAAAAGTATTTGAAAATAAAATTTATTAAAAACAGTAAGATAAATAAATTAAAAACAAAACACAAAACAAGTTAGGGACAGCTGAGTAATAATGGGATAACACAGCTGAAAAGTTAAATATCTATCTATTCAAAAAATTTATTGAAGTCTTACAATTAAAAAGTTTCCTGCTGGTCTGTGTGCATAGATATATACAAATATACACTGCTCTTCTATTACCTTACTGTTACATTTTCCGAGATCTATGTGTTTGTGGGAAACTGTGGATTTATTAATTTGGCCTTTTTTATGCATTTGCTTTTAGCATACATTAAATAAACTTTAAAAAGTTTGTACTTCTTTTCATTCCACTGCTTTATCCATGGATTTTTACCTACTTTCAAAATGTTTCCTTCTAAGCCTTTGTTTATATGCTTTCATCTCCTTTTCAAAGAAGTTTCCACAATTAAACAGTCTATGTTAAACCCCTCCAGGTACAGGAGCCTGTACCATCCCCTACACTATTCACATAGTCTTTCACTTTCAGTATTCTACCAGGTTTTCTGAAGTAAAGATTCTATTTAGTTCTCACCCCTGTTAGACTGGCTAT